>NC_044036.1:267742086-268050758 GCF_901765095.1 Microcaecilia unicolor | reverse complement strand
CACTACCATAAAAACTACATGGCCACTATAATAGACATTTAAACTAAAGCACAGTCTCTCTTAAGGTTCATAATCAGCTATAAAATAACTTTGATGTGGTCAAACCCAATAACATCATTAGACCTGGTTGTTTAGCACCTCTTTTGCTTTTATGGTTTAATTCTTAGTTCTCTTCTATGTCCCATTATGTTTTTTCTTAACATGAGATCACATTTGAACCTTAAGTTATCTACTACTACTTAGCATTTCTATAGCGCTGCCAGGGTTACGCAGCACTGTACAAGTTTAAACATGGGGAAGGACAGTCCCTGCTCAAGAGAGCTTACAATCTAAAGGTAAAAACTATGTAGTCAGTGTAGGTATCAGGAATGGGAAGGTGGTTAGGCACCAAAAGCAAGGGAGAAGAGATGGGCCTTGAGTAAGGACTTGAAAATGGGCAGGGAGGGCGCATGGCGTACGAGATCACATGAGATCACATTTGAACCTTAAGTTATCTCTTTATAAACATCTAACATGAGTCCTACAAGAATATATCTCCTACTCTGTACTGTTATTAAGTAAGCCTAGAAGAAGCTTGACTTCTAAATTATAGTTGCCTCACTGTAAAGGTGTCCACTTGACTATCTAAGAGACTACTAGAAAGTTATGGGGCTCATTTTCAAAGCTCATACACTTTGAAGGCTACATGTTACTTTGTAATTTCAGAGCTGTCAAATTATCCATTCCAGGAGGGATACATTTTGGTTGGGCCCGATTTTAATTTAAACTTTTACATCCCAAAGCAGTGTAGTATTTGTAGTCCAACATTCTATCAACATCAGTGCTGCATGTCCCATAATGCACCAGGATGAGCTTGGCAAAAATCCAGGACCACCCAAAAGGTCTCCCTCCTGAAATGGGTAACTTGGCAGCTCTGTAACTTTGTTAAGTCTGGACTTTGAACATAAGCCTGTATGTTGCCTGTATCTTAGCAGACTGCTCTCTAGAGCAGAGTCACATACAGTACTCTAAATACCAATAATTTCAGATTCATCACCAGAGCAAGTTTTTAAGGTACTTCCTCAAATCAGAAGCATAACTGCTTTAAAGTAAAACCAACTACATTTTAAAAAGTGTTATATAAACTTTTCCTTTAAACCAAAATAGAATTACAACTTTAGATTTGTTTTGAATATAAAAAGAACTTTAAGACTACCCACAACTACTTTTCTATAGAGTGTTCTGCTATAAATTGTGTTCCCATTTCTTAATCAACAACATAGACTTCCAGAATTAAAGAAAAAAAAACCAATTGGAAAACAATTACCTACTCTTATAGGTGAATAAAACCACATTTACTATTGCAAAGGAAAATGGAAAAATATTTGGTATACTGATGAAGAAAAAAAACCCTTGTTAATCAGGAATATGAAAGAATCCTTAGACAACAGCTTAAACACTAAGAAGGTATTACATTATATAGTCCTCTTACTTCAAAAGCTAGGGACTAGGTTAGAACAGCTAAGCTTAGTCTTTTATATCTTATAATCTCAAGTACAAAGCCTATTCTAAAACAAGAGACACAACTAAAGCATTGTATTCTTTACCTTCTGTGAAAGAACAAACTAAAACACTAAAAAAAAAAAAAACAACCCAGTACAAACTACTAAGACTTTTCTAGAAACCAAGATCTTAGGAAACTGGCTGAAATAACCACCTCTCTTCTCAGTACTAAAACACCTGATCCTACTGCAACATATTTCATCTGATGACTGTTGAGAACAGGATCAGTAATCACTAAATTTAGGCCAATGGCTTTGAGAGGTAACATAGGGTAATTAAGGCTCTTGAAGAAACATACTCGTTCCTTCATTATTCTGAACTCATTGATTTATGCCTTTCACTAAATAGAACAGAAAAATTAAAAGTTATACTTTATACAGGGACCTGATTCGTCAACCAACCCATAAAATTTAGTATTGTATACTTTGATGTAAGTCTTAGTGATGTCTTTGCATTTGATTGCAGATATGAAAACAGCCAACAATTTTTAACTTTAATTGCTTTCATACCTTTTTTGGGGGGGAGGGGGCTGTCATCTTCCTGGCTATTCCCACACTTTTACACTGATTTTTACCATGATTGTGTTATGGATGAAGTGTCAGGGCTGGGTTTCAAAACAAAAAAAATCAACTGATAGAAAAGGCAAACAAAAAGAGTAAAATGTTATTTATCTGTATTTCCTCTAGTTTGAAGTGTGATTAAGCTCCTATCTTCCCTCACACGTAATTAAGTGCTTTGGAGAATTTAAGCTCATCATTGCCATACCCTCTATTGTATGCCTCGGTGCAGAAGCTGGGCTTCAGTTCATTTTCTGTGCAAGAAAAGGGATATCTCAATTAAAGATGTCTTATCAGAACATTTATAAAATATTTAAGAATATACACACCTATGTATACATTTTTTTTAATTTCACAACATTTTTATTAAAATTATTCAATAAAGAGCCCCAAGAAGGAAGGAAAGAAAGAAATTGTGTTTATTATTATTATTGACCAAAGGGCAGAGAAGTAGCTAGGAACCAGAGGACTCAGGTTCAAATCCCACAGCAACTCCACCTGATCTGGGACATAGAACCTAACCCAACGCACCCTGCTCATGGTCTGCATAGAAACCATCACACTTGTAATGGCTCCCATAAGTCATTTGCTGCTTGAATGCAGGGGAAACCCCACAGAAATTATTTAGAAAAATGTCATTCTTAAGTGCTGATCATAATTTGCTACTTTTCCCATGGAAGTGCTATGAAAGAGAGATTCCTGAAATTCTTCAACATTTATTGGAATCTCTATTTTTATTTGAATTTTCTTATAAAACATAGTGCAAAACCATCATTCCAACACTAGATAGTACCACTGTAGAACACAAATTGGTGCTCTTCAAGTGAGTGGAGGAGTGGCCTAGTGGTTAGAGCACCAGGCTTGATATCCAGAGGTACCAGGGTCAAATCCTACCACTGCTCCTTGTGTTCTGGTGTAAGTCACTTTAAATCTCCATTGCCTCAGGAGCCCAAAAATGATTGTAGAACCCAGGCAGGATCCATTGTGAAATTTAGTTCATTGTGATCTAAAAGCCAACCAGATTTCATGTATAAAATTTGTAAAAGCTAAGGGGCCCTTTTACTAAGCATAGGTGGCTAAGAGCACCCAACACACATCAATTTTGAGTTACCACTCGGCTTCCACATGGCCCTCGCGGTAATTTCATTTTTGACACACGTCGGATACGCTCCCCGGAAAATATTTTTATTTTCTGGTGCATGAGCAGTAATCGGGCAGTAATTGGCATTTTACGCACGTGGACCATTACCACCCAGTTACCGTGTGAGACCTTACTGCTAGGTCAATGGCTGGTGGTAAGGTCTCAGATCCAAAATGGACGAGCGGCAATTTTCATTTTGCTGCATTGCCATTTTCGGAAAAAGTTTTAAAAAGGCATTTTTTACAGGTGCGCTGAAAAATAATTCTGCGTGCGCCCAAAACACGCGTTTATACCACTGCAGGCCATTTTTCAGCGCACCTTAGTAAAAGGCCCCCTAAATGTTTCATTTTAATTGCAGTACAGTTGATATATTTTGAGGAAAAAAAATGCCCGGCACTTTTTTGTGTATGATGTCCCCACAGCAGAGAATAATTGTCTTCCATACTTATCTGTCTATCGGTGGTCCCAGAGATGGCTGATGAGGCCAATCCAGAGTGGTTCTGTTGTAACTGCTCTCACGTAGAAAACATTATTTAATTTTTTATGTGCATTTATTTCTTGCTTGTTATATATAATTTTATGCACATATGTTTTAATTATAACCTAGCTATCAAAAAAACAGGAATGTTATTTATATTTATCTGTTCTAAAATTATTCAATACAAATGGTATCTTATTTCCAATAAAATAATATTGATCTTGACATGTTTAACCACAGTTAATGACTTTCAGATTTATTAAATAATTACCTTCTATATGTTATTTGAATGCCTATTTATGACACTCATTCTGCATTTTGAAGGTCCCAAGGCTCTTGTTTTAGACAAGATGTGATGGGCAGACAAATAGGCGAATTTGTAAAATGGAAGATAGATTCCCCACCCCCATGAACCACTAATTAAATACATTTTCACAGGAGACTCTTTAACTTAGGTTTGAGGCTTATCACCCTAATTCTATATATGGCACTCAAAATTTGCACACAAATTTGGGCACACACCCAATTTGCATGTGCAATTTGACAAGCCAATTAGCGCTAATTGGGAACTAATAATCAATTATCAGCACTAATAGGCATTAATTTAAATGTGCCCGTACATCTTTAGGCATCAGGATCTACCCATAAATTTTATATGCAAATCAGGAAAGGGGGCGCAGCCATGGGAGGGGCATGGGCAGATTAGGGGTGCTCCTGGAATTTGTGCACAGTGTGGGTGTTTGTATGCGTGCGTGAGTGCACACATGAGGGGTGAGGTGATGATGTGGGCAGACCAGGACAGAAAACATGTAATGCCATTAATAGATAGTACACTGTATTACTGGGAGTGGACATGGAAGTTGCTCAATGTTCAGGTCAGGCCAGAAGAACTCAGCCACACATGAGAGAAATTGGAATTGTGGTTCTTCACTGCCTACCAGATGATGCATAACCTTGTCCTAAGCTGTAAACATTAGCCATACAGGAGTCAGAGTGTCCAGAGACCAGAATTGTGAAGTGCACTCGATGCAGATACAGCTTTCTTCCCCAAGCAAGTATACTCTAACTAGCCCGCTTGTGAACTTGAGAAAGCTATCTGGGAGAGCAGCACACTGTCTCACCTCAATGAAAAATCTCCACACGCACCTTGAATGGTTACAGAGGATATCATGGCAGGATATGTCTCCCCAAGGAGGTAAACAACTTCCAAGACAATTGAGATCTGGCTTACATGCTCTTCAGTCCTGGAACATGGGCCATTGGTAGGCATATGAACATACTGTGAGAAGGGACAGATGCACAGTGTGGGGGCCATTCTCCACAATGTGCAAAAAGACCGCATTCAATTTATTGTCAAGCTCCATCTGGAAAAATGTACAATCTGTATAAGACTGTATGAGGAAGGTCTGACATGGGACCTGCACACAGCACTGATCATATCACTGACAGAAACCAGGTTTCAGTTGTTGTAAATCCTCACACCCAAAATTAGGCGCAGATTTTAATGCCAAACACTATTCTATAAATGGCGCTCAACTCTGAGCGCCATTTATTGAATAGCACTTAGAGCTAATGTTATCAGTGCTGATTTCTTGGCACCATATACAGAAGTTAGTCCTATATGTGCAGAGCAATACAATACACTTATACATTTGTGGGTATCAGATGGTCATTTTGAGTGACCTAGAAAAAGATAATATTGCAATTTAATATTAGCAACTGTAGTTACATCAGTGTTAGTTCTGTTTGTGCATTTTTGCCATAGGCAATAGTTTACTAGAGCCTATTAAAGAACACTCAAGGGATCCAAATACCAAAATAATAGGATTTGACTGACAAGCAAAATAAGAGTATGCCTTGGCTTCTGACAGCTCAAACTACTAAAATCTAGCAGACCAAACTATCAACTGCTAAGCAAGGTATTGGATTAAACTTCATAAAAGGATAAACATTTTTTCTATAAACAAGATTATAGTTTAAAATTCTTCTTATTGAAAGGCATGCAGAATTATTTCCTATGGCAGAAAAAGGAAAAGACTTCTCTCTTCAGTGTCTCTGCCTACATCAGGGGTTCCCAAACCTGTCCTGGGGGAACCCCAGAGGCACAAAACAAACAGGAAAGAGCCTCCATGTAAACAGTCCAATCAGAAGGGAGTAGATGATGGGTAATAGACACTCCACCACAGGAACTGCTTCTTGAGAGATACTTTATTCAATATTTGTACAGTAGGACCCGACACGGTCTGTGTTTCAGCGTGTGAAATGCCTACCTCAGGGGTCACAATGATATTCAACCAAATGTAAATGGGGGAATATCCAAAACACTCCATTCTGGTTCAGGAAGTCACTAGTCCTACAGCATGCTGTGTCTAAGTGTCTTATGAGTGTTACATTGTGTCCCCTGATATTAATGAGTCTAAAAGCAAGGTCCAAAGGTTTATAAATCTGGAAATGTTCTTTCCCTTGCTTCCAAGGACAATCATTTCATATGCATCAACATATGCATCTGTGTGGGAGGGTCTTTCCATATCCACTGTAATAGGATGCAATGCATGGCAACCAAACAAGTTCTATCTACAAATAAACATTTATTCTCTGAGTCTAACTCTAGGTCATCATCCAAATACAACAGACACAATTTTACACTTTTAGGCACTGAGCCATCGATCAGTTGCTCCAAATAGCTCCATAAAGCATCCCAGAAGTGGGAAACATCAGGGCAAGTCCATCAGCAATGAAATCAGGTATACTGTCACATTTAGGGCAGGTCCCAGGGCAAGATTTCTAAATCTTATTTGGATGTATGTAGAGCCTATGCAATATTTTGTAATGAACTTCTCTCAAAGCCACATTTTCGCTAAGTCCACTCCGCTCATACTCCCTCCAGAAACTCCTCAACTGTATAATTGTCCGCTAAATCTCATGCCCATTTGTGAACTGTTTGCTGAAAGGGAGACATGATATTTTTTCATATATTCCCAATAATATTTCCCTGTCGATCCACTGCTTACATCCTCCTAATTGATTTGAAATATACATTGTTCCATGCATTGGGATATTTATCAAATAGTGGCTGCAAGTATGGAAATGTATGTTGATCTCCTAGATTACATTTATTACGCAAATTGTCAATAGGCAATATTTCATTCCTACCGTCCTCTCCACAAATGGTGCAAGTACAAGATACCCTTAACTTCCCCACTCTCTAAACCTCATGCTTTGCAATCCTAGGGCAAAGTCTCAATTTCTCCAGAAATGGCAGGTAAGATAAGCAAACACTTGACAATCCAAATCTGTGTCTACTATTTTTCCATGCCCATCAAGCTGATTGTAAAAGCATGTTGCCAGAGAGAAAGGGAGGTAAAGTCTGCCTGCTGGCATGTAAAACATATGCCAGTTCACAAGGGTAAACTATTTGACTTTCCAACTGTATGCTCCAATATCCAATCCTTAGGTTGTCTCATTAAACAGGCAATGTTGTATACTCCTATATTAGGATGTCCCAGACCCTCCCTCCCCATTCCTTGGGAACCTGCAGCAAGACAAGTCTCATTCTGGACTTCTTCCCCCCACCTCAGAGGAAACAAGTTAATAACCTATTCCAAAGTTCTCTCTCTGCCAGCTTAAGAGGCAAATTTTGAAGCAAATGCAGCCATTTTGGCAGGAGAATCATTTTGACCAACTGTATTCTCCCACACAGAGATAGAGGTAGGTTCTCCCAAGTCTTCAATAGCCTTCCCATATCTGTCAATAAAGACTTCACATAGCAAACATATAATTGAATAAGGCACCACAGGATAACAAGTCCTAAATATTTAATCTTCCTTTTAGCCCAAGCATAATATGGAGCATAAAGAGTTAGCATGCTAACTTAATCTGTATTTCAACATATAACCCAATAGCATGGCAGGATTATCAATCTCCAGCAGAGTGGCAAGTGAGATGTTGTCCTCTGGAGGAGATGCACTCCCAACAAGGGACATGTATAAGTGGAAGATTATTTCTAAGTTCTGCCTCTGGAGTCTTGGTGACTTTGACTCCCTCCTTGGCAAGTGCCTTCTGGCCTTCCTCCGTCTTCACTTTGTAAACTGTATCTAAATTGTAATCCAAAAGGATAAATCCATTTGTAGCATACTGCCTCTTTTTTCAAACTGTGGGTGATATGTTTAAATTCTCTTCTTTGCTGGAGGGTCTAGGTGGATGCATCATTGTAGATCTCATTTGGAATGTCTTGCCATTTAATGTGTCCCATTTTCCTGACTTTTTGCAGTATCAGCTCTTTAATGGTGAAAGAATGCAGACATGCCAGGATGTCAAGAGGGTGATTACCTCATCTCAGCCCTAAAGTTTTAATCAGATGATCCAACTCCTTGACATCTGGACCACTGGCCAATATAGCTGCACATATGTTTTGTACCAATTCTGCACAAGTTCTCATCCCCTTCCTCCTCAAGTACCCCCCTTATTCTCAGGTTATTCCACCTGAAGCGGTTCTCCAAGACTTCAATTTTTTTTTCCAGACGGGATCCTGTCTGACTTTCAGTACAGTCAGTTCAGGTCACCAAATTCAAAGTCTACTTGTTGCTCCTCCAATAGGGTTTCCATCACCTCCACCTGCTTTCTCTTGTTGGCAAGATCAGAGTGCAATTCTCTCAACATATCTTTCAACGCCTTTAATCCCGAGTCCACATCCTTTTTTAAATATTTTTTCAGATTGGTAAACATGTCTAATAGGTCATCTTTGGTGAGGGTGCTCTACCATACACCATCTACTGTATGTCCTACTTCCATTTCATTGTCTGACCTTTTCTCTTTGCTGGATGCATCATCATCTGCCACGTTGGCTGCCGGCCTCTCATGATCTCTGTCCTTCGCTGAGGCAGAAAAGTAAGTTTTTGTTATGATTCTGCTAAGACAGGCAGGGGAATGACTGGGACACGCTTCTGATTGGCCTGTCAGGGATTGAGCTGACGTTTGAAGCAGCAAACATCAGAAGTCAGATCTATTTAAACTTACCTCTCCCTACTGCCTACGCTCTAGCGTTGATTCCTGTCAGCTAAGCCTGATTCCCTCATTCAGTCTGTGCTTGTGGCACAGTTTGAATTCTTTGGAGTTTGCTTGCTCTTCTCGTTGCTTGTGGTTTCTGTGTGTGCTGGTTGTTACCAGTGTATGCTTGATTGCTTCACTGCACTGCACCTGGGTCTGTCCTTTATGTGCAGAGCTTGGTAGTTGCCGTCTGTAAGTCCTGCCTCTGTTAGGCAGCCTTTCTGTCCGTTGTAATCGTTCCTGTTTGTTTAAGATTCCCTTTACTCAGTGTTAACCCTTTATGTGCAGAGCTTGGTATTGCCTTCTGTAAGCCCTGCCTCTGTTAGGCAGCCTTTCTCTGGTGTCTGCCTTATCCCTTTCGAACGGCGCGGGCCATCTATATGGGCGGCCATCTATTTGGCCGGCGCCGCTAACAGTAGTTCCGAACCGTATTATCGAAAAAGATGGCCGGCCATCTTTTGTTTCGATAATACAGTTGGGGCCGGCCAAATGTCAGAGATGTCCGGCATCGGTTTTCAGCGATAATGGAAACCGAAGCCGGCCATCTCAAACCCGGCCAAATCCAAGGTATTTGGTCATGGGAGGGGCCAGCATTTGTAGTGCACTGCTCCCCCTCACATGCCAGGACACCATCTGGGCACCCTAGGGGGCACTGCAGTGGATTTCAAAAATTGCTCCCAGGTGCATACCTCCCTTACCCTGGGTGCTGAGCCCCCCAAATCCCCCCCAAAACCCACTACCCACAACTGTACACCACTACCATAGCTCTTACAGGTGAAGGGGGGCACCTACATGTGGGTACAGTGGGTTTTGGAGGGGGGGGGGTTGGAGGGCTCCCATTTACCACCACAAGTGTAACAGGTAGGGGAGGGGATGGGCCTGGGTCCACCTGCCTGAAGTGCACTGCACCCACTAAAAACTGCTTCAGGGACCTGCATACTGCAGTCATGGAGCTGGGTATGACATTTCAGGCTGGCATAGAGGCTGCCAAAAAAAGTTTTAAAAATATTTTTTTGAGAGTGGGAGGGGTTGGTGACCACTGGGGGAGTAAGGGGAGGTCATCCCCCATTCCCTCCGGTGGTCATCTGGTCATTTGAGGCACCTTTTTGAGGTTTGGTTGTGAAAAATATTGGACTAAGTAGCGTCGGCCAAATGCTCGTCGGGGCCGGCTTTCTTTTTTCCATTATCGGCCAAAGCTGGCCATCTCTTCCCCACGCCCCGGTCCCGCCTTCGCTAGCCTGCCGACACACCCCCTTGAACTTTTGCCGGCTCCGCGACGGAAAGCAGTTGGAGCTGGCCAAAATCGGCTTTCGATTATACCGATTTGGCTGGGTTTAGGAGATGGCCAGCCATTTCCCGATTTGTGTCGGAAGATGGCTAGCGATCTCGTTCAAAAATATGCTGGATAGTAACATATAGGTGACGGCAGAAAAAGACCTGTACGGTCCATCCAGTCTGCCCAACAAGATAACAGACACTGGAAAGGATTTAGAGTTGAGAGCAGTTGTTCTCTTGCTGCTTCCAAACTCCACTTTTGTGTGTGGCTAGCTAAAATCCTCAAGTTGCCAGTCACCTACCTACTACTACTACTAGAAAGAAGTAGATGGGGGCGCCAGAGATAAGTTATTGGAGCCCCAGAATGAGGCTTGGAATGCAATGAGAGACACGATTGGAGCTCCAGAATGAGGCTTGAAATTCAGAGAGGCAATCGGAACAGCACTTGTTGAATTGCGCTAAAAAGAAAACCAAAACGTACACACTGCAAGAAAATAGCCCGAAAAAGTGCAACTTGCCTACGCCAAATTTTCTCGCCGCCGGCCTTCAAAACTAGCCCAACAGCAGAGAGGAGGTGGAAGCGGTATTGTCGCGCTAGTGCATATTTTTTTTTCCCGGAAGTTCATTCCTTTTTCCACCACCAGTACGTTTTCTGCACGGGTGTGCGCAGCCCTCCTATTCATCTCGTCAGCGGTAAAAGATGGCTGCAGTATCTGTGTGCTCGCTGCCGGTGGCCGGTTTCAGTTTCGAGAACTGTAAGAGGTGAGTGTGGACATCGGAAAGGTATTCTCCTCCTTATTCCGCTCTGCTGAGGTTGCGGCGTTCTCCCTTTTCTTCTGTCTCCTGGTGGTTCTCTGGGGTCTGTGTGTAGCTTTCCGGCTGGGGCCTGATCGCCGTGACTCGGCATTAGGGAAAGAGCGGCTGGGAATGAGCCTGTACGGGAAGAGTTTTCCTTATTAGTGCCGGCTAGCGTTGGTTTCACGAGGGACAGAAGAAGAAGAAGGAGGAGGAAGAACACCCTGAAAATTGAAATGTATGATGGTTGATAGTTTTTGCTATGTGTATAGTTTAATCTAAACGGCATTTGGAAGTTGTAGTTGGGTTTTAGTGAGGGCCTTTACAATTGCTGATTAATGTTGGGTCAGCTCAGGTTTCTCGAGTTGAATATAGGAGAAAGAGGATGCAAATTGATTCAATGATTACAGTCGAAGGTACTTATTTTGTATGTGGGATAGTGGAAAGTTAAGTGAGTTGCCCAGAGTCACAAGGCGCTGTAGTGGGAAATAAATAGTTTTAATTGTGAAATTAATCATGATTAATAGTGATAAATTTGGACACACACACACAGTGGTATAAAGCTAAACATCCTGGAATTGTACAAACCTTAAAACTGTAGAAAAATAGAGAAAAGGACACTAGAGGAATAAACATTAATTGAAAAAAAAAAAAAAACCCTGCAAATACGATGCTACCTTTATTGTTTTGCACAAACTTGATATTTAGTCCAGTAAAAAGGTAGCACCTTAGATTTCTTATTTTTATTAACCTTCAAAGTGGATTAACAGCTGCTATACAGCAGATTGTAAGCTCTTTTGAGCAGGGACTGTCTCTTGTATCAGGTGTTTAGCGCTGCGTGCGTCTGGTAGCGCTATACAAATGTTAATAATAATAATATGTCATGCAAGGTTCCGCATTAGGAGTCACAGACATAGAAAGGGATCTGGGAGCAGGGCCGGTCTTAGGGTGAGGCGACCGCATAGGGCCTCGCGCTCAAGGGGGCCCCGCGCGCCTGAAATAGCCCCACCCTGACCGCCCAGCTCCAGCCCCCCCACCTTCTGAATTTTAAGTTAACTCGCCGTCGGAGCGGCCGCCCGGCAGGTAGCAGCAGCCGTGAAAAGCGTGCGAGCTGCTGGGCGGCGCTTTGGGAGCCTTCCTTTCCTTTCCCTTGTTCAGCTCTGGTCAGGGCGGGACCAGAGTTGAGCGAGGGAAAGGAAAGGAAGGCTCCCGAAGCGCCGCCCAGCAGCTCGCACGCTTTTCACGGCTGCTGCTACCTGCCGGCCGCTCCGACGTTGACGACGAAGTAACTTAAAATTCAGAGGGAGCTGGTGGGAGGGAGGAGGGCCTTGGAGCTGGGTGGGAGCTGGGTGGGGGGCCTTGGAGCTGGTGGGAAGGAGAGAGAGACAGGCCTTGGAGCGGGGAGGGAGGGGGGCCTTGGAGCTGGTGGGTGGGAGAGAGAGACCGGCCAGCCGGCCTTGGAGCTGGGAGGGAGGGGGGCCTTGGAGCTGGTGGGTGGGAGAGAGAGACCGGCCAGCCGGCCTTGGAGCTGGGAGGGTGGGGGGCCTTGGAGCTGGGTGGGGGGCCTTGGAGCTCCACTGCCTCTTCAGTATTTGAAGCTTCCAAAGCAGTATGGCAAACCGCAATGGGAATAACATGAACTTCCATGTTAATTTGTACAGCGCTTCGTAAGTCTAGTAGCGCTATAGAAATGTTTAATAGTAGTAGTAGTCGTAGAGAGAGAGACAGGCCTGAGGGAGGGAGGGGGGCCTTGGAGCTGGTGGGTGGGAAGGAGAGAGAGAGACAGACTGGCCAGCCGGCCTTGGAGCTGGGAGGGAGGGGGGCCTTGGAGCTGGGAGGGAGGGAGCTGGGGAGCCCTGGGGATGGCCCAGGAGCTCGGAGGGAGGGGTGGCCACCCTGGAGCTCAGAGGGAGGGGTGGCCGGCCCTTGAGCTAGGGTGGGGGCGGGGCTAGGATGGTCTGCATAGGGCCCCACACTTGCTAAGACCGGCCCTGTCTGGGAGTCATTGTTGATAAGACGTTGAAAACTTCTGCTCAGTGTGCTGTGGCGACTAAGAAAGCACACAGAATGTTGGGTATTATTAGGAAAGGGATGGAAAACAAACACAAGGATGTTATAATGCCATTGTGTCGCTCTATGGTGCAACCACACCTCGAATATTGTGTCCAATTCTGGTCGCCGCATCTAAAAAAAGATATAAAGGGATTAGAGAAGGTGCAGAGAAGGGCGACGAAAATGATAAAAAGGATGGAATGACTTTCCTATTAGGAAAGGTTGAGAAGGTTAGGGCTCTTCAGCTTGGAGAAAAGGCTGCTGAGGGTTGATATGATAGAAGTCTACAAGATAATGAGTGGAGTAGAGCGGACAGATGTGAAGCGTTTGTTTACACTTTCAAACAACAATAGAACCAGGGGACACAAGATGAAGCTAGAATATGGTAGATTTAAAACAAACAGGAGAAAGTTTTTCTTTACTCAGCGTGTAGTTGGACTCTGGAACTCATTGCCGGAAAATGTAGTGACAGGAGCTGGCCTTACGGAGTTTAAAGAGAGTTTGGACAGATTCCTGAAGGAAAAGTCCATTGAACATTATTAAATCTTTTTTTTTTTTTTTGGGGGGGGTGGGGGGGGTTGCCGGGTTCTTGAAACCTGGATTGGCCGCTGTCGAGACAGGATGCTGGGCTTGATGGACCATTGGTCTTTTCCCAGTATGACAGTGCTTATGTTCTTATGTTATGCTTATGTTCTTATTTAGGAATAAATATGAGAGGGAATATGACTAGAAAACAATATTCATTAGCCAAGACAACAACAAATCATTGAGCTCTAGAGGAAATAAAGAAAGACAAGGACAAGTCAAACTCGGGTATACATATAAAGTATCACATACCATGTAAAATGAATTTATTTTGTTGGGCACACTGGATGGACCATACAGGTCTTTATGTGCCGTCATTTACTATGTTAATATCTTAGTTTACCTGGTCTTAAAAAATATAACTTTTTTGTTATTGTGAATTTTTGTGTTTGAAAGGAAGGTACTTTGAAATTTTTTTGAGGGGGGAGGGGTAAGTTATAACCATATGAATAAAGCTAAATTATAACTTCTCCCTCTGTTTACTAAGCCATATCGCAATTGGGCTGTGTTGGCATTAGCTCACGGCAGCCACTAGCGTGGCTTAGTAAACAGGGGCTAGTTATTTTCTCATTAAATTAATTTTATAAATTTTGAATTGTTTAAATAATTTGTTCTAATTATGCACTTTTCCTCCTGCAATGTACTGGAAGAGACATTAGTGGAGTGGAGGAGTGGCCTAGTGGTTAGGGTGGTGGACTTTGGTCCTGAGGAACTGAGTTTGATTCCCACTTCAGGCACAGGCAGCTCCTTCTGACTCTGGGCAAGTCACTTAACCCTCCATTACCCCATGTAAGCCGCATTGAGCCTGCCATGAGTGGGAAAGCGCGGGGTACAAATGTAATAAAAAATTATCAGGTTTTGTTCTTTTCATATTAGTCTGTGGAAGATTTCATACTATGTTAGTTGGGCTAGAACATTAATGTTTTCTAGGTAGTAGTTTTCTCCATGTAGGAAATGTGGGTTGAGATCAATGAAAGAACCTACTACTACTACTACTACTTAACATTTCTAGAGCGCTACTAGGGTTACGCAGCGCTGTATGAGGCTCTGTCATTTGTGTTGCTTGACTGGCTGTGTGTAACCCCTGTTATGATTTAAATAAAATTTCTTTGTGCTTTAATCTTTCTTTGTGTTCCCTGATCTACAGCTTTTGCAAAATACTGACATTAACAAGGCAATTCTACAACTGGGTGTGTGCATGCAGGTGCACTATGCGCTATTCTAGTGGCTGACCGAATTTCAGCTTCGGCACTGAAACCAATCCAAAATTCGGGTTCGTGTTTCAGCCACAAAGAAATGGAAACCTGCCCCTATCTCAGGCTGCCCTCTTCTCCCTCCCCCCCCCCCCCCCCCCACACTCTGGATCCACTTTTTAAAAGCCCTGGTGGTCTAGTGGCCTTTTTGGGGAAGGAGCAGCATGAGTTGCTCCTTCCTCTAGCTAGCTGCATGCTAAAAATGGTGACCGTGACTTCGCATGGCAGCCTCACGAGACTGCTGCGGGAGGTCGTAGCTTCCATCTTGGAATTGAGGGGCAGAGTTGGTGGGTGGACCAGGGATGCAGTAAGCTTTCTGTCCTTGTTGGGGTGGGGGGGTGGGGAAGGTAGCTCAGGGGAATGAGGTTTGTTGGGGGGGGGGGGGGGAATTCAGCAAAAAAAGCAGAGCACTGACCCAAATGGTTGACCAGAAGTATTCCATGGAGGGTGTGTGGATTCATAAGAACATAAGAATAGCCATATTGTGTCAGACCAATGGTCCATCTAGCCCAGTATCCTGTTTCCAACAGTGGCCAAGCTTGCTCGTCACACGTACCTGGCAGAAACCCAAATCGTAGCAGCATTCCATCCTACCAACCCCAGGGCAAGCAGTTGCTTCCCCATGTCTGTCTCAATAATGGATATGGATTTTTCCTCTAGGAACTTGTCCGACCCCGTTTTAAACCCAGATGCACTAACTGCTGTTTCTACATCCTCTGGAAAAGAGTTTCAGAACTTAACTATTCGTTGAGTGACAAAATATTTCCTCCTATTTGTTTTAAAAACATTTCCTTGTAACTTCTTGAATGTCCCCTAGTCTTTATATTTTTCGAACGAGTAAAAAATCGATTTACTTCTTGTTCTACACCACTCAGGATTTTGTAGACCTCAATCATATCTCCCTTCAGCCATCTCTTTTCCAAGCTGAAGATCCCTAACCTCTTTAGCCTTTCCTCATATGAGAAGAGTTCCATCCCCTTTATCATTTTGGTCGCTCGTCTTTGAACCTTTTCTAATTAAGCTATTATCTTTTTTGCGATACGGCGACCAGAACTGAACACAGTACTCAAGGTGATGTCACACCATGGAGCAATACAGAGTCATTATAGTATTTTTAGTCTTATTCACCATTTCTTTCCTAATAATCCTAGCATCCTGTTTGGATTTTTTGGCTACTGCCGCACATTGAGCAGAAGATTTCAGCTATTCATACTATGTTGGTATAGACTGTAGAAGAAGAGGTTATTGGTAGGGTTATTTGTTGGGGGAGGGGGGTACCCTCAGTTGCTGTGCATCTTCATCCTCAGTTCTGTCCAGGAGTTGTAGCCTTGCATGATTTCCTTTTACAGACCGAATTGGAACTCTGAAAACCATGTGGAAATGAAACCAACTTCTATTGTGCATGAAGATCTGAAATACAGCAAAAGTAGCTTATTTATTTAACATGATTTATATTCCACTCATCCTGCTACAATGAGATTGGAGTGGGTTGCAAGTGAACATATTCAGGTGTGTAGTAGTCTTATACAGCTCTGGATAGCACTTTACAGTAACTCAGTTAAAATGCTCCTTACTCATACCTAGATTTTGAGTATAACTAGTTATGTGATGCTTACATTAGTGTATTTTAGAGGTTGGTGTAATCTTAAAATACTGTTGTATAATTTCAATCTGGATTTTTTTTTTTTTTTGCAGAAATGCACGTCTTGAAGAAGACTTTTCAAAAAAAGGACACAAGCTTCCTGCTGGCCGAAAAACTGGTACCACAATTGCTGGAATTGTCTTTAAGGTGAGTGAGGTTTTTAATTTTGTTATTAAATTTAAAAATACAGAAGCTTTTTAAAAGCCCAATCGATTGGCAGATAATTGGAAAATTTGAGTAAGGGCCATGTTTACAAAATGTTAGTATACATGGGGACTCATTTTCAAAGCACTTAGCCTTACAAAGTTCCATAGTAACCTATGGAACTTTGTAAGGCTAAGTGCTTTGAAAATACGCCTCATGGTCAGTTTCATGCCCATAAGAATGACATAAGTGTGGTGGCAGCTCATGCTAATGTTTAGTAAACATGGATCTAGGACTCATTCCATGGGAAATGAGCAGCAGTCAATAGTATTCTAACTCTTGGAAGTTAGCCATTGTTCTTTTGGATCAAGTAATTATTTTGCAGCACAAAACTTTAGGGGTGCTCTGCCCACCTGATAACCTTTTTTACATTCAAGAATATGCAGAGATGTTGAACTTTTATGGTGGTGTTTTCTTGCATGCAGGAGTTTCTCTGGCAGCATCTTACATTGACACTGGTAATAGAGACGTACATGGCTCTTCAGTTTTAAGGAAACAAAATTAATTTAACTTCCATTACGTAGCTTCCCACTGTTCCAGAGCCATTAGGATCTAGTTGTGTCCATCAAACAGCAGGTGGAGATAGAGAACTGAAAACTGAGCTGAGACATATCTCTCTCGGCATCCAGTCCAGCTCCTCAGTATTTTCTATCTCCAGCAGGTGGAATAGACACACTTTTCTGCCTCTGGTTCTGAATGATTTGCTCCCGGTCCAGTTGGTCTAGTTGAGCTTTGTTGGGTGGCTTGAATCTGGAGGTCTTCAGATCCCTGACTCTGGTGCCACATGAATTACTTCTTTTCACCTCTCCCCTGCTTTCTGTGGAGCTCTCCTTTTCCAGCACAACAACCTTTATTTAAAAAAAAAAAAAATTAAAAGAAAGGAGAGAGAATCGGGACTGATACTCTGTCCCATGCTCTCCAGCAAACCTGTTTCTTTTCTCATCTGGGGTAAGACTTGTGGAGACTGTGAGCTTGAGGGGAGGGCGTAGCTGGCAGTGGTAAGTCCGACTAAAGTTTGACTCGGAACTCCTTGAGAGGGGTGCTGCAAGTTCTACATCATGCAGGGGAGGGATCCTCACTCGCCACTTGGGATTGTGTTGTGCTGCATTTGTGACGGGGTGAATGGCGACTCCTTCAGAGGCAGTTAAACAGTGTTCCCACTGTGGGACCTTCTGGCCAGTGTCAAAGCGTTGCAGTGTGTGTACAAGCCAGGAATCCTGCGGGATGCAAAGGAAACAGAGTTGCTGTAAGGTGCTTCACTTTCTTGCCCCGTTGCCCCTCCGCCTCCTAAGAGATCTTCTTTAGACCTCCAGGAGTGGGTTGTGGATATTCTTACAGAAGGTTACAAGTTGGGAGTTCTCCCACCTGGTTGCTCCTCACTTCTTGCAGTCTCCTTGTCAAAAGGGAACCAAGGCGGTCGAGGTTTAGGTCACCATTGATTCCTTGCTGGCGCTCCCAAAAAAGGAAGGCATCTTTGGTCCAGTCTTGGATCTCAAAGGTCTAAGCCGCTGCTCCCAAGTGTCCTGCTTTCACATGGAAACACTAAGAGCAGTCATAGCCTTCGTTCAAGAGGGAGAAGGGATTGGCATTGGGTTCTCCTTTTATAGAGAGGACAAGGAGGCTCAGTATCCCTTGAAGTATACCATCCTCATTAGATAAATTAATTTTGCAAATTGGACAGACGATTTGTGCATTTTGGTAAACATGGCTTCCAAACCCACAATTGCTAGATGGCTGAAGGAGGCTTGCGTCAGCTTATTTGCTTGCAGGGAAGCCAGCTCCTCGGGGCTTGCGGGCTCATTCTACGAGGTGCACAGTGGCCACCTGAGTGGAGACTATCTTACTGTCTCTGGCGGATATTTGCAAGGAGCGATGTGGTTGATGCTGCATAGCTTTGCCAAGCAGTACAGGGTGGATGTTGTGGGGCTTCGGTCCTCAGGGTGGCAGTGCCAGGATCCCACCCACTCTAAGGATTGCTTTTAAACATCCCACAGGTTCTGGAATAGTGGGAAAATATGTAATGGAAGGAGAAATTTAGGTCTTGCCTGATTAATATTCTTTTCATTAGTCCTTCCTACTATTCCAGTGGCCTGCCTGAGGTTTGAGATGTTTTGTCGATGCAAAGTAATGGGTCAAATAACGACACTCACTTTGTGTGGTACTTCCTGTATATCTCTTGTTCTCTTCATGTTGTCCAGAGATGAGAGATCCACACGTTTGCTCATCTGTTTAGTGTTAGGTTGGTAGGTTGTTTAAGGTTGTTGTATTTACTATGAGTTTCTTTACTGTTTGCCTACATAAATGAGGAGCTGGACTGGATGCTAAGCAAGAGATATCTTAGTTCAGTTTTCTATTTCCACCTGCTGGTTGATTGATATAGGTATCCCACAGGTTTTAGAACAATGGGGAGGACTAATGGAAAGAAAATTATCAGGCAAGACACAATTTCTCCTTTTGTCTTAGGTTGTTTAAAACTTAATGGCACATCTTTCTTGTACTTCTGTTTACCTGACAGTAGGCTTCAGGACTACAGTGCACTGTTTTCTCTTTTCAGCATTATAGGAGATGTTCATTTACGTGTATCTCCTGCTAAAATGACAAATTTCAGACTCAGTCATGAGGGTGGGAGATGTTTGTATTTTTAGAAACTTGTTGTACTGCCTCTTTAAAGCCCTTAGTCACAAATTAAACCAATTTACCTTTAGTGTTTGCCTCATTTTCAGCAGGATTTCATTTTAGTCACTGTAAATGCCACCTTTTCTTGTCTCTGGAGTTCTTTTTGATGGAGAACTCCAGAGACGAGAGGTGTATTTTCAAAGTACTTAGACTTACAAAGTTACATAGAGGGGCATTTTTGGTATGACGTCTAAGCCCAAATATGGACGTTTTGCTCAGAACGTCCAAACTTCAAGGGGAATGTAGCCATTTTCAAAACAGAAAAATATCTTTTTTTTTTTTTTTTTTTTAATGACTAGATATTGTTTTGCTCTGTGCATTTATCTTTTTGATCCATTTTTGAAAAAAACACGTCCAAGTAAAAAACGATCAATCAAGCCATTCGGGTGTAGGAGGAACCAGCATTCTTAGAAGACTGGCCACACAAACATCCCAGGAGAGCAATGGGCATCCTAGGGGGCACTGCACAAGACTTCAAATAAATGCTCCCAGGTACACATCTCACTGTTGCTCTCTTATTTTGTTTTCTGAACCCCCCCCCCCCCCCCCAAAAAAAAAAAAAAAAAAAAACCCCACCACCACCAACTGTACACCACTACAATTGCCCTTATGAATGAAGGAGTCACCTATATGTGGGTACAGTGGGTTTCTGGTGAGTTTTGGAGGGCTCATTTTCTGCCACCACAAGTGTAACAAGTAGGGAGAGGTATGATCTAGGTTCAACTGTCTGCAGTGTACTACACTCACCACTAGACTACTCCAGGGACCTGCATGCTGTGCTAGTGGACCCGAGTATTACCTCCAAGGCGGCAAGTAATGTTTTTAATCACATTTTTGGGGGATGGGAAGGAGGTCATCTAGTCATTTAGGGTACCTTTTTTGTGCCTTAATGGTTATAAAAACAGGTCTAGCTCAAAACATCTTAGTTTTAGTCCTGGACAATTTTGTTTTGTTCCACTATGGCTGAAAAATGTCCAAATGTTAGGAATACCCAGATCCCGCCCTTAACACACCCTTGTGATTTGAACGCACTTCTGATGGATTTCGTTGAAAAGCATCTAAAAATTGGGTTTGAAAATACCAGTTTGGAGGTCTTTGTGAGAAAAACATCCAAATGCTGATTTTACGCCACTTTTTGGACATTTTTCTCTTTTGAAAATGAGCTCCAAATAACCTATGTAACTTTGTAAGTCTGTGTGCCTCATATAATTTTCTGTGTGTATCAGGGCTTTCCCTGTGAATATCAAAACAATTCATTTTCATACATTTATTTAACATTTGTATTTGCAGATTTGGCACCTCCATCTCTGTTTTAAAAGTAGTGTCTGAAAATTGTCGTAAGTGGAAAGGTGTAATTCAGAGTGCCTCTTAAACCCATTTCCCTCCTAAACCACAATCTTAGTCTGACCCAAATGCCTGCCGGAATAAGTAGACTCCTTCACATTTAGAAGGAACCTACTTATTCAGGCAGGCATTTGGGAATGTAACAAGTAATGCTGCCCTTTCTATACTCATCTTCATTGCAATCTCATTCGCAGTGTCATCCACCATGAAGGTCAATGCATGAAGTACATCAGGATCTTAACTGTCGTTTGATAGCAGGTCCTTAATTATGGCATACAAGTCTGCCAACTTTGTGGAAAGAAACAAATTAACATTTATAATTTTTCTTTTCACAAAGATGGCAGACTTGTATGCCATAATTAAGGACTTGCTATCAAACGGCAGTTGCCCTGATGTACTTCATGCATTGACCTTCATGATGAATGACATTGCGAATGAGATTGCATTGAAGTATAGAAAGGGCAGCATTACTTTTCACAGTTGGTTTTAAGTAATGGAAGGTAAGTGACTTGGTTGGATTTAGATAATTAAAGGTGGAGCTTTGGTTAAAGCTTGGTGTCCTGACACCTAATTTTGAGCCATTATTACTAAGGGCCTCTTTTTTTTTTTTTTTTTTTTTTTAACCAAACCACACTAGTGATTCCCAGTGCAACAATGCTGACAAAGCCCATTCACTCTGAATAGGCTTCACTAGCATTACCACATGGGAATCGCTAGCACGGTTTGGTAAAATAGGCCCTCAGTCAGTGGTTCCCAAACCTGGTCCTGGAGGCACTCCAACCAGTCAGGATACCCACAATGAATATTCATGAGAGATTTGCATGCACTACCTCCACTGCATGCAAATCTTTCCCATGAATGTTCATTGTGGGTATCCTGAAAAACTGGCTGGGGTTCCTCCAGGACTAGGTTTGGGAACCACTGCCCTAAGTTGCTCTTTCTGATTCTTCCATGGAAATGGCCATTGTAAGAAATTTTTGAGTTTCTACCAGTACGTCATTTCCCTAGAACTATACAGTGTCCTGAATAAATAGGATCTCTTAACACAGTTTTAAAATATTTTTGCGGTTGTATAAATAAAACCACTGTAAATACATTAGTATAATGGGGGTTTCTTTAATTATAATTTATGTTCAAAGTGTCTTCCTTCAACCTTGACACATTCACAAAGTCTTGGACGCCACAGAGCTGTTCGCTCAGTGAATTCTGGGTTTCATTGAGTAAAAGCTCAACTGTTTTGTGAGCTCAATGCGCTGGAGCTCCATCGTGTTGAAAAAATAAAGTACACAGAAATGTCTCTTATTTCAGGTGGAAAGTTTCTGGGTTATTTGGAAAAATAGGGTTCTGTTTTTTTTTTTTTTCTGGGCACTATTGGGCTCATTTTTGACAGAGAAAGATGCCCATCTTTCGACATAAATCAGAAGATGGACGTCCTTCTCCCAGGATCGTCCAAATCGGTATAATCGAAAGCCGATTTTGGACGTCCCCAACTGCTTTCCGTCGCAGGGACGGCCAAAGTTCTAGGGGGCGTATCAGAGGCATAGCGAAGGTGGGACTTGGGCGTGCCTAACACTAGGATGTCCTCGTGGGGGGGGGGGGGGGGGGGGAAGAAAAGGATGTCTCTGACGAGCACTTGGATGACTTTACCTGGTCGTGTTTTTCTCACGACCAAGGCACAAAAAGGTGCTCGAAATGACCAGATGACCACTGGAGGGAAGTGTGGATGACCTCCCGTTACTCCCCCAGTGGTCACTAACCCCTTCCCACCCTCAAAAAAAAAACCTTTAAAAATATTGATTGCCAGCCTCAGATGTCATACTCGGCTCCATCACAGCAGTATGCAGGTCCCTGGAGCAGTTTTAGTGGATGCAGTGCACTTCAGGCAGACGGACCCAGCGCCCGCCCCCCCCCCCCCCCCCACCTGTTACACTTGTGGTGGTAAATAGCCCTCCAAACCCCACCAGAAACCCACTGTACCCACATCTAGATGCCCTCCTTCACCCATGAGGGTTATGCAAATGGTATACAGTTGGGGGTAGGGTTTTTTTTTTCGGGGGGCGGGGGGGGGGGGGGCGGGGGGGCTCAGCACACAAGGTAAGGGAGCTATGTACCTGGGAGCAATTTGTAAAGTCCCGGTTGGTGTCCTGCCATGTCAGGAGGACCAGTTCAATGGAACTTCATGGTTTATAATAGCCCATTGTAAACCATGAAATTCCACTGCTTTGTCACCCTCTGATCACCATGCATATCTCCCTGTCCTTCATCCTCTCAGCCCTCCCTGTTTCTCACCTAACCCACTCCTCTCTCATCCTTCCAGACTGTCACTGAAATACTTTGATGTTTCACTTATATATGCTGTTACTTATCAAGATGTGCTTATTTCTGATCTGACGAAGAAGGGCTACCTTCGAAAGCTAATCAAAAAATGTATTGTTAGTCCAATAAAAAAAAGTATTATATGTTCTTTTTCTATGTTTTATTTTATTCTATTTCTATTGATTACCTTTAAAATTGGACTAACACGGCTACCACATCTCTCTAGTACAAATGTGTAATTGATCTGAAGCTTAGGGGCCATATATGTATGTATGTATGTTCATATACCAGTAGGTTGAATTTTGATATGACGTATTTTCCTTAACTGTAAGCCATATATGTGTGTGTAATTTTTTTTTTTTTTTTTTTTGTAGGATGGCATAGTTCTTGGTGCTGATACGAGAGCAACTGAAGGCATGATTGTGGCAGATAAGAACTGTTCAAAGATACATTACATTTCTCCCAATATCTAGTAGGTAGAACAAAAATTTTGTCTGGTTCTCCTTTTTGAATGTCTTTAAAGTTGTTCAAGACCATAACTGATGTTTTAAAAGTATCAAGCTACGAAATAAAGACCTTAAGGGTGGTTGGATTTTTTTTTTTTTTTGTAGTTTTGTTTCTTAAAGTAAAAGATCTCTGTATAGAAATGCTATGCTTTAAGTTTGGTAAACAGGTCTTAAGTTTACCATGAGTTTAATGTATCCATTAACTACATCTGTTCATTTTATTTAATTATCTTCCAATACTTTGATAGTATAGCCTTCTTTGTGGTGGTGGTGGATACTTTACTTTTCTTGGGACACATCTGCTAACAATTTTTTTCATGCAAGATCAGTGTGATGTGATATTTTATTTCTATTATGGTGTGTAGTTCAGTCAGAAATGCTAGTTAGGCTTTGATTGTGCTTGATGAACTGTTACATATTCATCTTCCTCATTCAGTGATTGTTTTTACAGTTGTTGTGGTGCTGGAACAGCAGCAGATACTGAAATGACTACCCAGCTGATCTCTTCCAACCTGGAGCTCCATTCACTTTCCACTGGACGCTTACCTAGAGTTGCAACAGCAAACCGAATGCTTAAACAGATGCTCTTTAGGTAAATCCAAAAGAAACACTACTACAACTAATTATTTCTATAGCGCTACTAGATGTATGCAGTGCTGTACACTGGACATAAAGAGACAGTTCCTGCTCGACAGAGCTTACAATTAATTAGGACAGACAAACAGGACAAATAAGGGAATTACTAAGGTGGGAATGATAAAACATGGGTACTGAATAAGTGACTAAGAGTTAAAAGCAGCATCAAAAAGGTGGGCTTTTGGCCTAGATTTGAAGATGACCAGAGATGGAGCTTGACATACCGGTTCAGGAAGTCTATTCCAGGCATATGGTGAAGCAAGATAAAAGGAACGGAGTCTGGAGTTAGCGGTGGAGGAGAAGGGTGCAGATAAGAGAGGTTTACCCAGTGAACAGGGTTCCTGGGGAGGAGTGTAGGGAGAGATAAGAGTGGAGAGGTGCTGAGGAGCTGCAGAGTGAATGCACTCGTAAGTCAATAAGTGGCGTTTGAACTGTTTGCGGAAATGGATAGGGAGCCAATGAAGTGACTTGAGAGGGCTAATATGAGCATTGTGACATTGGCAGAATATAAGTCGTGCGTAAGAAGATTGAAGAGGAGAGAGATGGCTAAGTGGGAGACCTTGTGAGAAGCAAGTTGCAGTAGTTTAAGCGAGAGGTGATAAACGTTCTGGTAGTGTGCTCAGAAAGGAAAGGGCGAATTTTGGTGATGATACAGAGAAAGAAACACCTATAGTACTTAGTATTTAAAATGCGTAGTTGTAAATATGTAATTTCTATAATCCACATTTTGAATTAGCAGATTTCCCCAGTTTTCTTTGTTATTGAGAAATGTGTGTTTCCAGATGTCATGTTTATAGATATTCAAAACCTCTCACACCTTGCTGTTTCTCTTCAAAGATTCATCACAAACAGCTGCCGCTATTTTTTTTTTTTTTGTAAACATTCATAATTGTGTTCCAGGTATTCCCTAATTTTTATATCCAGTTCTTTATTTTCCAAGTCATACACAAAGTACAGTGCATCTGTTATTGACTAAAGTAAGCAAAACTTACCTCAGTTTTGTTTAAAAGGTAATATGCCTATATCATCTGTCCACTTAATACGGCCTTTGCAGAGCTGAATATGTCACTGTTTTGTGGATCCTCACCATATTTCATAATAGTTAATACTGCTGCCTTAAATCTGGTTCTATGGTGCAGGTCTACTAAACTGAACTAAATTTTGAATACTGGGTCTATGGTGCTGCGTTACAATCTCTTATTACTATATATGAAAAGCACTTTAGTTAGGCATAGCTGGTTTCATGGCAGTATCTGGTACACATGTGACAGAAGGCACATAATGCTTAGCCTTCTGCCATCAAACAATGAGCAGCAGTGAAAGAAATAACAGCAGATTTAAGCAATAAATAGAATTTGGCTTAAATGCTAAGAGAGCCTCTATGGTTGTCCTTAAACACATCAGAATAACTTATTTTCTGTAGCCTCTTAACTTTCTGTTTTCAGGCAGTAAGCTGTAAGTACAAAGACTCTAGAGCTTTGGCATTCACTCCTAGTCCTTGAGTCCATGCCTGCTAAGTACACTGTATGCAGACCTTTGTTGTGCATATTTGTTAGGGATATCATGAAATCCTGACCTGTTGGAAGCCCTCGAGGATCTGGAATGAATACTACTGTTCTAGAGAATTACTTGTCGGGGGTGGGGTGGGGAATAGAATATTGCTCCTTTTAATTTAACCTTTTGCAAGTTGCAGTGCGTTTTCCTTTGGCAGCTACACCAACTTTGCCCTCTTTTGTGCACTGCACTCCCTAACTTTTAAATAGTAAAATTAAAGCAGTCTGTTATACTTCTCTCATCCTCCTCCTCCCCCCCCCCCCCCCCCCCAAATCTGTTTTGCACCTTGGCAGGTTTGGTTTGTCTAAATACTATTGCTCTAATTTTGTGCACACAAAAGCAACAGAACACAAACATTGGTACAATCAGTAAGCGCCTCTTTATTGTTTCTAAGAATTGAAAGAAAAATAATCCTTCATTTTAATGGCTGTTATTTTTTATAGTTGGGGGGGGGGGGGGGGGGGGCGGGAAGTACATAGCAATTACTAAATAAAATATGTATGGTCACTGTGGTGGTTTAAATCTGTAAGGAATTTGAAGTTCCTTCAGGCAGATGATACTGTCTTGAACATGATAGTGGACAACAAAATTTACATAATCCTTTTAAAAATGTAAGCTGTAGAGGGCCTTGTTATTTGACTCTGAGGTAGTGTAAGGTACTCGGATGCTAACAAATCAATATAACCCCTAATAGCTATAAAACACACTAGAAAAACGTGATAAACCTATTTGTGCAGTTTGAAGTTTTGCAGATGATGATTAACGTATTACAGCATTTTGGGTCTGATCTTAAGCCTTCTCTCCCCAACTATAGACACAGAATGGGAAAAACCTTAGTACATCGGGTCCTCTGTGTAGTGGAAGTTGCTTCGAGGATTTAGATTTATATTTTAAAACAATTTATGTAGAAAATATGTAAGGAACACTGATGTATGAGACTATGTTTGATGATAAATTCTTAGTACATTTAGGGGCCCTTTTACTCGAGTGCATTTAACAGTTAATGTGTAAATTATCATGATTTGTTACTGCACAAGCACAGTAATTTACCACAGTGGCATGATGTTTTAGGAAACTAGGCAGATAATGGATGTGGTCTGCACACCACAGCTACTGCATAGAACTTATTGTGTGCTTTCACTTGCGCAGTTAGTCGGATGTACTTACAATAATAAAATGTATTTGTAACCCGCATCATCATAAAAATTCTAAGCAAGCATCATAATTACATACATAGTATACATATCATCAAGAGGAAGTGCGTCTGTGCTAATTGCAAATAGTCGTAGTGTGCCGTTAACATAGCTTTTGTACTTACCTCACGTTAATACTTGTTAAAGTACATTTAGTGCAGAAACTTACTGGATTCTGTTAAGAGGGCCCCTTTGTCACTGAGCTGTGTTAGCTGGGAACTAAGTCGTCATAATTGTGGAGTCAGTATATACTCAACCTTCTACTCTCTCTTCTATTTTTCTACTGTCCGACTCGGACTTGAGCTCCAACTTGTACTCCTACTAATATCGGAATTTAAATTTTTTGTTTTGGACCTAAATTATTCTATTATTCATTTATAGCCTACTAATATCCTTTAGGAGTCTAAGCGGGTTACAGAATTTGTAATTGGAACATTTATCTTTTTTATATTTCTCCGAGGACAAGCAGGAATTAGTTTCTCACATGTGGACTTCAACTCTGATAGAGCCTCAGTGCAGATGTACAAACATTCCTATTACTTTAAGAAGCATTTAGTAGGCTCACAGCATGCATGTGCAAGTCCTTTCCTACCCTGCTGAGTTGCACAGGACTGCCAGTCGTCTTTTCTCTACGAAGCTGACAATACTGTCCTTCTCAAGGTGCATTTCTTCAGTGTTTGTTTATTTATTTTTTTGTGCCTGCCTTAGTTCAGTCTGCCTCTCAGGGTTATTCTTCTCCTTCCCTATCCCTCTTTTAGATTTATCGGCACTTCTTTTCCATGGCCATTTTAGGCCTGGGTTTCCAGTCGGGTGTTTTTCTTTTCTTGGTACACAGCTGTTTCTTTTTAATTTTTTTGCACCATTGAGTCATTCTTCACAATGTCCCAGAAACCTGTCAGTGGGTTTAAGAAGTGCTTTGTGTTTAATTGGACCATGTTGGTCACTGACCCCCATGACATGCTTAGTAGGTCATAGTCTTCCAGATACTTTAACTTGTCCTCTTTTGTTCTGAAATCCAGAGGTGGTCCATGAGAAGCTCTTTGCTCTCCAGAAATCTGATTCATCAGCCTCGGCATTGGTCCCTATGGCTACTGGATCTGCACGGGACACTGGCAAAACTTCAGCACTGAGGAGGTCTCCTCCTGCCTTGACTTCAATCGTTAGCGGGTCTGCAGGTTGAGTTCACTGGGACCGAAGTCCTCTTTGACCTCAGTGTCAGACATCTTGTGAAGGCGAAGAAGCATTGGCATCGTTCCTCTGTGATGTACAGTGCCAGGAGCTCCGGAGCTCCAGGATGTTGGGATCATCTGCCCTCGAGAAGCGTTGGTGCTGTGAGGAACTTCCCCCCCCCCCCCCCCCCCCCCCCCCCCACGGTAGCGGTGTCGACCTGCCCATCTCCCAACAACCAGGACCCTGCTCTCAATGTGGCATCGTTGCCTTCGCAGGCTGTGGCCACACTGGCACGCCCTCTGCCTATACTGGTGCCTGCCCTCAAGGAACATTTCTGGGCCTTACTCCGGGAGGAATTGGGGCATCTCTTGGGCCCATATGGTGCAGAGGTATCGCGGACGCCTGTATTGACTCTGAAGGTGCTCTAACCTGTTCTGGAGGCCCATGCTTTACCTGTTGGGTGATCATTGACACCGGTGCCATTCAATGCAGTCACATTCTCCCTCAGAGGACAGGAGACCCAGGAAAGATGTTGTACTTTGATGCCCCCATGTGGGCCTGGTCTTGCCAGTAGGTCAAGGTAGGTGAGGACTCATACTTATGAAGAGTAGTTCACTGAGTCTGTCTTGATCATGCCTGGGTGTCTAAGGAAGAGCCTGAGAGGCCCTTGGGTCTTCCTTCAAACTCCGCCCCACCACAGGTGAGACATAAATCCCCTCCAGATCATCTCTCTCATTTTTCTTAGGATGAGCTGAATTGACGAGGCTTCTGGACTATGATTCTCCACCTAGGGATGTTATGAATGTTCCTGTTTACAATGTCTTTAGGGATGCACAGATGAAGCATTGAGAGTCTCTGTACAGGTCATTCTTCAGAAGGCGTACTCTATGTATGGAGTTGAGAAGGTTGCCCTACCACTCTATGATGGTCAAATCTGCCCTAAGTGCGCCAGAAGTTCAAAGTCCCATTCCTTGGCTCCTCCAGGCAAGGATGCTCCAATCCTTGATTCTTTTAGGAGAAACTCTTTTTATGGCCTTAATGCTTATTATAAATAAATAAATAAATAAAATGTCCCCACATCCAGGCATACTAGTTCTACACAAGTAGATAGGGATAGTGCTGGGCAGACTTATACGGTCTGTGCCAGAGCCGGTGGTGGGAGACGGGACTGGTGGTTGGGAGGCGGGGATAATGCTGGGCAGACTTATACGGTCTGTGCCCAGAAGAGCACAGGTACAAATCAAAGTAGGGTATACACAAAAAGTAGCACATATGAGTTATCTTGTTGGGCAGACTGGATGGACCGTGCGGGTATTTTTCTGCCGTCATGTACTATGTTACTATGTAAGTGTGTGTTTGTGGTTCTTGGTGGACAGTGTGCTTTTAGTTCGCAGACACTGTCCCTCCGGAGCAGGCCACTCAGCTTCGCCAGCTGGCCAGTAAGCAGAAGGAGTGCAAGAAACATCTAGTTAGGGGCATTTTTTATTCCTTTGACATGGTATGCAGGCTCTGAGTATTGGGATGTGGAGACTCTTCTGGCACCTTGTCTCAGACTTCGAACCTGCAGTTCAGAAGCAGCTGGACAATGCCCCTTGCCAGGACAATGACCTTTTTCAGAGTTGAGATGGAAGAGATTGGTGACCTCATCAAAAAAAATAAGTCTATTTTTTGCACCCTCCACATCTCCGAGATCTCATGGCATGGGCAGGAAGAGTAGGTACACTCCAGCTTCTTGTTCTTGGCCTTAACGCTCCCACCCACAGCAGCAACAGGCGCAGAAGTCCCAACCAGCCCTTCAGTCTAAGCAGGGGATGAACTTTTGACTAGCTCCAGGAGATCATAGCCGCTGTAAAAGTGACTGACCCAGACAGCCTGCCTATAGGAGGGAGGCTGAATTTTTTTTTTTCCTAGAAAAGGTGGCCCTTTAACATCAGAACTGTGGGTTCTCCAAATACTCTGGGCAGTTATGCCCGCATTTGGTAGCACAGACCTCCAAATTGCCCACTGAGAATGTCTATCCTTAGCTCTCAGCACAGGTAAGTGCTTGCAGAGGAACTCTCTTCCTTTCTCGAGGCCCATGCGTTTGAGCCCGATCCACAAGGGGACGAAGGAAGATTCTATTCCAAGTACTTCCTTGTACCCAAGAGGATTGGGGGGGGGGGGGGGATTTCATCCCATACTGGCAGGTTCCCTCTACTTCTGGAGTTGTCCTCTGAAAAACTGTGGAGACTGGACTGACCCTTATCACGCAGAATGATGGAGCCCTTGTGCACCCAAACCTCCAGTTCTTGGCCCTCACATTCTGAATTTTGAGAGTATAGAATTTGACTCCTTGCAGGTTCCTGACAGTATCTCTAGGATTCTGCTGGCTTCCAGAAAAGATTCCACGAAGAGGTGTTATTTTTTTTAAGTGAAGGAAGTTTGCTATCTGGTGTGAGGGCAGGGCCCTAGGTCCCCTTTCTTGCCCTACACAGAAAAATTCTTGAATGTCTCCTGCAGCTCTCTGAGTCTCGTTGGAAGACCAATTCTGTAAGGCTTCACCTCGGTGCAGTTGATGCTTATCACCATCATGTGGAAGATAAGCCCATCTCTTTACAGCTTCTAGTTCGCTTCATGATTTGTTGTTGACTAAGCCCCCCTCCCCCAATCAAACCTCCTATTGTGTCATGGGACCTCAATGTTGTCCTCACCCGGCTGATGAAAGCTCCTTTCAGTAGAAAATAAATCTGTTGCCTCAGGCTGCTTGCTATGTGAATATTCCATCACCGTTTCATTATTGCTACCAAGTATTAAATGTTAAGGGCATTTGCTTTGAACTTCGTTTTAATTAATTTATCCAGACCTTACATGCTTATAGGTATTGCTTTTTAAACCCAAAGGTGAATCCTAATTGTGGTTGAACAATTAGGTATAAACTATGTTGTTTCTGACTTGTTTTGGAATTTGGACTGCTTTGGGTCTTGTGCCAATCTGAACGTCTGCTATCTTAGCAGAGTACTGAAGAATATGATTTATGTTTCTTTTACTAGTATTTTTACTGCTTATAGAATACGGCTTTCTTGGGGGGTGGGGGAGTCAGTGCGGCATGGCAGGAGCTGGGATGGAGGAGATTACTTGCGGCGGGGACAGGTTAGATTTCTGTCCCCGTGCAACTCTCTAGTTCCAAATCCCTATGGAACATTGCTTTTCGGTGAGCTTACAAGGTAGGGAATTTCCCACATGTCAGAAATTAAGTTCTGCTTTTCGTTGGAGAAAGCGAAGTTGCTCACCTGTAGCAGATGCTCTCCGAGGATAGCAGAACTAGTATTCTTACTTACCCTCCTCCCCCCTCCCCCACCACCTCCCTTTGGAGTTGATTTCTTTTTCTATTTGTTATTGGATCAGAATGGCGATCCCGCATGACTCAACTCCAGGCGGGAAAGCGCTCGCGGGATTTGCGGTGCAGGCCTGCTAAAGATTTCTTAAAGTAAGGGGAACGGAACACCTGCTATAGATGAGTAACTTTGCTTTACCAGTACTTTAGATCCAGAACAAATATGTGTGTGTATATAAAATGATACATTTACCACATTCTAACAAGTTTTTTTTTTTTTTATTTTGAAGCTGGAGTTGGAGTCGGTACACCTTTACTGACTCCCAACTCCACAGCTCTGAAAAATATTATAGTTAAGTATTACAATTTCCTACTAATTAAAACAAAAAAACAAACACCAAAATGGGGGGCAAAATTGGACAATTGTGGTTGCGACACTGAGTTATTTTACTAAGGTATGCTAACAGATCTAACATGCACTAATTTTATATGTATGGATTTCTTAGCATTTAATGCATGCTAATCATTAGCGCATCTCGGTAAAAGAACCCCTAAGAGAATAATTGAAGGAAATGAATTTGAGGATTACATGTCCTAAAAAGATAGCAGCAATGTGTGTTTGAGCATGACTGACAATGAGAAATGCACGAACCTGGTAAATTTATATAAGCTGTCTCCATGATTGTACATTTTCTAATCTCCCAGATATCAAGGGTACATTGGTGCTGCCTTGGTTTTAGGAGGAGTCGATTGCACTGGACCCCAACTGTACAGTATTTATCCGCATGGATCAACTGACAAATTACCATATGTAACAATGGGTGAGTAGTCTTCTCACTTTTGTAAATTTTCAGTATAGGTAAGGACTTTATAAAAAGCTCTAGTAATTAAGAAATCTGTGCTTTTTAAGCTGCCATCTAGCATCAGATGTTGAGCCCTGTGTATGTTTTGTTAAAACGTTCATTCTTTTTTCTTTTAAATTTTTTTTTTACTTTAACCTCATGATGACAAATAATGGAATGGCCTAATGGTTAGTGCAGCGGGTTGTGGACCTGGGGAACCGGGTTCGATTCCTGCTGCTGCCTGATGGCCAGCAGTGAGTTGAGATCCTGGGGAACCAGGTTCAATTCCCTCTTCAGCTTCGTGTGACTTGGCCAATCACTTAAAGCCCTCCATTGTCCCAGGTACAGTATTTAACTTGGATTGTGATCCGATTAGGGACAATGCAAAGAACCTGTAATGGAAGTTTTAAAACTGCAACTTTGCCTCGGAGATCACTTGCGGTATATCATGTGCTGAAAATAAATAAAATAAAAGTTTACTTTGCTTAACTGCCATAAAAATAAAATAAGAAGAGTTGTGCTTTCATAGCTGTTTATAACTGTCTGGTCTCAAATCTCATTTACTTCAAACAGAGAAACTTGCTGGGACGACTTGTGGATTTCTTGAACAAATCCTTGGTACTCCATCCTTTAATCAGTCAAGTTGCTTATAGTATCAGGATCCCAATTGTGGCTATGTTAAAGGAAATTAAAGCTGGACTCAGGCCTTTTTGCTTTGATTTATCAGTCTGTTCTTCCCATCTTTAGGTAAACATGTTGATGGCTGATGGCACAGTTGTTCTTGAGAGTTTATTCAGGTGGATTGCAGTTCACTTTCTTCTATTCTTTTCCACATGCCCTTGCTTGTAGTGTTCCTCAGGGCTCAATCCTTGCTTCCACTTTAGTCTTTCTTGCCCCATTGCCAACACTCAAGTCAAGGCCCTGGTATAGTCTACTTGATGCAGATAACACACATATGCTGGTTACTGGGGGTTCTGGTACCTCTGACCTGGACTTTGATTTTCTTGATACAGTGGCCCAATGACTTACCAACAGAGACTTCCATTACATAGCCTCCCACTATTCCAGAACCTGTGGGATAGTTGTGTCCATTAACCAGCAGGTGGAGATAGAAAACCGATCTGAGACATATTGCTTGGCAATCTATTCCAGGTTCTCAGTATTTTCTATCTCCAGCAGGTTGGATGAATGTACTGTTCAGCCTCTGGTTCTGAGTGATTTGCTCCTGGTCCCAAGTTGAGCTCTGCAGGTGGCTTGAGTCTACAGAGTTGTATCTGGAGGTCTTCAGATCCCTTTCTCTTGTGCCTTGCAGATTTACTTCTCTCTCTCTTCACCTTGGCCCTGTTCCTGTTGAGCTCTCCTTTTTTTCAGCACAACAACCTTAAAAGAAGGAAAGGAGAAAGAAAGAGGTTTACTGGAGAGTGTGGGACAGTACCAGTTCTGATTTTTTTTTTTCTGATCTGGGTTAAGGATTTGGGGGGAACAGTCGGCAGTGATAAGTCTGACTGACTAAAGTTTGACTCAGAACTTCTTGGTGAGCTGCAAGTTCTACTGGGTGCAGGGGAGAGATCCTGACTCACTGCTTGGGGTTGTGTTGTGCTGCGCTTGTGGCAGTCTAGGTGAATGGCGACACCCACGGAGGGAGTTAAGCAGTTTTCTCGCTGTGGGACCCGCAAGCCACCATTGGGGTTTTGCAGTATATGCAAGCTGGGAATCCCTCAAGATGTGGGGGAAATAGCGGCAGCATATCTTTCGGATTTGGAGCAGCATCCAAATATGCTGGGGACTAGGGCTGTCTGGCAGGGCCGGTGCACAGTTTGTCACAGGAAAGTGTGGGGTTGGGTGCCATTTTGTTGGGGCCAGTTGGCAGTGAGGAACAGCCTCTTTCTGATCACGTGCAGAGTATAGCCGCCATTTTACAACCTCAGTGCCTGACATAGCATTCAGGTGCACCAGGAAATTTGTTTATCTGGAGTTTATATTTCCCTTACACCAGGCCTATTTACTGAAGCAGGGACAGTCAGAGTTGCTGCATGGTGCTTCAGTTTTTCATCCCGCTGCCCCTCCAGCTCCTAAGACATGTCATTTGAAGGAAGGAAGAAGCGATATGGATCACCTTAAAAAGAGAAGATAGAACCTCTGTCCACATGGGTGTTGTCTACAGACCTCCGACACAATTGGAGGAATTAGATAAAGATGGGAAAAAGAGAGAGGTGCTGTTGCTGGGAGATTTCAATCTGCCGGATGTAGATTAGAAGGTTCCATCTGCGGAATTGGAAAGAAGTACAGAGATTGTGGATGCTTTTCAATGTGCTCTGCTCAGACAAATGGTGACGGAACCCATGAGGGAGGGAGCGACGCTGGATCTGGTGCTCACAAATGGGGATAGTGTGTCAAATGTCCGAGTGGGTGCCCACCTGGGCAGCAGAGACCTTCAAACGGTTTGGTTTGATATGACAGCTGAAGTGGAGGGCGGCCACTTGAAACTCAAAGTCCTGGATTTCAAGCGTGCTGACTTTAGTAAAATGGGGGAATACCTGAGGAAGGAGCTGATGGGCTGGGAGGACGAACGAGAAGTGGAAGGACAGTGGTCCAGGCTGAAAGAAGCTATAAATAGGGCCACAAACCTTTATGTAAGGACAGTAAATAAAAGCAATAGAAAAAGGAAACTGATATGGTTCTCCAAGCAAGTGGCTGAGAAAATAAAGGCTAAAGAGTTGGCGTTCCTGAAAGACAGAAAAACTCAAAAAGAGGAACATGGAGAGGAATACCGGATGAAACTGAAAGAAGCCAAGAGAGAGATACGTCTGATGAAAGCGGAAGAACAAATGGCTAGAAAGGTAAGGAGGGGTGACAAAAATTTCTTCAGGTATATTAGTGAAAGGAGGAAGACTAAAAATGGAATTGTGAGACTGAAAGATGCTGTGAACCGCTATGTAGATAATGATGAAGAAAAAGCAAATTTGCTAAATAGATACTTCTGTTTTCACAGAAGAAAATCCTGGAGAAGGACTACAATTGACTGGCAAAAGTACATACGAGAATGGAGTGGCTATTGCACCGTTCACGGAAGAGAGTGTGTATGAACAACTTGAAAATCTAAAGGTGGACAAAGCCATGGGACCGGACGGGATCCACCCCAGGATATTGAAGTAGCTCAGAGAGGTTCTTGCGGGTCCTCTTAAGGATTTGTTTAATAAATCCTTGGAGACCGGAGAGGTTCTGTGGGATTGGAGAACGGCGGATGTGGTCCCTCTTCACAAAAGTGGTGATAAGGAAGAAGCTGGAAACTACAAGCCAGTAAGCCTCACTTCGGTTATTGGAAAAGTAATGGAAGCGATGCTGAAGGAAAGGATAGTGAATTTCCTGGAAGCCAATAAGTTGCAAGATCAGACACAACATGTTTTTAGCAAAGGTAAATCTTGGCAAACGAATCTCATTGAATTCTTTGACTGGGTGACCGGGTAACCCTTCCTGAGCCGGTACGTCAAGCTGCATCTCTGGCCGTCTTCAAATCTAAGCTAAAAGCCCACCTTTTTGATGCTGCTTTTAACTCCTAACCCTTATTCACTTGTTTAGAACCCTTTTTTTATCATCCTCACTTTAATATTCCCTTATCTCTTATTTGTCCTGTTTGTCTGTCCTAATTAGATTGTAAGCTCTGTCGAGCATGGACTGTCACTTCATGTTCAAGTGTACAGCGCTGCGTACGTCTAGTAGCGCTTTAAAATGATTAGTAGTAGTAGTAGTAGAATTGAATCATGGACGTACTATAGACGTAATCTACTTAGATTTCAGCAAAGCTTTTGACACGGTTCCCCACAGGAGGCTCTTAAACTTGACAGGCTGAAGATAGGACCTGTAGGTGTAGATAAATAACTCTTATCGGAAAACAATTCCCCACAGGTTATTTATTCCAAGGTTCCTAGCTCAGCCTAGGGCCCTGATGGCGAACCTATGACACGCGTGTCAGTACTGACACGCGTAGCCATTTTCAGTGACATGCGGCCGCATGTGGCCGCATACAGAGAAGCAGCGGAGTTCCTTGCTGACACCCGGGGCGGATCGCCGATGCGCCCCCCCCCTCCCCCCCGGTGCAGCGCGACCTCCCCCCCCCCGGCGAAATCACCCGGTGCATGTTTACCCACTGGGGGTGTGCCGTGTGCGCTCCTATTGGCTCCCTCCCTGCTGCTCCCTCTGCCCCGGCTCCTCACTTCCGGCCGGCGGAGCAGAGAGCAGCGGAATGCCGTGGGGGACGCATCTCTGAGGGCCCTGTGATCACCATTACCAGCAACAATCATCCAATCTACTCTTCTGGGGTGTCGTGGATTTGTAATTGACCACCATTACTGAGATAGGTGAGGGGGAGGCTGGGAGAGGCGAGGGCATGTGCTATGGGTGCCGTTTCCCGCCATTAGAAATAGCGGCAGCCATCTTAATTTACATAAGGTGGTCAGTTAGGCTAGTTAACCCTTAATTGCCTGCAGGGCTAACAGGCTATCTATAATTCTATCTTCTGTCTCTGCCCCCCTGATGGAGAACTCAAAAAATAAAAAACCAAGGTTAAGTAAAGGAAGTGGTAGTAGCAGTAGCCGACCCTTTCAAGAGACATGGACCGAGATGTATGGCATTATAGAAAAAAATGGCAAATCATTTTGCGTTCTATGTACTGAAACGGTAGTAAGCAGAACGTGGAATATAAATAGACATTTTGAAACTAATCATTCCCAGCTCTTGAAAAAAAGTGAGGATGAACGGAAGGAATACATTTCCAGGCAGCTACACTTTTATAAGAGCCAATCTAAGTCCATCCTTAAATTTGTAAAAGGTTCTACAAATTTAACATCTGCAAGTTTGAGCATTGCTCACTCCATAGCTCAGCATGGAAAAGCACTCAGTGAGGGAGAATTTATTAAAGAAACTCTCCTAAGATGTGCACCAGTTCTATTTCACGATATGCAGAATAAAGATGCAATTATTAAGAGAATATCTGAGTTACCTGGAAATTTGGAGTGCCTGGATCCGATTACCAGACACTTTTAGCACCCTGAAAAATATAGCAATGGCTTTACTCACAATTTTTCCCTCTACGTACTTTTGTGAAACCTTATTCTCAGCGTTAAATAATATCAAAACCAACAAAAGAAACAGATTGACAGATGAAGTTAGTAGCGCTTGCTTGGGCTTGAAGTGTACAAAATACCAACCTTCAATTGAAGATTTAGCCAATGAAATTCAGCAACAAAAAAGTCACTAATAGGCAGATTAGTTAAAGAATTCCCCCTCCCCCTCACTTATCTTAGTTCATGGCACCCCACACAAGTTAAATAATATCAAGACCAACAAAAGAAACCGACTGACAGATGAACAAAGAAGTCACTAAGTAGGTAAGTTAAATAATTAGTTTTTGGTTTATTAAATACAGTTTTATATTACAATTATACATTTTTGTTATTTAAACTATAAATATCGCGAAATTATGGTTTTTTTCTCGAAGTGACACACCACCCGAGTTATGCTCGGTTTTTTGGCGAATTTTGACACACCAAGCTCAAAAGGTTGCTCATCACTGGCCTAGGGGAATATTATACAGAACCTTGCTTCTGGCACCTTGCCAGGTCTGTCCCATTAGAGAAGTGAAACCAAAGCCACAGTGATATATATTACTTTTATTAGAGGTAAGAAAATATAGATAAGATACAAATATAGAACTCTGCACAAGCTTAGCAATACAAATATAGAACTCCTGCTGATAAGATAACTACAAAATATTGTCACTAGACTATACACAATGATTCTTATTAGAACACTAGGTAAATTACACAACCTGATCTGTAAAAGAGTTGATACTACTTCTTATGGCTGCTGAATCAGAGATTTATATGTTTTAGATACTAGGGCTTTGTCCTTCGGTCTCACCAGGACACCAAGAATATTTACCAAGAGCATAAAAGTAGTCATACTGGGTCAGACCAATGGTCCATCTAGCCTGGTATCCTGTTTCCAAACAGTGGCCAAGCCAGGTCACAAGTACCTGACAGAAACCCAAATTGTGGCAACATTCCATGCCACAAATCCCAGGGCAAGCAGTTGCTTCCCCATGAGGCTTATTTTCAAAGCACTTAGCCTCCCAAAGTTCCATAGAAACCTATGGAACTTAGCCTCCCAAAGTGCTTTGAAAATATGCCTCATTGTCTCTCAATAGCAGAATATGGACTTTCCTCCAGGAACTTTTTTAAACCAAGATACGCTAACCGCCTTTACCACATCGTCCGGCAGAGTTCCAGAGCTTAATTATTTGTTGAGTGAAAAAAAAATTTTCTCCTGTTTTTTTTTTTTTTTTTTAAGTATTTCCATGTAACTTTCTTGAGTGTCCTCTAGTCTTTGTACTTTTGGAACAAGTAAAAAAAAAAATGATTTACTTCTACTTGTTCTGTACCACTCAGGATTTTGTAGACCTTAATCGTATCTCCCCTCATCTGTCTCTTTTTTCCAAGCTGAAGAGCCCTAACCTCTTTAGCCTTTCCTCATACGAAAGGAGTTCCATCCCCTTTATCATTTTGGTCACTTTTGAACCTTTTCTAATTCCGCTATATCTTTTTTGAGATATGGTGACCAGAACTCAGTACTCAAAATGCAGTTGCAGCATGGAGCAATATAGAGACATTATAGTATTTTCAGTCTTATTCACCATCCTTTTCCTAATAATTTCTAGCATCGTTTGCTTTTTTGGCTGCCGCCGCACACTGAGCAGAAGATTTCAGTGTATTATCTACAACGACACCTAGATCTTTTTCTTGAGTGCTGATCCCCCAAGGTAGATCCTAGCATCAGGTAGCTATGATTCGGATTATTCTTTCCAAGGTGCATCACCTTGCATTATTTGTCCACATTAAATTTCACCTGCCATTTGGATGCCCAGTCTTCCAATTTCCTAAGGTCTTCTGGAATGTTTCACAGTCTGCACGTGTTTTAACAACCTTGAATAGTTTTTTGTCATCTGCAAATTTAATTCTCACTCGTCATTCTGATTTCCATATGATTTATAAATACGTTAAATAGTACTGGTCCCAGTACAGATCCCTATGGCACTCAACTGTTCACCCTCCTACATTGAGAGAAATGACCATTTAACCCTACCCTCTGTTTTCTGTCCAATAACCAATTCCTAATCCACACCAGAACCTTGCCTCCTATCCCATGACTTGTAAAGTTCCTTATGAGGGACTCCTGAGAAAATTAAATCAAAAGCTTTTTGAAAATCTAAGTACACTAAATCAACCCGGCTTTAAGGTTATGGTAGTGGTGGCCGCCTTCCTTTGGCACCAGGGAATCTCCTGTATCTGACAACTGGCTCTTTCATGCGTTGTCCTATTTGGACAGTGTGGTGGTGATGGACAAAGTTTGTCAGTCTTCTGCAGTCAGATGATCAATTTTGAGAAGAGCAAACTAACTCCATTTCAGACGCTGGTGTATCTGTGCATTCTATTTGACACAGCAAGGATGAGGATCTTCCTCACGGAATACAGGAGGTGGAAGCTGGTTCAAGAAATTTGTCTCGTTCTCAGTCAAGGCAGGCCCAGGGTCTGGGACCACGTCCAGGTTCTAGGGTCAGTAAGAGCGGTGATGGAAGTAGTGCCATGAGCAAATACTCCTATGCAGCCATTACAGGAGTCTCTCTTCTCAGTCGCTGATTTCCAGTATAACCTAGGGGTTAAAATAATCTTAACTGGGCTCCTCCAGAGGGAAAAGAAAAAAGAGTTCTATAGTGACATCAATCTGGAACAACAGCAGAGCAAGCTGAGACCTGGTTGCCTTGGCGACAGCTTACTGGTCAGTTGAAAGTTGGGCAGAAGCAGATGAAGAGAGTATATATATTTTTGAGTGTGAGAGTGGCTAGAAGGAGTTGAGCTGTGGTGAGGAGTGGATGTGTGTGGTTGGAGCTGGTAAGGGTTGGTTAGGAAAAGGGAATTTTACTCAGTAATTGAATTTAGGAAGTGAGTGGGAGGGATAAGGGAGAGACAGGAGAGAGGCTGCAGGTGTAAGGTTGTATTTTTGCATGCTCTGTGCAAGAGAGTGAGGGGATGGTGTTAGTTATTTTGAAAGGTTTGGGGTGAAAGTAAATGAATGGGAACTAGTTTAGGGGTGATTTGAAGGTGAGTATGACTGAGTGATGTCGCTGTGAGGAAAGGGTATGAAAAATAAGTGAGTGTGTCTGGGTTGAGAGAGGAATAGAGTTGTGGATGATTTTGGAAGAAAAGGGTGATAGTGGTCTTTAATGGATAAATAGCTACAAATCCTGATTGTGAGCGGAATGTGAGCGGATTGTGAGTTTATACTGGGTGAGTATCTGAGGGTTGGAATGTGGTGTGAGAGTCTGAATCTGACCAGATTGTGGGTGAATACAGGGCAGATGCTCTCTCCAGCTCTCTAGGGACTGCTCAGTGAAAAGTAGATTTGAAAGTATAGAAGTATTCTAATTAATTTTGTTTTTGTTAGCTATTTGGCCCCAGTTTAATGTAACGTCCTTAAAGTCCCCCAATCAGGATTGGAAGAGAAAGGAAGTCAGGGTTTTGCTTCCCAATTTGGTTTATTAGAGAGGTTTAGGAAGAAGAGAAATACTGTGCAGAGGAACAGAGAGGAACCGGTGGAAATCCTGGACCAGCAACAAAAGGGCCCCCACGCAAGAAAGACAAGTTGCAAAACCTGCTTTCAACAGCAGAATTGTACTCAGCTAAGTGATTCTTTTTGGGTAGCCCCACAAGTGATAAAGCCTGTGTTTACCTAATTGCTCTGAAAGCAAATATCAACTGAAGCAAAGTGGATAAGAAGAAAAAAGAAAACAGAGAAACATACTGACCTGAAAGTTTGATCTGAGTATTGTGACTCCTGAAAAGGGGTTAGCCTGTAAGACAAGAAGTTGAAACAACGTCAGCGCTACGATATGGACGCTTGACAGGCTCTGGACTCGACCGAGCTAAAATCAGTTCAACCTCCTCAATTATAGAGCGTAAAGCCCGTATTACAGCACCAGCAAGTAGCAAAAGTCCATGGCGGCCCGAAAAAGACTCGCAAAATTTAAATTTACAAGAGAAACAGGCAAGGCGGGCAAGATCGCGGCATCGCGATTGGGACCACAAGGTGGCAAGATGGCGGCCAGAGACTCCGAGTCGGACCCGGACCCCGAGGATTCCGCAGTGAGTGATGGAGATATAGAGAGGACAGAAATAGCCCGCTGGTTCAAAGAATTAAAAGCGGAAATTATCGCTACCCAGAAGGGAATCCAGTCATCTGTAGCAGAGCTCCATGGTGAGCTGAAAGAGATCGGGTTACATGTAGCAGAGACGGAGGAGCGAATAGACACGGTGGGAGAGGATGTGCAGGGGCTGCAGGCTGCTCTGAAGAAAGAGCAGCAGCTCAGGTTAGAAATGTAAAGCCTGGTGGAAGACCTTGAAAATCGCTCCCGGAGGTGTAATCTCCGATTTAAGGGCATCCCAGAGGAAGAACAATTTAGAGATGTGAAGCAAGTTGTTAAAGAGCTGAGTGCTCATATCCTCCAGGAAAGGTCTGGAGGAGGAGAGCAAATAGAATGGGATCTGCCAGCCATAGAAAGAGCACACCGGAGCCTGGGACAGCAGAGGGGAGGTCAGCCCTGTGACATTATTGTTTGCTATCACGCCTTTGGAACGAAAGATGTGGTCTGGAAAGCAGCGAGAGCTATGGGAGACTTCAGTTGGAAAAACTGTAAACCAAAAATCTATCAAGATCTGGCTCGTAGCACTCTCCAAAAAAAGGAATTTAAGGAGGTGACTCAGTACTTATAGAAGATGGGACTGAGATATCAATGGTTGTATCCATTTGGGTTTCAGGTCTCAGTCGGAGACAAACATAGGAAATTACAAATGCCTACGGGAGCATGGAAGACTCTCAGAGAACTGGGATGCGAAGATTTACCGGCTGAGGGAGGACCAGCGCAGCGCCAGAGGCAAGGCTCCGGAAAGGAACAACAGAACGAAGGAATCCAGACTAGAAGCGAGAAGGGCCCTAACACCATGAAGGAGAGGCAGAGGGTGCCCGGAGATGACGGAATGGACTGAGTTCTCCTGAACACGACTCAAATGGAGACATTGTAAAATTAGCTGCACAATTGAAAAGCAGTGTTTGATGAGACTGAGTGCACGGGATGTGGGGTGAAGTACAACTGAAGAGGGGGGGGGGGGGGTTATTGGGAGTCTAATGTCGGGGGAAGTATCTGGTGGGGACTCATATCCTCCAGGAGGAACTGGCGAGAAGGGAGGACAGCCAGTTGAAGGGTATGGGGGGGAGAGGGGGAGGGAGGGTGGGAGTTGGGGGGGGGGAGAGGGGGAGGGAGAAGGGAGGGGGGAGTTTGCGGGTAGAGTCTTGGAACGTGAACGGACTCAACAATCCGGGGAAGAGAAGTATTGTTTTTAGAGAACTACGCAGGTTGGAGTGGGATGTGGTAATGCTACGGGAGACACATATCCAAAGGAGGGATGAACCACTGTTAAGGAATAGGGTACCGGGCGAGGGGTACCCATGTGCTAATCCCAAAGGGGGGGAATCTGGGGGGCTGGTCATATATATCAAAGATAATCTACAATTTATTAAGGAGCAGGAATACAGGGGGACAGATGGTAGATGCTTGGCACTTAAAGGGAAAATCAGGGGCCAACCAATCACATTCATCAACATTTATGCACCAAATGAGGGGCAAGGGGTTTTCTTTGACAAGGTACAAGCAGACCTGGCACCTTTTGCAGAGGGGCAGATAGTCCTAGGGGGGGATTTCAATTTTTCTGTTGCGGGGCTAGACCATTTGAAAGGGACCGCCCAAGGGGTGAAGTACACGAGGGGGAAGCTTCTTAAATTAATGCGGGAATTTGATCTGTTAGACTTTTGGAGGTTGCAACATCCGGGGCAAAAAACTTTCACTCATTATTCACATGCACAGAAGACTTATGGTCGGATAGATGCGATCTGGGTTAGCCGGTCACTATGGGGGGTAATTAAAGGGTCGGAAATTGAAAGTATCCATGCATCAGACCACGCTCCAGTGTGGGTAAAACTAGATGGGTTGGGAAAGGTGGGAGGGGGAAAGGTTTGGAGATTAAATGAGTCCCTGATAGATACAGAAAAAGATTGCCAGGAAGTGAGGGATATTATTAAAGAATATTTAACATTTAATGATAATGAAGAGGTTACAGATGGGACCTTATGGGATGCCCTAAAAGCAGTAGTGCGAGGGCATTTGATTAAAAAGGGGTCACAATGAAAGAGAGAGCTGGGGGCACAGGAGTTGATGATTAGATAACGGCTGGCTGAGTGTGAGGCACTTCATTCTGACAGGGGGACCCCCAGGTGTATAGGGAATTACTTGCCTGTAGAGTGGAACTGCAAAAGATACAAATTGGGAAGATGGAGTACCAAAGGAAATTATTACAACAGAAATTCTTTGAATATAGCAATAAAGCAGGAAATATGTTGGCTAGGAGGTTACGCGCCAGACAAGTGCAGAACACGATAACTAAGTTAAAAAGGGGAGGAGGAAGTATGGTACACCAGGCTGGAGATATACGGGCAGAGTTTGTGAACTATTACTCAAAACTCTACTCCAAAGAGGAGGGGGCAACCTAGAGGAGAAAAGGAATTACATCAGAGATATGGGCCTCAGTAAAATAACAGATAACCAGAGGGTGGAATTGGAAGCCTCAATTACGACGGAGGAAGTGTTCGGAGCCATTAAGGGATTAAAAGGGGGGAAAGCGCCGGGCTTGGATGGGTACACGGGGAAATATTACAAAGTGTTTAAACAAGAATTGGCTCCTCTATTAGTAAGAGTGGGTAATGCTTGCTTTATTGGGGACCAGATGCCTCCTAGTATGCAAGAGGCAGGGATAACAGTTCTCCTTAAACCGGGACGGGATCCGGCTTCATGCAGCTCCTATAGACCAATCTCTTTGTTGAATTTCGATGTTAAGATTTTGGCTAAGGTGATGGCAGATCGTTTGGGCAAACTCTTACCATCCTTGATTCACAAAGATCAAGTGGGATTTATACCGCATAGACAAGTTGCAGACAACATCCGCCGGACCCTGAACATTATGTGGGGGGCCCAGAGAAGAGGGGACTCCCTAACACTCCTGGCGATAGATGCAGAAAAAGCGTTTGATAGGGTGGATTGGGAGTTCCTATGGGAAGCGCTATCACAAATGGGGGTAGGGAAGGGCTTTATGGGCTGGCTGAGGAAATTATATGCACACCCGGTGGCCAAAATAAGAGTAAATGGGGGATATTCAGGGCAATTTGATATTCAGCGAGGAACTAGGCAAGGGTGCCCACTATCCCCACTACTGTTCGCTCTAGCCATAGAACCATTTGCCCAATGAGTTTGCCTCCTTCAGGAGATCCGAGGGGTACGGATGGGAGGTCGGGAACATAAAATCGCATTATTTGCGGATGATATTCTATTTTATATTTCATCCCCAGCATTGACATTGCCCGCACTGATTGAGGAGCTTCAAAATTATGGTTGGGTTTCGGGGTTCAAGGTGAATTACGATAAGTCTGAGGTCATGGGGGGGTCACTATTCCAGAGGTAGAGGAAGTAAGAATAAAAGAGGCGTTCAAATTTAAAATCACCAAGGATAACTTTCGGTATTTAGGGATACGAATCTCGCTGGAATTAAACAACTTGTACCAATTAAATTATATTCCACTATTGAAAGATTTGAGAGGTGACATGAATAGATGGCAGAAGGGGTGGCTTTCCTGGTGGGGTCGCATTGCGGCAGTGAAAATGAACATTCTGCCCCGGCTTCTATTTTTATTTCAAACATTGCCAATTCCAGTGCCAAAGAGGGAAATCATGCGGCTGCAATCGGATTTAGGGATATTTGTTTGGGGAGGAACATCGGCAAGATTAGCACGGAAAATGTGGGGGACACCTGAACAAGGGGGTAGAGGGATGCCCAATATTTTATGGTGGGAATGCTGGCTTCGGCCTAACCCCTGGTAAGCCTTTCCTCAGCTGAGAGGTGCCCAGCTCTACCACCGGCTGCCTTTCAGGTGCTGTGGAGGACTCGCAGCTCATCTGCATATCCTTACAGCCTTCTCCGGGGTGACACCCAGGTCCACTCCGATCCACTCAGGGTCTCCACTCTAGGTGCGCGCGGGGCATTTTTCTCTTTACATCTAATCTTCTTCCCAGTTGCTAAAGTACCTCAGTCGTTTATGGCCCCTATTCACATTCTCTTCCTAGCCCTGTCCCTTCCTAATCTTTTCCCTCACCCCCTACCTCTCTCCGCTACAGGAACTCACTGCCCATCCATCGACTTCATCACCTCACCTTCTCTCCTACCCTCTTCCTCCCTCTTGGCTTTTAATCTCCGCCTCTTTCTTCCGTCCATTTTGCCTTCCCCATTCCACCTAAATACCTCTCGCCTTCGACGCCTTCGTGGTCACACCTCTCCTACTCTCCTCCGCTCTCTTTTACTCCTTCTCTCTCAGCCGGTGACATCAATCCCAATCCTGGCCCCCCTCACCAACTATTATCCCAACTCTACAGATCTCACCGCGACCTCTCTAACCTCATCTCTATTTCTCTACTCCCCTCCTCTTCTCTGCCCTTCTCTTGCGCCCTACGGAATGCCCGCTCTATCTGTAACAAACTCGCCTATATCCAGGACCTATTTATCTCGTGTCACCTCCATCTGCTCGCCATAACAGAAACCTGGCTCTGCCCTGATGACTCTGCTTCAGTCGCCCTGTGCCATGGCGATTATCTATTTTCACATACTCCTCACCCTGCTGGCCGTGGGGGCGGTGTTGGACTACTTCTATCTCCCTCCTCCAGATTTCAACTCCTTCTTCCACCTCAATCTCACTGTTTTTCCTCCTTTGAAGTCCACTCTATCCGCCTTTTCTCTCCTCTGCCTCTTCGAATAGCGGTCATTTATCGTCCCCCTGATAAGTCCCTTTCATCCTTTCTCAGTGACTTTGACGCCTGGCTTGCCTTCTTCCATGATCCTTCCTCCCCCTCTCTCATCCTTGGTGACTTTAATATTCCTGCTAATGATCCTTTCAACTCTTATATTTCCAAGTTACTTGCTTTAACGTCCTCCTTTAATCTCCAACTATGCTCCACCTCCCCCACTCATCAAAATGGTCACTGTCTTGATCTCATCTTCTCCTCCAATTGTTCACCCTCTAGTTTCCTTGCCTCTGATCTTCCCTCCTCTGATCACCATCTTATAACTTTCACACTTAAATCTCCTCCCTCCCAGTCCCGTCCTATCTTATCTAATTTATCTAGGAATCTTCACGATATTGACCCTTCATCTCTATCCTCCCATGTTTCAAACCTCCTCTCTACTGTGGCACCATCCACGTCTGTCAACGAGGCTATTTCTTCTTACAACAATACTCCATCCTCTGCCTTAGACACTCTTGCACCTTTGATGACCCGCCCTGTAAGGCGTACAAGACCCCAATCTTGGCTGACTTCTAATATCCGCTGCCTACGTTCCTGTACCCGCTCCGCCGAACGCCTCTGGCGGAAATCTCGGGCCCTTGCTGATTTCTTACACTTTAAGTTCATGCTGACCTCCTTCCAATCTGCTCTTTTACGTGCCAAACTTGGATTATTATATCCAACTGACCAACTCTTTTGGCTCTAATCCTCGACTTTTCTCTTCACCACATTGAACTCTCTCCTCAAGGTGCCCCTCCCCCAACTCCCCCTTCATTATCTCCTCAGACCCTTGCTGAATTCTTTCACAACAAGGTTCAAAAGATAAACCTTGCTTTCTCTACCTCACCACCTCTCCCTCCACTAGTCCTCTTTCCTTCCCCTCATTCCCTTTCCGCCTTTCCTGAAGTTACTATTGAGGAAACTACACTTCTCCTTTCTTCCTCAAAATGTACCACCTGTTCCTCTGATCCCATTCCCACCCGCCTTCTTAATGCCATCTCTCCTGCTCTTATTCCTTTTATCTGTCACATTCTCAACCTCTCACTTTCCACTGCGACTGTCCCTGCTGCCTTTAAACATACTGTGGTCACACCTCTCCTTAAGAAGCCTTCACTCGACCCTACTTGTCCCTCTAATTACCGACCCATCTCCCTCCTTCCTTTTCTCTCCAAATTACTTGAGCGTGCTTTTCACCGCCGCTGCCTTGATTTTCTCTCCTCACATGCTATTATTGACCCACTACAATCTGGTTTTCCCCCTCTCCACTCAACCGAAACTGCGCTTACTAAAGTCTCCAATGACCTATTACTGGCTAAATCCAGAGGTCAATATTCCATCCTCATTCTTCTTGATCTTTCCGCTGCTTTTGACACTGTCGATCACAGCATACTCCTCGATACCCTGTCCTCACTTGGATTCCAGGGCTCTGTCCTTTCCTGGTTCTCTTCCTACCTCTCCCTCCGCACCTTTAGTGTTCACTCTGGTGGATCCTCTTCTACTTCTATCCCTCTGCCTGTCGGCGTACCTCAGGGTTCTGTTCTTGGTCCCCTCCTCTTTTCTATCTACACTTCTTCCCTTGGTTCATTAATCTCATCCCATGGCTTTTCCTACCATCTCTATGCTGATGACTCCCAAATCTACCTTTCTACCCCTGATATCTCACCTTGCATCCAAACCAAAGTTTCAGTGTGCGTGTCTGACATTGCTGTCTGGATGTCTCAACGCCACCTGAAATTAAATATGACCAAAACCGAGCTTCTCATTTCCCCCCCCCCCCCCCCCAAACCCACCTCCCCGCTCCCCCCGTTTTCTATTTCTGTTGATGGCTCTCTCATTCTCCCTGTCTCCTCAGCTCGAAACCTTGGGGTCATCTTTGACTCTTCTCTCTCCTTCTCTGCACATATCCAGCAGATTGCCAAGACCTGTCGTTTCTTTCTTTACAACATCCGTAAAATCCGCCCCTTTCTTTCCGAGCACTCTACCAAAACCCTCATCCACACCCTTGTCACCTCTCGTTTAGACTACTGCAATCTGCTTCTTGCTGGCCTCCCACTTAGTCACCTCTCCCCTCTCCAGTCGGTTCAAAACTCTGCTGCCCGTCTCGTCTTCCGCCAGGGTCGCTTTACTCATACTACCCCTCTCCTCAAGACCCTTCACTGGCTCCCTATCCGTTTTCGCATCCTGTTCAAACTTCTTCTATTAACCTATAAATGTACTCACTCTGCTGCTCCCCAGTATCTCTCCACACTCGTCCTTCCCTACACCCCTTCCCGTGCACTCCGCTCCATGGATAAATCCTTCTTATCTGTTCCGTTCTCCACTACTGCCAACTCTAGACTTCACGCCTTCTGTCTCGCTGCACCCTACATCTGGAATAAACTTCCTGAGCCCCTATGTCTTGCCCCATCCTTGGCCACCTTTAAATCTAGACTGAAAGCCCACCTCTTTAACATTGCTTTTGACTCGTAACCACTTGTAACCACTCGCCTCCACCTACCCTCCTCTCTTCCTTCCCGTTCACATTAATTGATTTGATTTGCTTACTTTATTTATTTTTTGTCTATTAGATTGTAAGCTCTTTGAGCAGGGACTGTCTTTCTTCTATGTTTGTGCAGCGGTGCGTACGCCTTGTAGCGCTATAGAAATGCTAAATAGTAGTAGTAGTAGTGGTATTGGGCCTCACAGCTAAAACAAATTGCTGTCTGGAGCAAAGTAGACTTATCTCCAATAACTCGGCTGGAGCAGATTTTTGTTCAAGAAGGGGCCTTGGAGGGACTATTATGAGCTTCTATTCCAGACAGTACATATAAGAGGCTAGCTTTAAACCCCTTTGTGTCACACCTTTTGGCTTTATGGGGTGCACTAAAATATAGGCTACGGGGATCTAGGACTAAATCTACATTTGCATGGATTACACAAGACCCAGGCTTCCCAGCAGGGGCGCAAGGTGGGGTGTTCAATACCTGGTTTTATAAGGGATTGATACGATTCCGGGACTTCTTGACAGAGGAGGGCATCAAACCTTTTGCGGACTTGCAGTAGGCCTACGATCTATCGCCCTCTGATCTTTATGCATATACGCAAGTCAAACACTACATAATATCAGCTAGGTGGATTAAATATAAATTAGTGGAACAGGAAAAGATGGAAGAGTTATGGGGGAAGGGAATTTCCAGGCTTTATAACCGTATCAGGGGGACAATATTTGTAAAGCATCCATATATGCAGGCCTGGGAAGGACTTGAAACAGGAATTGACGGATTCTGAATGGGGGCGGGTATGTCGGGAGGTTAAAAAAGAGAATGCATACGAAATACTGAGCAGATGGTATTATACGTCAGAGAGAGTGAAAGTGATGTATCCTGGAGCTTCCGATATCTGCTGGAGGTGCAAAGAGGGGAAAGGTACCTTCTACCATATGTGGTGGGAATGTGTGTTAATACAGAAATTTTGGAAGGGGATTACAGGGAAGTTGACGGAGGTTCTGGAAACCCCATTTACATATGATCCCAAATGGTGCTTACTAGGATGGGGGAATCAGAGAGGGGCGAAATGGGAACACAGGCTTAAACGAGTAAGCCTTACAGCGGCAAAATCCTTAATAGCGGGGTTTTGGAAGCAAGCTGAGGGGCTCACAGTACAACATTGGATAGAGAAGATTAGGGGACTTAGATCAATGGAAGAGCTGACAGACAAAAGGCGGGGAAGGTATAACCCAGAAGCAGAAGAATGGATGCATTTTGATAGACTTCTAGGGAAAGACCGGAATATGGGGGGGACAGAGGGGAGGGTGAGTGGGGATGGATTGGGGTCAGGTTAGTGGGGGAAAGAGGAAGGCGATGGGAAAGTCGAGGGGGAGGGGAGGTAGGGAGGAAAGGGGGGGGCACAGAGGGGGGGGAGAAAATGGAGGAGAAATAAGTTCTGTTATTGGTTAATTTTTATACGTCTGTACCCTGCAGTGAGAATTAGGGAGCGGAAAATGTAAGAAGTGCAGGAGGTGCAACATGGTAATGTTGTTATATTTGTGGTATGTTTAATAAACTTTACAAATAAAAAAAAAAGTTGAAACGAATCAAATTCTTTATAGGAAAACTATAGCATGAAACAAATACCAAGTAGAAATAAAACAAGTGACTCATTTAGTGAAGAAATATGAGACCGTAGAGCACGGATCAAAAACTTATCTGATAGAGGTGCAGGGATGAGTTTTGTCCTGCGGGGAGAAAACACAAAAGTAAATGTGGGTTTTATAATTTGTTTACAATGTTATTCTGTGTATTGTTAGGTCCTGAGTAGAAGCATGGTTGTTTAGTCACTGGTACAGACTTAAAAGCTTGTAAGGTACAACTGTTTAGCACTTGTTATATGAAGTTAAGTATCTTACTATTAAACATTTTTCTATTCAACTGGGAAGAAATCTGGTGTGTCTCTTCCAGAGTCAGGGAAAATCCCTACAGTTAGATTATATTCCTCTCGTGTCCTTTGAGGGCACGAGACGTGGTTAGTGTATTTGTTCTCCTTCCACTTCTGGGAGCTGGGTTCTGGAGCCACGACTACATTCAATGGGTGAAATAGAACCCAGAGTTTAACACACATATCAGCCAGAAGTGAGGGGGAATAACACCAGTTTCACAGAAGCATGACATTCATCTTCCTTGGACACTGATTGCCAAATGGAATATGCAGTGGTGGTTGTCGCTCAGAAATTTGACTGTTTGAACTCCCTTTCAGGTAACACAATGGGGAAATGGTGACGAACGCCAGCAAGTTGGGTTGGGGAGCTCATTACAAGTTCCATCTGGCACAGGGCGCCTGGTCGGAACAGGAGTCTTAGTGACCAATAAATCGCTTGGAGCTCAGGACAGTGCAGAATGCCTTACATGACTTCACTCCTTTTCTGCCGGGGGCCCCAGTCTGAGTTCTCTCCGACAGTGTGATGGTGGTGGCTAATATCAACAAGCAAGGTTGGACCCGCAGCTGTCCGATTGCGGTGGAGGCATTCTTCCTTGTGAGTTATGAGATTTTTCTCCACCCATTGCTGGGTCCTGGAATGTGGAGGTGAACTTCCTGAACAGGCACTCCTTGGACTCGGGAGAATGGGAACTTCAGGGATTTCAGCTGATGTCCACAAAAATGTTTTGTCACTATCAACTCTAGAAGTGGAGTCCACTGGCTGATGGGGTTCTCCGCTTCTAGACTTGATAGTGACAAAAGGGAATGCCAAAGTGCTCAAGTTCAAGGAAAAGAATTGTGAGAAGATCCTTTGCAAAAATGCAGAGGCAGCACAAATGGCAAAGGTGATCCAGGAAATGAAGGACAGACTAACTAAAGGAGTGATTACACAACCCAGTACAATCCTGAAATCCTAATAATTCTTATAAGAACTTATTACACGTCTTATGCAAAACACAGTGATCAGCTGAATACACAGACCAGAAGTCCTGATGTAAACCTATCTGTCTCAGACAAACTAAGGACTAATTATCCCCGACCATAGGTAATATATCCTGTTATCTCACCTTGCCGTCTGTCATAGACACCCAGTGGTAGAGAAGCGGAGTTCCTCAGAGTCTCGCTGAAAACCTCAGTGAACCTCCCAGTCCAGAAATAAGGTCTAAGAGTTGAATTCTGGATGTAAATGGTAGTCTTAGATAAGGCCTGATGTTGTAGCTGAGCAGGCCTTGCCAGTTGTTTACAAGGCACGCAGTTCACTGGTGTTAGGAAAATCAGTCTCTGGCTCTTACGAGCGTTCTGTTTACCTGCGAATCCTCCGGTGTTTCTCTCTTCTCATGTTCTCCCTCCAACTGAACTTTCTTCAGTCCAAACTTTTTGGTTTCCCAGAGTCAGATGATACCTGTGTACCAATCACATAAGATGACATAATGTCCAGCCAGCTTCATGGTCAAGAAGCGAGCCTTTGTTCAATGGCATGCAAACTCCCTGTCTGATCGCCATACTCCTGGAGCCGTCTCTCTCTCTCTCCTCCAATGTTCCCAGGAGATAACAGGGCTAGTTTGCAACAAAGAATATGTCTTTGGATGAAGTAATCTTGCAGTGCTCATCAGTAATTTTCCCTTGCAAGAAAGCTGGATTCTGATAGTTACAGATGTATTCAGGTCACAGGCTGTAGAATCCATATTGTTATAAGTGGTTCAGGCTGGTATAGGCCAAGACCAGCAAAGGTGATCTCAGGTAAATACCCCTACAGGGGTCACCAAACTCCTTCAACAGATCCTGAACAGTTCATTACAGAAGACAAATTATCAACAAAAAGCAGTAGCATCATCATGTCACGTCCATCTGACATCGTAAGTGCCCAAGTTCTTCAGCCATCAGAAAGAACCAGACTTGATTGGGATTGATTTCCTACTGCAACCCTGGCCAGACCACATCTTATGTGTATGTCTTTCCTCTTTGGTCCATGGTAGGCTGCACGTTGAAAATGATTGCATTGCATTGAAGTAGGGTCGAATAATTCTCATAGCTCTGGATTGGCCACAGTACATGGAACTGATTCAGCTGCTGGACGGGCATCCTCTGTATCTTCTGCAGGTACACTGCCTACTGAAGCACAGTCCAGTGCCCCTTTTGGTCTTACAGCTTGGCCATTGAAAGGGCTCAGTTGAGACGAGAAGGTTATTCTGATTCTTTCATTGCTACCTTGCTTCTGGCTCGGAAATGCTCTAGGGATGGTGTTCTGTGCTCGGACTTTCTCTCTTCTCTGCTTCGATTGTGCATAGCCTAGCGTTTCTCCAGGCAGGCCTTTAGAAAGGATTGGTGTTTGGTTCTCTAAAAGTTCAGGTTGCAACTTTGGCCTGTTCCAGGGGCTGACTATAGAAGGCATCTCTTTCGGCTCTCCCAGATATCATTTGATTCTTGTAGGGAGGGGGCCTCTTGTGGCTTCCATTTTGTCTACCACGTCTAAAGTGGAACTTTAATTTAGTCCTTTAGGCTCTTCAGAATCCTCTTTTTGAGTCATTCTGGAAGGCTTCCAGAAAAAATCTTATGCTAAAGACAGTGTTTTTGGTGGCTGTTGAATCAGCACGTAGGGTTTTGGAGCTTCAGGCTCTTTTGTCAGGATCCCTTTCTCCACATTTCAGAGGCGGGGGTCTTCATGCACACGGTTCCTTTCTTTTTTTCTGAAAGTGGTATCAGCATTTCATTTAATCTCAACCAATCTGTTGAGCTTCCATCCTTTTCACAGAGAGGATAAGGAGTCTCAGTAGCCTTCCTTGAAGTGTAGAGTCCTCATTAGATATGTGGAAGTCACAAATGAGTTTTGCAAATCAGGCAGTCTGTAACAAAAAGCTTGGCCTTGGCTTCCAAGCCCACAACTGCTAGATGGCTGAAGTAGTCGATCGAGTTGGCTTATTTGGTTGTGGGGAATTGGGCTCCTCAGGCCCTTGCAGGCTCATTCTATGAGGCGTACAATGACATCCTGAGTTGAGATTACCTTACTGTCTCCAACGGATATTTGCAAAGTGGCTGCATGGTCAACACTGCATAATTTTGCCAAGCACTACAGGATGGATGTTGTGGCGCGCTTGGAAGCCAGTTTTTGGACTTTGGTCCTCAGGGCGGCGACACCAGGTTCCCACTCACTCTAGGGATTGCTTTTAAACATCCCACAGATTCTGCAGTAGTGGGAAGCTACATAATGAAAGGAGAAATTAGGTCTTACCTGATTGATTTTCTTTTCATTAATCCTTCTCACTATTCTAGAGGTCCGTCTGAGGTTTCTTAGTTGTTTAGATGGTGCGAAGTAATGACTGTCACCTTGCATGCTGTTTCCTGCATAGCTCTTGTTCTGTACGAGTTGTCCAGGGATGAGAGGTCCACAGTTGTTTGCTCATTTGGTTAGTGTTGGGTTGTTGTATTTGTTCTGAGTTTATCCTTACTGCTGGTCTATGTAAATACGAAGGAACTGGACAGGATGCCAAGAGAGAGATTTCTCTGCTCAGTTTTCAGTTCTCTATTTCCACCTGATGGTTGAGAGTTGTCTATCCCACAGGTTCTGTAATAGAGGTAAGATCTAATTTCTGTGGGATTGATGAGTGTATCCTTTCATCACCTCCTGTCTTAGTGCTATTGCTGCTGTTGCCACTGGCTTTTTTTTTTTTCATTCTGCATTGTGTAGCTCAACTCATAACTAGGCTGCACAGTGGAAGAACGCACAAGCTGATCTGAGGAGAGTTCATATGAGAGTAGCACAAAAGTTCATGCACCATACAGATCTAAAGTGAAGCAAGTTATACATTTCAGACTGAAGAGAAGTAGCTGTTTAGTGACCGCAGTAAATACTAAATCAGAGTATATGGGTGCATTTTTTTAGGTGAAACTGCAACCTGGTGCCCAGGATTTTGTTGTTCTATGGTACGTCTATTTAGTTGAATCCATTCTTCTTTCTACCTGTACAATAGTTCCTGTGTTGCTGGCTGCCAGATCATCAAAGCATAACTGATCACCCCTATGCTTAATGGTTGACAAAGCACGCGTGTTAAGAGGCAAAAGGGAAAACATTTGAAGAAAATGTGTTTTCTGATTGTGGTCGAACAGTTCAATTTTCATTTCATCACTCCAAAACTGTTTTTCCAAAAGGTTTCAAGCTTACTGAAATTCTTTTGCATAAGTTAGCTGATAAATTTTGTGATGAGGCCGGTGAAAAGGTTCTATTCTAACAAGTGTCCATGCAGATCCTTGTGTAACCAAGGCTGTACTGTGAACAATACTCCAGTGTCAGTTTCACTTTTCATCAGATGATTTGCAGTGATCTGTGGGTTTTATTTAGCAGATCCCTCGTTTTTGGACAGTTTTGTCAGATTTTTCTTGGTGGTCTTCCTAGCTTCAAGAGTTAGTTGTAACTTATTTCTTAATGTTACTGACAACAGAAATTGTGAGCTGAAAGTATTTTATATAGAGGATTTTTTTTTCATAGTATTTCAATTTTCAGTAGCTTGGATTGCTGCATGGATGAGCTATGATTGTTAGACAGAGCAACCAGTCACAAGCTGAGAGACTAAGAGGCTTATTTTCAAAGCACTTAGCCTCCCAAAGTTCCATAGAAACCTATGGAACTTAGCCTCCCAAAGTGCTTTGAAAATATGCCTCTAAGGGTCAGTTCATTTTTCACCTGAATTCAAGATCAGACAAGCTGCTAAGCCTTTGGGGCCTTATCATCTTTTCTATGAATCAACAGGAAGGGTGTCCAAACTTTTTGCACCTGCTATAATTGCTTCATTTTCAGTCTGTTAAAATCAGTAAATAGTAATTGTGTTGTAATCGCCCAAGTGACTACATGGCTTTGAATATGCATTCAGTATTTATCTGGATGGCTTTTAATACATATAGTAATATTGTACATGATAGCAGAAAAAAGAACCCATCAGCCCGTCTAGTCTTCTAGGTTCTTGTCTACACAAACTAGGATATATCCCAAGTGTCAGCCATACAGCATAAAGTTTGTAGGATATCGCTGCTGATCCAAGAGCAAATCTTCCCAGCCTGTGGGTCATGACACCAAATGAGGTTGCAGAACTTCTGTTAGGGTTTGCTGTGTGGGTGGGTGCCTTCCTAGGACATTGTCCTGCGCTGCCCAGGGTGTCACATGCTTTCTACAACCATAGAAAGATTGGTGAATGCTGTTTAAACGAGTATTTGTTGTTGATTATATTCCACTTTGAATAAATGAGTCTGCACAATCCTGTTATTTAATTCACCTCCAGCACTCCTCTATGGTTTGACATATTTTTAAGAGGGCTTTAAATAAAATTACAGTGAAACCTCCCTGTTCCATCTTATTTTATTTTGCTCTGTAGAGAATGATGTGAACAGCTCAGAAAGCTTGCTAATAGGCGGCATAGCAAGTCTTTAATAAACTTGAAACTTAATTGCTTAGCCTGTTTTACTGGAGATGGGAAAGTACAATTAAAAAAAAATGTAAAAGGGCTAAAGATACTATTGTATCCTAAGAGGAGTAGAAATAAGCTGGGTCAGATGATATATGGAGGGAGGTTGCTCTCTATCTGCTCTGGCTTCAGGTTTCCATAGTACGTACAACTTATACAAGGTAACTAGACATATACCTTTTACGCAGTTTTCTGTGTAAAAGGCATCCTTATATAATAAAATTCTGAGGAGTTGGGAAGAGTGTGGGTAAAATTGTGATTTATGCACACACCTTGCATGGAAACATTTAGGCCTGCTTCGAAGCAGGCGTAAATGTCAATGCCCGTACTCTAGGTGCTATCTCTGCAGATTTTGTGCTAGTATTTTTATAAAGACACAGGTGCCTTCCTACCTTGTTTAGAAAACTACATTTTTATTTTGTGGAAATATATAGGTAAAGGTATACTTTGATTTTATCTTTTTTCCTGCCGTTCATCTGCCTTCTATATGTCTTTGTCTGCAGGGATGGGAGATGATGTTAAGATTCCTGATAAATATATCAGTAATTTCTGGTCCCTTTGAAAATCAATAATGATTGGGAAATTCAAAATAACTTATTTTTTATATTCTTTGTTTTATTTTTCTTTTCACACGATAGCCATTATTCAGTATAGTGTGATTATATGAAGGTTTTTTACACATGCAATGATTAGATAATAGACCCATAACTTTTAGGGTCATTAAAGAAAAAGTTGGAGCACATAGTTAATTTTTTGCTTTAGATATTTTTATGGCTGTATTAAGGTAATACATTATTTTTTGGAGAAGGTTTATAATCTATATAAGTCATAGTGTGTGTTTTTTTTGTTTTGTTTTTTTTCTTTTTGACTAGAAATTTTCTTATCATTGTATGTTATTCCACCAAGGACTTTGGCGTAAGATCCTGGATATCCATAGACTTGTGGAGCAATTATCACATTGGAATGCTTGAATGTGTCTCTTTCCAAATGTGGTGGGCAGAAGGAAAAATAGTACCCAATTACTTCTGCGAAAAAAAACCCAAAACTGAGGCCTGAAGATAAGTGACTTGTCTTTAGACACATAACAATTCACTGACTGAGACTTGAATTGCCTTCCAGGAATCCCTTCCAGCTCCTAGTTCGTTCGTTCCAAAGTTTTAGGCAACCCTTCAACCCTTATGTCAGAATTTGCTGATCATGTTAACAAAATGTGCAGTGTAGCAGATGCCCACTAATGAAGGGCCAGCTTTTCATCTAACCAAAGCAGTAGGGGGGGGGGACGACCTCGAATTGAGGCTATTCAGGGAGCGGCTAGCCCCGGACGGGATCTGGGTGCCCAGGGCGAGTTTTTCTCCCCTGATTTTGTGTTGTTATTGCATAAAGCATACAGTGCTGAAAAGAGCTCTCCCTCAAGGGTCAAAGAGCTCTCCCTCAAGGGTCATCTGAGGCCCCTTCTATTGTTTCCCCCCCCCCCCCCCCCCGGTGGATTCTGGCCTGGAACTGCCCGCTGAGGCTATTTCCCCTGATAATTGGCATAAAGAAAAGCGTAGAAGGGCTAATTCCCCTTCAGATTGTGGTGCACCTCCCCCCCCCCCCCCCCCCCCCGGTGGTCGGGCTGTGAGGATTCGGAGAGTTCTGGCAGGCCTTCGTGGTCTGAGGAGCCAGAGTCAGGTGCAGAATTACCACAGGATCTGGATGATCCCTCTGCAGTGAGGATTTTCCACCATGATGAGCTGCCAGCATTTATTTCAGATGCCCTACGGTTCCTTTCTATTGAAGAGCCTGACAGTGGCACGGCCTCCTCTGTGAATCCTAGGATGGCTAGTACCAAAAAGCCTGCTCGAGCCTTTCCTTTGCATGACTCCATCCAAGAGCTTATTTCCGCTCAGTGGGCTGACCCCGAGGGACCTTTGAAAGTTTCCAGGGCTATGGGGCAATTATACCCTCTGGGTGACGAGCATTTGGCTCGCTTTGCAATGCCTAAAGTAGATGCCCTAGTCACTGCGGTGACAAAGAGAACTACCCTCCCTGTGGAAGGAGGAGTTGCCCTGAAGGATATACAAGACCGTAGGCTGGAAGCAGCACTTAAACGGTCCTTTGAAATTGCAGGTCTTACTGTTCGGGCGTCTGCATGCAGTTGCTATGCTGCTAGAGCCTGCCTGGCGTGGTTGCAACAGGCAGTGGAACAGCCCGGAGATGGAGCGGAGCCCTTCTCGGATGTGGCCCCGCGGCTGGAGTCGGCCTTGTTCTTTTTGGCTGATGCCCTTTATGATATTGTCAGAGCTTCGGCTAAACAAATGGCAGTAGCAGTGGCGGCTCACCGTCTTATTTGGCTACGACATTGGGCAGCGGACATGGTCTCTAAGCAAAGGTTGGTGAAGTTGCCCTTTCAAGGCCTTCTATTTGGTGAGGAGTTGGGGAAAAAAAATTGTTAAAGTCCTGGGAGATCCTAAACCCCAGCACTTGCCCGAAGATAGGCCGAGGCCTTCCTCCAAGGGCCAGGCGGTCCACTCCTCTTATAGACCTCGCTTCCGTGAAGCTAGAAGGTACCGCCCAGGGCGTTCTGTTGGGTTCACTTCTCGTGCCCGTTTTTCAGCAGAGGAACTTCTTTCGCTCGGACAAGCGCTCCGCAGCCACTGGCTCTAGGCCTGGAATTCAGGGGCGACCCTCTCAATGATGGTGCGCCGGCCCCCTCCTCGCTTCCTGTCATCGGAGGACGTCTTTCCCTCTTTGCCGAGGAGTAGGCCAATATTTCCTCAGATCAGTGGGTTCCGGACCTGATCAGAGATGGCTACAGAATATAATTCAACGCCCCAGTAAGAGACGTGTTTGTAGAGTCCCAATGCAGTTCTGCCGCCAAACGGGCGGTGGTAGAGGAGACTTTGCAAGGTCTGATTCAGTTAGGGGCCGTGTCCCCGGTACCTCCCGCCGAACACGGCTACGGCCGATACTCCATCTACTTTGTGGTGCCGTGAAAAGGTGGGTCTTTTCGCCCTATTCTGGACTTAAAAGAATTAAACAAGTCCCTGAGAGTGTGGCATTTCCACGTGGAGTGGAGGAGTGGCCTAGTGGTTAGGGTGGTGGACTTTGGTCCTGGGGAACTGAGGAACTGAGTTCGATTCCCACTTCAGGCACAGGCAAGCTCCTTGTGACTCTGGGCAAGTCACTTAACCCTCCATTGCCCTATGTAAGCCGCATTGAGCCTGCCACGAGTGGGAAAGCGTGGGATACAAATGTAATAAAAATAAATGGAAACCCTGCACTCCGTCATTGCTGCGGTACAGCCAGGAGAGTTTCTCACGTCTCTAGACCTGAAGAAGCTTACTTGCACATACCAATTTGGCCCCCGCACCAGAAGTTTCTGAGGTTTGCGGTGTTGGGAAAACATTTCCAGTTCCGGGCCTTGCCTTTTGGCCTCGCCACAGCTCCCCAAACCTTTTCGAAGGTAATGGTGGTAGTAGCTGCTTTGCTCAGGCGAGAAGGTATCAGGGTTCACCCGTACCTAGACGACTGGCTCATCAGAGCAGACGCTGTAACAGAGAGCTATCAAGCTACAGCCAGAGTGGTCTCAGTACTTCAATCTCTAGGCTGGGTCGTCAATATGGCCAAAAGTCACCTGACCCCCTCGCAATCTCTAGAATATTTGGGGGCTAGGTTCGACACAGGCACGGGCTATGTATACCTACCCGAGCTAAGGCGGTACAAGCTTCAGAATCAGGTCCGTCTGCTCCTGAGGATGCCCCGCCCGCGAGCTTGGGACATTGTCCAGCTGCTGGGATCGATAACAGCCACATTGGAAGTGGTGCCCTGGGCGAGAGCGCACCTGAGACCTCTACAGTATTCCCTACTTCAAAGATGGTCTCCAGTTTCTCAGGATTATCAATGCAGACTTTCTTGGCTCCTTGCGGCCCAACTCAGCATGGAGTGGTGGCTCTCAGACAGCATGCTGCGGCGAGGAATACCGCTGGCGCTCCCCGATTGGTGTCTAGTAGTGACAGATGCCAGCCTAAAGGGCTGGGGCGCACATTGCAAGGGGAAGCATGTCCAGGGTCTATGGACACCCGAGGAGTCGGAGTGGTCCACCAACAGCCTGGAGTTGAAAGCGGTGTTTCAGGCGCTTCTGGCCTTTCATGTGACCCTGGAAGGATTGGCTGTCAGAGTGATGTCGGACAACACGACTGCAGTGGCCTACATAAATCGACAAGGCGGCACTCAGTGCAGAGCACTGGCTGCGCAGGCCGAACAGATTTGCCACTGGGCTGAGCTGCATCTTCAGTTTCTGTCAGCAGCTCACATTGCAGGTCAGAGGAGGAGTTTCCAGAATCTTTTGGGCAGTTGCACCTGTTGGATTGCGCAGGACTCTGCTGCAGTATCTGCGAGTTACTATCTCTTTCAGGATCTATGATCATCTGTTTGTTTTGCTATCAGGTCCTCGCAGAGGGTCTCCAGCGTCTAAAGCCACTATTGCCTGCTGGCTCAAAGAAACTATCTTTTCAGCTTATCTGCTTGCCGGCCGGTCTCCGCCTGTAGCCTTTAAGGCGCATTCTACCAGAGCGATTTCTTCCTCTTGGGCTGAAACTGGAGCACTCTCTCGTCAAGAGATATGCAGTGCAGCAACATGGGCTTCTAAGCTCTCTTTTGCCCGACATTACAGGCTGGATGTGGCTGCTAGGAGGGATGCGTGTTTTGGAGCACAAGTGCTAGCGCGTGGTGTGACCTGTTCCCACCCTATATAGGGATTGCTTTGTTACTTCCCATACGTAATGGCTTCATCTGCTTGATGACAAGGAAGGGAAAATTAGGTTCTTGCCTTGGTAATTTTCTTTCCTTTAGTCATAGCAGATGAAGCCATGAGCCCTCCCTGTATGATTGTCTGTATGCTGTGAATCTGTTCTGTTGTTTCCTGAAGTTCCTTCCTTGGGAGAAAGTTGGAAAACAGTCTTCAGGATTCATGTTCACTTATAGGAGGATGAGTCCATTCCCTCCAGTTTATGTTTTGGGAGGATGAGTTTATTCCCTCCAGGAGGTTGCGTGTATCCCCTCCAGTTATACAATAAGGAGGACCAGTTTATTCCCTCCAGGAAGATGTGTTCATTCCCTCCTTTTGAGTTCATGCCCTTGTTAAGGGGCCATCGTTCGCTGTGAGGAAAGTTCATGTTATTCCCATTGCGGTTTGCCATACTGCTTTGGAAGCTTCAAATACTGAAGAGGCAGTGGAGCTAGCTGGCCATGAGGCACTGTGAAAAGTTGAGTGCTCTCTATCTCCCCCTGCTGGTTGATGGACACAACCCATACGTAATGGCTTCATCTGCTATGACTAAAGGAAAGAAAATTACCAAGGTAAGAACCTAATTTTCCCGTCTTTATGCGGTAACCCATATCTGGTTGTGTTGCACATCACACTTAACTGGCTATGCATTGGCCACTGGAAATTCAGTGCCAGCATCCAGACATGGCTCGGCATGAATTTCTGGGTTTAATGCTGGTGGCAGTCAGCAAAACACTGATTGCCGCCGGCTGAATATCGGTCCCTTTGTCATAATCGCCGAAGAATATAAGCAAAATAACTTGTGCCTATGGAAAGGCAGGATAGCAAAATGCTTATAATGTAATAGTGGTGATTAAGTTCTTAAAAAAATAGAATTTCTTGGTGTTCATACAGCCTTTATTATTTTTATTAATTTCTTGTTCTGCATCCAAGGTTAGTGAATAAGGAGTAATGAAATAAACTAAGCTATCCAGTCGCTTACTTTATTCAAGTAACAAAATTCTCTTAGTTGTAAGTATTCACATTTTTTTAATGGTATTTCTAAGGTCCTACTGAATACTGTCTTGTATGGTGTGATTTATTAAGTGGTACTGGTGTAAGTATGTTTGAATGTTTTACAAAAACATAGTTGAAGCTGGTTCAGTTCCCTTTATCTAAATGTTGTTTTCTATAGCAAACCTTAGAGAAGTGGAGAGAAGAACAGTAGAATGGAAAGACTTAAGTATACCACAGAATTGACAAGAAAAATATTCATTACCATGTAAAAATACAAATTGCTCTTTTTATTAATACATTCCTGACGTGATAATGTTTCAGCATTGTGCCTGCATCAGGGGTTTGTAAAAACATAAATAATAAAAGTACAAATGAAATTTAATGTACAGGTAAAACCCAATGACAAAAGTAGAGATGCATGTGTGATTCAATAGCCATCCTTAAAATAGTTCAATTAGTGTAATCTTGGCTCCAGCAGGCAGGTTTCCTATTAATAGGACTCCAGTATTGTCCACATTCAGAAGAACCCTGTTAAATAAGCTGATAGTTCCACATTCACTAGGTTGATTTTGCGGGATTAGCTTCTGTCTTTTGTATGGATTCCTTTCTGTGGTTTCACAAGTAATAATGCCATTGTTGGTGTGAGAGTCTGCATACCATTCATTTGCTAGCACTGAAGCACATATCATTTCAGTTTCTGATGAAGTCCTGCTCAAAATAGTAGCTAGCAGTATGTTTCAGATTGATCAAGAAAGCCGTTACATTTATTTTACAAGGTTTTTCTTCTAATTAAACTTATCTTTAGGGTCTTGCTTACTGATAGATGCAGTTGACCAATCTGAATTTATAACACAAATGCATATCCTGTATCTTTACAAATGCAATCCATTAGTTAATGCAATATCAGTTTCATTAATTTGTAAACAAACAAACAAACAAACAAACACAAGCTTGTGCTCCCCCCCCCCCCCCCTTGCAAACTGAGAATAGAAAGCTATGAAATGCTAACCTTTTTGAAAGAACTTTGTGCTCATCCAGTAGGTGGAGCTGTTTCTTCAGAAACCAGTAAATTATTTGCTTTACCAGTAAGTCAGTGATGATCGTTTTTATAAATCTGAATTCTCAAGTCATCTAAGAATAGTTATGTAGATATCCATAATTGGCAAAGAAATGAAATCTTAGGGTAACATCTGGCTGTACTTGCTGTAATGCCTTGGAGCTGCTGTTTTAAAGGGATAATGTATATATCCAGAAACCAACTGTGCAGAAATTTTCACATTTAAGAGGTTATTGTATGCAGTTATAGGCTACAAATTTTAGATTGACATAAAATTTTCATCCAGCAAAGAGAAATGCCCTCTGTTTTGTAACTAAAGAGTGATGCCAGTAGCCAATCAAATAGCAGATTTTTCTTTTTTTCCCTGTGTTAGGATGGTTAACAGAAATTTTCACATTTAGAGGTTATTGTATGCAGTTATAGGCTGCAAATTTCAGATTGGCGTAAAATGTTCATTCAGCAAAGAGAAATGTCCTCTCAGATTTGTAACTAAAGAGTGCTGCCAATAGCCCATCAAATAGCAGATTTTTATTTTTTTCCTGTGTTAGGATGTTTAAAAAGTGACTGAGAGCATGGAGTCATTTCAATAGATGCTTTTTACAGTCAAAGTGGAATTTGATATTAACTTGAGTTCTAAACCTGTTATCTCCTTGCCGTCTATGCTAATCTTGGAATGAATTCATTAAAAGGTTGATGCATTGATTCTGCAAGGTTAATGTCCTTTCCCTTTTACAATTTTCCACTGTGCAGTTTTTGAAACTTCTGCCACCAGAGGGAAGAATTATGCATTGCATTGTCAAGGGGATTTTGCTCTCTGTTTAAGCAAACTTAAGGTGCTCCATTTAAAGCTGAACTTTTGTGGTGGAAGCATTAAACAAAGGCTCATTTCCCTTCCTTGGAGCAAATCAAATTATGAGGTAATTGTAATCTTGTACAGATTTGAACCAAAATTAGAATTCCTTACAACTTTTCATCCTCGTTCATGTCTGAAATTTAATGGTTTATGACTTCACCAAGAGCTCTACGAAACATCTAAAAATCAACAAACCACTACTCCCTACTGCCCAGCGTTCTGAAAGTTTTGTTTATAAAAGTGCAAATTTATCAGCCTCTTGGTAAAGACAAGTTAGAGGTTTTGCTGATACAGTGTTTCCTGTAGTATCAAGATCTCTAGTGTGGAGCTACTGGAAATTATTTCTGAAGTGATTGTAGAATTTTTCCTAGTCCTCAGGGCACACCCAGCCAGTCAGGGTTTCAGGATATCCACAATGAATATGCAAGAGATCTACATGTGCTGGTGTGCAAATCTATCTCATGCATTCACTGTGGATATCTTAAAAACCTGACTGGGTGTGCCCTGAGGACTAGGTTGAGAACCACTGTCCTGGCCTATTACTTGAAATGATTTTTAATATTAATGTGGATATTTTGGTTGGGATATTAAAAGTTGCAGGTTGGAATTATTTACATGTTCAGGTTGGAGGTGTGAGAGGAGGGAGAGAAGAGATAAATGTATAAGTTAGCATATCTAGGGGGGGGGGTGTATGGTAATATGATCTGGTTATGGGTTGTCGTGATGTCTGACATGTTACTAGGTTGCATCGATCAGTACGGATTTTTTGTACAAAAAGGTTTCGTGTTTTTGCAAAAGCTTTCATAGGTGATGTTGTGTGTCCTTGGGTAATGCGTTCTACCACCTGGCCATGTTAAATGGGAAGTTTGCAGTGGGGGCTGATTTGTAGACCACTCCTTTACAAGTGGGAAGATGTATGGTGAGAGAGTCTCTCAACTTCTGCTTGTGGGTTGGTTGCGGTAGTTCTACTAGTGACATCATGTACTTTGGTGCGGTGCCATATACAGTCTGGTAGATGAAAGTGCAGATTTTGAAGATTACTCCTGCTCTTACTGGTAGCCAATGTAGATACCGCAACAGTGGCGTTGTGTGGTCGTATTTGGATGCACTGCAGATTAGTCGTTCAGAGGTGTTCTGTACTGTCTATAGTTTTTTGAGTAAGTATTTTCTGCATCCCGCATAGATTGCATTGCAGTAGTATATCTGGGATAGAACAAAACTTTGAACTAGGATTCGGAAGGTGGGTTCTGAAAAGTATGTTCTTAGTCATCGTAGTCTCCATAGAGATTTGAATACTGTTGATGTTAATGCTGATATTTGCTGTTCTACTGTTTGATGTTGGTTAGTCAGTATTTCTAGCACTTCAACGTTGGATTCTAGGGTATATTCCGTTTGGTCTATATGAATTTTGTTGTTCAGTATATGGTTTGGAAAGGATGGTTATTGCCTTGAACTTCATTTTATTTCTGAGTTTCAGCTTGAAGGTTTAAGCCCAGGTTTCCATCAGGTCAAGTGCTTGTTTGATTTCACCAATTGCTGCCATGATGTCATCTGCAAAGGAGATGCAAATGGTTACGTCATCTGCGTAGGAGGCCATCAGTGTTAAATAATGATGGAGAGGGGGGGACCTTGAGGTATTCCACAGTCTGTAGTCCACTCTGCTGATACAGAGCCTGGCATCTTCACTTTGTAGGATCTACTGCTCAGGAATCTCTCAAACCAGGATAGAACCATTCCTCCTATTCCTATGTTGTCTAGCATGTTTAATAAAACCTTTGGTCTACCAAGTCAAATGCTGATGACATATCGAATTAGAGGATAATGATTCTCCTGCCTCTGCTGATCTTTCTTCTCAGTTCTGACACCAGAGATGTTAGAATGGTTTTTGTGATGTGATTTGGGCGGAAGCCCGATTGAGAGCTATACAGAATGGAAAAGTGTGCCATATATTGTACGAGTTGATTTGTGGCTATGCCTTCCATTACCTTGGTAGGAGGATGGAAGCCACAGGTCTGTAGTTGGAAACTACATCTCATGCAGTCTTGATATTTTTTGAGATGAGGGTTAGGATGATGCCTCTTTTCTCTTTTGGGAATTGGCCCTGGTGAAACATGGATGTGATGTTTCATTAGGCAATATTTGAATGCATCGGGAGTGTTTAGCAGTGAATTTGGACAGGTGTCCAGTAGGCATTGTGATATAGCATCTGTTTATAATTTTAACCATATCAGAGGGGGGTGTGAAGGTTGTCCATGTTTTGTCTGTCGGCACATCTCCTGATGTCTAGCTATTCCTCTGTCGGTCTTGGGGGTGGGTAGGCCTTTCTTGATGGTGGAAATTTTCTGTTTGAAGTAGTTGGCCAGCTCTTGGGCCAAAGAAGTGTTCTGTTGTCTGCTGTTAGATCCAATGTGATCAGTAGACCATTTACCAGGCTGAAGAGTTTTTTTAAAGTTTAGTTGATGTCCCCCTACCTTGTCTTCATAATACTTGGCTCTGGTTTTCTTGATATCTGATTTGTATTTTTGGATCATTTTGTGCCATTTTGTGTGTTGCTTGCATCGGTTTTGTGGCAAATCCATTTTCTTTCGAGACTTCTGCAGGCTTTTTAGTCTGCGATAGTTCCTGGTTTAACCAGGGATGAATTGTTCTCTTATGGTGATTTTTTAGCTTCCACTAAAAGAATGTATTCGTGGAGTGGAGTTACAGAAACATCTAACAAATATTCAAAAATCCACTTGTTTACAAATGACTCTCGATTTAAAGGGAAAAAAGCCTCAAAGAGCTCCAAGACCAAATATGATCTCCCGGAGCTTAAACAGACCAGTATGGTCTTATCTTCATCATAGGCCCCCCAAAAAACCCTTTATTGTCACAGATACAATCTTCCTACAGTATCGGTGATCAAAATAAATTATGAAGCAATTTGCATGTTACTATAAATAATGCAGGGATGAATTGCTTCACATTGATTCTATGTGAAATCCAATATACACAATCGCGCTTATCTTTTTACAAGTGGTGCATAATGGAAGTTGCTCGTTCTGGTGTTCTGCTGTGTGGTCCTTTGCTTCTCGCTCCGAGCCGACGATGGCCAGTGTTTCGCTGCTTCTTCAGGGTCTCTGGCCGAAACTACAATATCAAAGGAGAAACACCGCTATAGCAGGTCAAACAGTACAGCTAAATCACCAGAAAATATATACGAAAACAGCTCAAAATTCCACAGTGCAAGGGACACATGCATAGCTCTTCAGGGCAACTCTTAATGCTGAGCTGAAACTCTATAATGTCCTGCAGTAAGATATAACCGTAGTGACGCCAGACGCCATAAGCATGGTTACCAATCAGATGCTCAGGGACATAATGCAAAGTTTTTTTTGCTTTCAGCCAAAAAGGTAGTGGCATTTTAATCTGAAACTGAAATATGGCCAAATATCAATTTTGGGCAGGATTTTGCGCCAAGACCAAAATTCAGTTTTCCTCTAGTCATCAATGTTGAATGTGTTTTGATTGGTAGTATACAAAATCAATTTGATTTCCCCCCCCCCCCCCCCCCCCCCCCCCAGCACTACTAATCTCAACCCAGGCTCTTTCAAGTCTTAACTGGGTTTTACTTTTCTTTTTTTTTTTTTTTAAAGTGTGTTGCAATTACTTTTCCCAGCAGCTTTTTACAAGACTCTGGAAAGCAGTATATCTAAATGTTTCTGGCTAAATCACCCTCCAAGGATTACATTGTGGAAGTTGCAGCAAATTAGGGAATTTGGAGGGGTGGGGTGAATTTACCTAATTTTGAACATTATCATTATGCCTTCAAGCTACATCAAGGTAGTTATTGGTTTCTAGAGCATGGCTTGCAGAATAAGCCAATTTGGCTAGAGGTAGGTCTATGGTGTCACCCACTCCTTTGTCCTATAGTTTTATTGAACTTGCTATACTGCTTTAACTCTTTGGTGGGGATGAGCACCTGTTCTAAGGGAAAGTGATTTCCTGTTATAACAGCTACTATGACTGCTTTCTGAAAGCTTGGGGGGAGGGGAGGGGAATGCTGATGGGAATTCTATGTTGCTTATTTGGAATAATCCACAGATAGAGTTCAGATAAGCCAGTTTGGCAGAGGCAGTGGAGATATGGCTCTTGGGGCAGCTGTTTACATGACTGCAGTTTTAAAGCCTTTCAAGTGCTTCTGTAGGAGTTTGGTCTGCCAGACTCCCAGTATTTTGACTAGTTGCAATTGCAAAGTTGCACTTTCTGCTTCCAAGCTGCATTTGGCAAAGGTCACTAATTCATGGTGACTTTCAGCTTTATTTGGGGAACGTAATAGCTTCAACTGATTCTTCATCTGCGATCTATAAATGGATCCAGTGTATGACCAAGAAAGTTTGTATTGGATTGCAGCAAGTGTGGGAATATGATTTGCAAGACAGCCTTATAGAAGCTCAGTGGCAGTCCTTTTGGTTGTATGGTGTATGTTCAACTTTTTCAGCACCTAGAAAGGAAACTAATGACCCTTGCTGGTCTGGTAAGGAATCAGTTGGGACTTTGACTCGTTTGATATGAGTGTCCAAATTTGCAAGTCTGTTGGAAGAATGTGTGGCAAAGGATAACTGTTTTGGGAATAGACATTTGGAAGTCTAGACTTTGTAGACAGTGGAATGGTAGCTGAAAGTAGCAAGTCCTTACTAATAAGTACCTGAATATATGTAAACTGCTTTGAATGTAGTTGCAAAAACCTCAGAAAGGCGGTATTTCAAGTCCCATTTCCCCCTCCCCTTCTTTCAGCTGCCATTCCACCATTTAATTACAGTGGCACTAAAAGTTGTTGTAAATCATTGGAAGCATAATAGTGATGTACATGTTCTATGGTGTTAATAGGTCTGTTTATTTAGAAAATATGAGAAAATATTAGAGGAAAGGGGCTTACTGGTACCTAAACGAAGAAGCAAGTGGGAGTTGTTGGTCATTATATGTTGATTGAAGCTCGAGAGGTTTTATGGTTTTTCTTATTGTGAATTGTTAATGATAGTTTTGTAAATTTTATTGAGCTGATTTTGTAATTTAGCTTTTACATTAAATAAAAAATATTCAAACAGCAAAAGGAGACATCTTTTTCTTCTAAGAAAAATCTCAACTGAGAAGGCTAAAAAAAACCCATAAACAAACATTTTGAAAGACAATAATACATTTTCTGGAAATCTTAATTGACAAGATGCTTCAAGAAATTTGTCCCTTTTATATTGTATACACTTTGAGACATAAGGAAAAACCTGAACCTTAGATCCCAAGAAAGTAAGTATCTCTAGCATGATAAAGAAACAATTTTTATTTTAGTTAACAGAAATACAGATCAAGCATGTACTAACTTCTTCTTCTTGTGATAATCCAATATAGCCAATACATTTAAAGGGCCAGCTTCTCCATCTGGGTTTCCTGGTTGATTTTATATAGTGTATTTTTTGTATTGGTAGTATTGTAGTTCCCAGATAATCAAGAACTGTAATTACAAACTTAGTGAAAAGATCATTTGCTGACATATTTCAGAAAGGCAAATTAAGAAGTCTTAGTTTGATTCCCATTAAAACTTTTCTGCATTTTCAGTTTTTCTCATTACTGATATAACTTGTACAAGCATCGACTGCACGAGTTTCAAGTCAGTTGACTTTTCCAAACCATCAGCTTTAAGGGAGTGCTGGTTTAATTTATTTTTGACTTCCTCTAGTCTAGTATTTTTATTTATTTTATTTATTGCACTTGTATCCCACATTTTCCCACTTATTTGCAGGCTCAATGTGGCTTACAGAGACCTGTTATAGCATAGCTATACCAGGTTAAAGAAAACATTTGGTATTACATAGAGGTAAAGGAGTACAGGGAGGTTTGAACAAGTCGTTATTGGAAGATACATTCTATGTCATTTTGGTTAGGTATTGTGTTGTAGTTAGTTAAGGGTTCTCGTGGTAGGCTTTGCTAAAGAGGTATGTCTTCAGGGATTTGCGGAAATCGGTCAGTTGTTTGATCGTTCTTAGGTTTATTGGAAGAGAGTTCCACATCTGCGTGCTTATATAAGAAAAACTAGACACGTATGTTTGTATTTTATTCGTTTGCAGTTGGGGAAGTGTAAGTTAAGAAAGGTGTGGGCCAATCTCTTAGCATTTCTATGTAGCATTTCCACCTGCCTCGAAGACTCCTGCTGTGCAGGCCCACCGGGACCGACCTCTTTCGGACCCAACCCCGAGGAGGCGTGTGGATTCCACGTCCTCGTCGGTACTGAGGAGTACCAATGCCGTACCTCAAGCGAAGGCTAAGAAGCATCGCCAACGATCTCCTTCCAGACACGGTACCGGGAGCTCCGGGGCGTCGAAGGATTCGACACCCAAGAAGTGTCGACGCCGGGAAGACCGCTCGCCCTCCATTCAAAAGGTGTCAGTGCGTCGGTCTTCGGACAGCCCGGTACCGCCTCCTCATCCTTTGCAGATTCTGCCTCCGGCTCCTGCAACATCCCCACAGCCTTTTCCGGCAGAGACTCTGGACGAGCGCCTCCGAGTCATTCTCCCAGGTCTCCTGGAAAGCCCGCTGCGGCAGTCTGTTCCGGTACCGGGGGTGCTTGCGCCCTCGGTACCGTTGATGGAAGTGGTGGCTGGCTCTGTGCCTGTGGTGCGGTCTCTTGACGCCGGTACCGCTTTCGGCATTGGCGTCGGCTGTCAACCAGGTCGACTCCCCGTCGACATCGCTGGAGGGAGCTTCATCGCCGCTGGCACTGGAGTCGACTTCTTGACATCGTCATCGAGGACGTGGTTCCTCAGCATTGAGAGGGGCCCGGTTTCGGACTGCAGTCAGAGAACTCTTGTCCAATATCGAGAAGGATGCCTCGTGGGAAGAAGAGGAGGATCCCAGGTATTTCTCTTCTGAGGAGTCTTGTGGTCTTCCCTCTGATCCTACTCCTTCCCCAGAAAGAAAGAAAGCTTTCTCCCCCGGAGAGTCTTTGTTTCTATTCATTTGTCCGGGAAATATCTGTGGGCATTTCCTTCCCTGCGGTGTCTGTGGATGAGCCCAGGACTGAGATGCTCGAGGTCCTTGACTATCCTTCGCCACCTAAGGAGTCATCCACTGTCCCTCAGTGTCCTTAAGGAGACATTGCTAGGGAACTGGATGAAACCACTATCTAATCCCACCATCCCCAATATCGGGTTCATGGAGAACCTGAGTTGATGAGGACGCAATTACCTCACAACTCTATGGTGGTGGATTCTGCTCTCAAGAGAGCCAAGAGTTCTAGAGATTTCGCCTCGGCGCCCCTGGGACGAGAATCTAGAACTAGGAATCCAATCAGTCCTCTATGCTTGTGTCCAAAATTCAGTCTTACCAGCTGTACACGAGCATTCACATGCGGAATAATGTGAAGCAACTGGCGGACTTGGTGGATAATCTCCCTGTGGAGCTCACCAGGCCTTTTCAGGAGGTGGTCAGGCAGCTGAAGGCGTGTCGCAAATTCCTGTCCAGGAGTATTTACGATACTTTTGATGTTGCATCCAGATCCACTGCTCAAGGTATAGTGATGCGCAGACTCTTATGGCTGCGTGCCTCTGACCTGGACAATCGAACCCAGCAGCGGCTTGCAGATCTTCCTTGCCGGGGGGATAATATTTTTTGCGAGAAAGTCAAGCAGGTGGTAGAGCAGCGCCACCAGCGGGAAACCACCCTCGACAAACTCTCCCACCAGATGCCTTCAGCATCTACCTCAACAGTGGTTATAAGGGGTGGTTCCCCCTGAGGAAGAGCTACGAAATGCGGTTTCGCATTGGGGAACTTTGGAGTATACCAACGGTGTGGGTTTAATTAATCTATCCCTGGAAGCCTCCCACTTGCCTGAAACACTTCATGGCCACCTTTAAATTAAAGGTTTGACTGTGTGTAGGATCACAGAAGATTTGTGCGACTTTGCAATCCCCAGTGTCTCTCTGTGTGCTTTTTTACCACAGGGATAAGAACAGTGGTTTTATATTGTTTGCAGCAAGGATTTTTTCCTCTCTTCACCTGAGAACTTGCTGAACACAAAGAGCAGCGATATCTACTGCTGAAAACTGGGTTCTGTATGCCATTATTATCTATGGCTAAGTGACTGATCTTTATTGAGCCTTGTGCTCTGATGATATACAGAGACTGAAGAAACTGCAATTTAGGGTTTATCTTTACTGTTCTCTGTGGGATTTGCATATGTGATCAGGGTATAAGTGTGGTGTGGATGGCTATTCGAGTGAGTTGCAGGGATATTTAGTAGTTTTTTAATGCACTGATTTATTCTCACTAATAAAGATTTTGTAATTTATATAGAACAGGAGTACTGTTTGCTATTAGTATTTTAGGTACTTCCTATTGTATGCATATCCACTATTAGGATTGAGACTAAATTTTAACTGCCAGACCCTCGACAATTCTTCTAAATTTCAGAGATCCTTTCTCATTGTTTCTACTTCCTCCAGAGTATCCTGTAATTGTAATTAAACTCTGGAATTCGTTGTCAGAGAATGTGGTAAAGGTGGTTAGCTTAGCGGAATTTAAAAAAGGTTTGGACAGCTTCCTAAAGGAAAAGTTCATAGACCATTATTACATGGACTTGGGGAAAATCCACTATTTCTGGGATAAGCAGTATAGAATGTTTTGTACTTTTTTGGGATCTTGCCAGTATTTGTGACCTGGATTGGCCACTGTTGGAAACAGGATGCTGGGCTTGATGGAACTTTGGTCTTTCTCAGTATGGCAATACTTATGTACTGTCCACTCTATTGACTATTTTCAGGCATGGAGGAGGCTCAGGTTCTGATGGGCTCAGTGAAACTTCACTGGCCAAGTGTGGGCTCCTGTCCTGGCTCGACAGTGATACAGTGCCCATTGTAGAAGTGACCATGTAGGTTAGTCTCCTGTCGAGCAGAGACTGCAGAAGACGGTGGGGGGGCACTTCCTTTTGTCTTGCTCCATAAACGCAGATAATTCACAAAGTAAAGTAAAGAATATATTTTTGAAAAGTTTTTTCCTTTGTTCGTTTCATGATCTCTTGTCCTCTTGGATATCCCTTTCTGTACTTATTGAAAATTAAGTATTTCTTGTACAAATTTTAACCTCCAGAACTGGGTTCTCATGAGTGGCCTGTACAGAAGCAGTATTACCTCTTTTTTCTCACTTTTTATATCTCTAGTCATTCAACTAAATGCACTATTAACTTTTCCAATTGATTTATCACTGACAGACTGTCTTCATGTCATTTGAGATGATTAAACACAGAGCATGTACCAGATAAAGGCCGTATGGCCCAACCAGTCTGTCCATCCATACTGCTGATAGGTTTTGCCATGCTTTTCTCAGTCTCAGAAATCCTTTGTGCTTTTCTGAGTTTTTCATCATTTCTACATTTTCTTTATTTTACTCCTGACTCTATTTCCTTTCACTAATCCTATGACCCCAGAGCCTGCTTCCTTTGCGTTTATTCTTTGCAGTTATTAAATGTCTCGTTTCTTGTTTCTTTTCTTTCCTTCAGGGTAGATATATTTAAATCTTTGTGTCTCTTGTATGTTTTATGATAACAGTTGTCCACTTTAGTAGCTGCCCTTGGGCCAGACTCATCCATTTTATATTATTTAGAAGGTGTGATCTTCAACTGAGGTCTCACAGCAATGATATCACTTCCTTGTCATCAAGCAGATGAATCCATTACGAGTGGGTTGTGTCCATCAACCAGCAGGGGGAGATAGCACTGAAAAACCATAGTGCCTCATGGCCAGCTAGCTCCATCTGCCTCTTCAGTAATCTCTATCTCCCCAGCAGGGTGGTTGCAGCTCTGCTGGGTTCACTTCGCGTGGCCGTTTTCAGCAGAGGAATTCCTTTCGCTCGGACAAACATTCCGCTGCAGCAGGCTCAAGACCTGGAGTTCAAGGGCGACCCTCTCGATGGTGCGCCGGCCCCCTCCTCGATTCCTGTGATAGGAGGACGACTTTCCCTCTTTCTCGAGGAGTGGGCCAAGATTACCTCAGATCAGTGGGTCGTGGACCTGATCAGAGAAGGCTACAGAATAGGATTCAATGCCCCAATAAGAGACGTGTTTGTGTATCCCGATGCGTTTCTGCTGCCAAACGGGCGGCGGTAGAGGAGACCTTGCAAGGCTTGATTCACATGGGGCGGTTTCCCCCGTGCCTCCCGCCGAATGCGGCTCTGGCCGTTACTCCATTTTCACATGGAAACTGTGCGCTCCGTCATAGCGGCGGTACAGCCAGGAGAGTTTCTCACTTCTCTGGACCTGAAAGAAGCTTACTTGCACATTCCAATTTGGCCCCCGCACCAGAGGTTTCTGCGTTTTGCGGTGATGGGAAAGCATTTCCAGTTTTGGGCCTTGCCTTTTGGCCTCACCATAGCTCCCTGAACCTTTTCCAAGGTAATGGTGGTAGTAGCTGCTTTTCTCAGGCGAGAGGGTATCCGGGTTCACCCGTACCTAGATGACTGGCTCATCAGAGCAGACTCTGCAGAAGAGAGTCATCAGGTTACAGCCAGAGTGGTCTCAGTGCTGCAATCTCTGGGCTGGGTCGTCAATGTAGCCAAAAGTCACCTGACCCCCTCTGTCTCTAGAATATTTGGGGGTCCGGTTCAACACAGCCTCAGGGATGGTCTTCCTACCCGAGCAAAGGTGGTGCATGCTTCAGAACTAGGTCCGTCTGTTCCTGAGGATGCCTCGCCCGCGAGCTTGGGACATAGTCCAGCTGTTGGGGTCGATGACAGCCACTTTGGAAGTGGTGCCTTGGGCGAGAACGCACCTGAGACCTCTGCAGTGTTCCCTGCTTCAACGATGGTCTCCTATATCTCAGGATTATCGATGCAGACTCGAGTGGCTCCCTGTGGCCCAGTTCAGTATGGAGTGGTGGCTCTCACTAGCTAGCGCTCCCCGATTGGTGCCTGGTGGTAACAGATGCCAGCCTTGAAGGGCTGGGGTGCACATTGCCGGGGAAGACATGCCCAGGGTCTTTAGACACCCGAGGAGTAGGAGTGGTCCATCAATCGCTTGGAGTTGAAAGCGATTTTCCAGGCGCTTCTGGCCTTTCAATTGACCCTGGAAGGATTGGCTGTCAGAGTTCTGCTCGACAACACGACAGCAGTGGCCTACATAAATTGCCAAGGAGGCACTCAGTGCATTGCACTAGCAGCGCAGTTTTTGTCAGCAGCTCATATTGCAGGTCAGACCAACGTGCAAGCCGATTATCTGAGCAGGAATCAAATCGACCCAGCGGAGTGGGAATTTGCAGACGAAATATTCCTGCAGATATGTGCGAAATGGGGAAAGCCCGTAATGGATCTTATGGCCCTGTGTCCGGCCTGGAACCTGGGGTTAGTTTTAAAGGCCCTTCAGTGTTCGCCCTTCGAGCTGCTTAGGTGAGCTTCGGAGAAGGATGTCAACTTAAAGACGGTCTTTTTGGTGGTCGTGACATCAGCGAGACGGGTATCTGAGCTCCAGGCGCTATCCTGTCGAGACCCATTTCTGCAATTCTCAGAGTCTGGAGTAATGGTACGTATGGTGCCTTCCTTCATGCCTAAGGTGGTTTCAGTGTTTCACCTAAACCAGCCTATTTTCCTGCCCGCCTTTTCTAAAGAAGAGTTTCCAGAAGCCTGTGGGCAGTTGCACCTTCTGGATGTGTGAAGGGCTCTGTTGCAATATCTGCGCATGTCAAATACCTTCAGAACCTCTGACCATCTTTTTGTTCTTTTGTCAGGTCCGCGCAGAGGGTCTCCAGCTTCTAAGGCCACTATAGCCCGTTGGCTCAAAGAAGCTATCTTTTCAGCATATCTGCTATCTGGCCGGCCTCCGCCTGAAGCCTTTTAAGGCACATTCCACAAGAGCGATTTCCTCTTCTTGGGCTGAAACTGGAGCACTCTCTCTTCAAGAGATATGTAGTGCAGCTACTTGGGCTTCGAAGCCCGACATTACAGGCTGGATGTGGCTGCCAGGAGAGACGCGCATTTTGGAGCACAAGTGCTGGCGCATGGTGTGGCTTGTTCCCAACCTATCTAGGGATTGCTTTGATACATCCCACTCGTAATGGATTCATCTGCTTGATGACAAGGAAGGGAAAATTAGGTTCTTACCTTGGTAATTTTCTTTCCTTTAGTCATAGCAGATGAATCCATGAGCCCTCCCTCAGTGGATCATTGTGTGATTCATGTTACTTTTATGGTCAGTTTTTCCTGTAGATATGTTCCCTCATTGGGAGAAGTTGGAAAACAGTCTTCAGGATTTCTGTTCTGTTATAGGAGGATGAGTTCATTTCCTCCTTTGAGTTATAGCTCCAGTTTTGGGGCATTCATCCGCTGTGAGGAAAGTTCATGTTATTATGCTTTGCGGTGTTACACTGCTTTGGAAGCTTCAAATACTGAAGAGGCACTATGGTTTTTCAGTGCTCTTCATCTCCCCCTGCTGGTTGATGGACACAACCCACTCGTAATGGATTCATCTGCTATGACTAAAGGAAAGAAAATTACCAAGGTAAGAACCTAATTTTTCCTTCCTTTTTCTGATGGCTTTGTTTCCTTATGTCCCCAAGCAACCTACGCTCCAGTTTACTAAGCCGCACTAGCCACTAGCGTGGCTTAGTAACATAGTAGATGATGGCAGAAAAAAGACCTGCACGGTCCATCCAGTCTGCCCAACATGATAAACTCATATGTGCTACCTTTTGTGTATACCTTACCTTGACTTGTATCTGCCATTTTCAGGGCACAGACCGTAGAAGTCTTGCCCAGCACTAGCCCCGCCACCCAATCTCGACTAAGCTCCTGAGGATCCATTCCTTCTGAACAGGATTCCTTTATGTTTATCCCATGCATGTTTGAATTCCGTTACCGTTTTCATCACCACCTCCCGCGGGAGGGCATTCCAAGTATCCACCACACTCTCCGTGAAAAAATACTTCCTGACATTTTTCTTGAGTCTGCCCCTCTTCAATCTCATTTCATGTCCTCTAGTTCTACCGCCTTCCCATCTATGGAAAAGGTTCATTTGCGGATTAATACCTTTCAAAAATTTGAATGTCTGTATCATATCACCCCTGTTTCTCCTTTCCTCCAGGGTATACAAGTTCAGGTCAGCAAGTCTCTTCTCATACATCTTGTAACACAAATACCATACCATTCTCGTAGCTTTTCTTTGCACCGCTTCAATTCTTTTTACATCCTTAGCAAGATACGGCCTCCAAAACTGAACACAATACTCCAGGTGGGGCCTCACCAACGACTTATACAGGGGCATTAAAACCTCTTTTCTTCTGCTGGTCACACCTTTCTCTATACAGCCTAGCAATCTTCTAGCTATGGCCACCGCCTTGTCACATTGTAAACAGACCTCCTAGTTTTTGCCATTGCCATATCTACCTGTTTTTACTGCTTTGGATACAATCACTTCCCAGATCCTGTTTTTCTCAGTATCCATGGACATGGAAAGGCTACAACTGAAAATACTAAATTGCATAAACAAAATTCAAAATTGGGCATTAGTGAATATGCTTAAATGCTTAAATAAGAACAGTTTTAAGAGTAGGGAAACGTATATCTAAATAATAAGGACCAGTTACTGATTGAAAGCACATCTGAAGTTTTAGGGTTTATTCTTGACTTTCTTTTTCTTTTGAACCCCAAATCAATAATTTTATTAATTGAAGCAGTTGAAGGTTATTTGTCTCTCTTTTTTTTTTTTTTTTTTTTTAATGAATATCAATTTTCTATATTGGTATAATCAACTATACTGCCCATTTCGACTATTGCAATTCTATTTGAGGTTTGAGATTATTTTATTACGGTGTATGTAACTTTGAGGCATATTTTCAAAGCACTTAGCCTTCCAAAGTTCCACAGGTTTCTATGGAACTTTGGAAGGCTGAGTGCTTTGAAAATATGCCTCTTTGTAATCCACCAAGAATGCAGGATTGTATGGAATAGAGATTTGAAAAAAATATATGTTTATGTAGGTCAAATTAATTCTTTAAAAAGAAAAAAAAGAATTTGAGCATGTAACTTCATTACAGATCAATCTTGTACTGTGGCTTCTGATTGGAGCCTGAATTATCTTTCTTTATTTATGACATTTATATCCCCCGAGTTCAATGTGGTTTACAGTTTAGATTAAAAACACAGGGTTTGAATTTCAACAATAGTGAAGTAGTATGATGAAGTGGCTGAGAGTAACATATTAGCAAATAAACTGCAAATAGTGGACATATAGATTTGCAATACAGAAAAGAGACAAGATGATCAACTGGTTATTGCTATATTAACTAATGTAATGAATTCTGCTTGCTTTATTTTTAAAATCACAAATGGGCTGGTTCCTGAAGATTTTACCTTCTTTGATTTCTTTCCGTGGTAGCAGAGATATCTCTAGATTGAGAAGTCATCAGTTGTTTAATTTGCTTCATTTAAATTGGTTTACTATAGGAAAATCTTAGAATCATCCTTTTCTTATCAGGCAGTCATGGCTCGGATTAATATATCATTGTAGTTTAAACAGTTGCCGTCTTACATAATTTTTTTGAATATTTAAAAACCTACTTGGTTCAAAAATTCTGATTACTCTTATGACCATATTTGAACAGGTTTTTTTTTTTAAATTGTAAACTGCTTTGGACTCATGCTGATATTAGATTCTCTGCACAGAACTTTACTTCCTATACTATGTTGCTTCCGTGGGCTTTTGCAGCCCTAAACTGTCCAACTGTAAAACCTATTCCTCAAGCTTTTACTAAATCCTTATTTGTGTTTTTCACACCTTCCAGGGTGTCTACCGTGTGCAGATTTTGGTTTCATTTGCAAACAGATTAGTGATACAAACTGTCCTTTTTGAAATTTCTTATAGAATGTATTCATGATGAGAAGTATAAATGTTTTCTGTGATCTCAGCATTTGAGGTAATTTCTGTATGGAAAAAGTGTGGCTGCTTTATCAGATAAGGTTTGAGAGTAGTGGAGCCTGTTTGTAATGGATTCATAGTAATCATTTGTGGCTTAGGTGTCTTGTGATTTTTGTATTTCTTTGCCTATATTATGGACATTGGCGCAATTCTGTAAGTGAGTGCCAGTGTAGATACCTAGATACCATGCACAAAAAGAATTTGAATACCAAAATGCCATTATAGAGTAAGTCGGGATCTGCATGCTACATTTTGGTGTACCTTCTCAAGCCATGTCAGTGGCAGGTCTAAATGAGCATGCCTGTGTGGCAAGTCACACATGTAACTTCTATAAGTTAAACACACAAAGTAGACATGCCTATGCCCCTCCTATGCTCTGCTCACATGTAAATACCCTTGCAGTTACGTGTTAAGGCATGCACTGCATTATAGCACGTAGTACACTTTTGCGGATAAGTGCCAGTTTTTTCGCCACTTGAGTGCACAAGGTGCGCATCACTTCTTGCAACCAATTATCAAATTGTCTGTCATTCTATTTTTTCTCTTTCTCATTTTGAATATTGTTTAAATGAAAAAACATTTCTTGGTCTTCATTTAACTTTTATACAAACAAAAGAACTGCTGTCAAAAAATGACTAAGAACAACTAAATAGTATGCCACGCTAGCGGAAAAGGCCTCAAAAGAGCTTCCAGGTCTTGAATGGAACTGTTGAAGCTATATCGGGTCAAAAGGACCCTGCTTTCATCATTGGCACAAAAAACCGCTGCTGCTTAAACTGTTTTTAATTTAAATTATTTTACTTCGTTTTTAATTGTTTTACTTATTGGTTATATTTTACTAATGTTACTATCAATGTTAAATAAACACCACACTTATCTTTATAGTGGGTGCTTCATGGATCACGTATGTTGCTGAATTCTTCTCTCTCAGGTACATGTGCGGGGCTGACGATGGCCAGCGTTTCACAAGGCTGCTTCAGGGCCTCTGTCGCATTCTTTAGAAGAAAGGTAGATTTAAGAACAGTCAAAACACCATCAGGGAAAAAAAGTCTAAACCATGTAGCATAATTAGAGAGCCAAATTATTTTGTAGGGTACAGAATGAGCACTGGTATTTTACAAGAGACTAAAAACGAAAGGGCTCGCTTATTAAAATGGCATCGCTGCTTATTACAGCAAATGGGACTTCTTTTATAAAGTGTTAATGTACACTAACTACACACAGAATGGTCTATTAATGCATGTTTTGGTGAATGATGTGTGGTGCAACATAATAAATTGATCCCTAAATGCTGTTTAAGTTCAATTCTCTAGGATCCCTAGCTGCAAGAGGCAGCTAGCAAGCAGGGATCAATTCAAACTCTAGCAAAAATTTAAAGCTCCTTAAAATAGCTAAAACAGGGCAGATTTAACAAGTCTATAATACTTAGCAAAATTGAGGAGCTAATCTGACCTTAAAAGTATTATTTTGAAAATTCTATTGTTGCTTTTTCTCTGAGGAAAGGTAGATATATGCAGGATCTCACAGGATGGATGATGTCACCATTGGAGCTCATGTTGAAAGTTTCTCCAGCAGAGAAAACACTTGAAGGTTTTTGAGTGACTCCACTGTGCGCGTGTGCCACTTATCGGCTGCCACTGTCGCACTGGACCACCTCCAGTCTTTGTATTTCTGCAGAGCCAGTAGAATGGAGCTCGTCTCGATATTTTGTTATACAAGTTCACACGTTTGTATTTTCTTTTTCTCATTTTGTGTCATGTGGTACTTTTCTTGTTACTGTCATCCTGGAAAAGATTTTTCAGCAGCTTTCGACTCCGTGGATCTTGATCTCATGCCAGCACGACTGACAGAAACAGGTATCAATGGAAGAGTATTTGCCTGGTTCAGATCCTATCTATCAGACAGGCAACAATCCATAGTAGAATTTGATTTCTATACTGTATCTCAAGCGCTGCTTAAGTCCTGTGTGGGTTTTGAGAATATAGTGTTGCATAGTTTGCTTACTTCTAGTCTTTGATCTTTGCAGTTGGTATTGCATGTGGCTGCATGGTCCATATTGGGTGCGGCTTGCGCATATCATATATATCACATCCTGGCTCTGATACAGCTTTACTGGTTGCCTGTTGAGCAACATATATAATATAGTACTTATGTTCTTGTTTAAATCACAACATTTGTGTCTTGATCATTTACGTTCACTTCTTTGGCCGTAGATAAATGAGTTGGTTGTTGCGTATGTGTTCCCAGTCTATGTAAACTTTGGCTCTTTTGATCGATGGTAGGTTTACTCTAACCCGTGCATGAGCCTTTTCTTATGTGCCTCCCCTATGGAACATGCATTACATAATGCAAAAGATGGTGATTCTTGTAAGTTTTTAAACGCCTGTTTAGAAGTGCTTATTTTTTGTTTGCCTTTTATTATTTTCTGTTTCTTCTGAGTTCATATATTATATTTTTGTTTATTGTAAATGTTTGTACCTCTCCTTAACCCATGGTAATTGGGCAGGTTATAAGCTTTGTACATAAATACCAACTGTCACATCCGTCGCTCCCTCCGGCTGCTCCTCTGCGGGAAGCAGGAACCGGTGTCCATCGCGGCGAGAGCCGGCCTTCTCGAGGCCGCGGCGGAGAGCCGGGGCTCACCGCGGCGATAGCCGCCCAGTCCAGGGCCAAGGCCGTGGGCCAGCGATCGCGGCTGCCGGGCTCTCGATCACCGGCTATGGGGTCCGTGCTTGCGGGTGGGGTCACACCTACGCGGGAATTCGTACCTCCGAAGAACCGGGAAAAAGTAATGCACTGGGAACATTCATCTGTATGGGCCGGACACTTTGGGTTTCAAAAAACCCTCCGTCTGATTTCTCGACAGTACCGATGGCCTCGTATGAACCAAGATATCCTTCAGTTTGTCACGACCTGCCCCACCTGTGCCCGGACCAAGTCTGTTGTGGGGCGCCCCTGGGGGGATCTGCAGCCCTTGCCCATCCCAGCAGCCCCCTGGGAGGAATTGTCTATGGATTTCATTACGGATCTTCCCCGCTCCCAGGGGCACACGGTGATTTGGGTGGTTCTCCCGTATGGCACACTTCGTTCCCCTGCCAGGGCTTCCGTCAGCAGCGCTGTTAGCCCAGCAATTCATCCAGCACATTTTCTGGCTCATCAGGATCATCAGCGACCGAGGAGCCCAGTTCACTTCACGATTCTGGAGAGCCCTGTGTTCCGCCCTGGGGGTTGTTACCCATTTCTCCTCTGCCTACCATCCTCAGACCAACGGGATGGTTGAGAGGATTAACCAGACGTTGAAGGGGTTCTTGCGGGCTTTTGTCAACAGGCGGCAAGACAACTGGGCATCTCTTCTCCCGTGGGCCGAGTTCGCCTATAACCACAGTGAACACTCTGCTTCTGGGCAATCTCCATTCTTCATGGTATATGGACAACATCCGCGGCTTCCTCCGTCCATTCTCTCTGACTCCTCTACGCCCCTGGTTACTCAAACCCTTGCTGACCTGCGGGAAGTCTGGAACATGGCCCGAGAGCAACTACAGAAAGCAGCCGCCAGGTATAAGTCGTTTGCAGACCGGCACTGGCGCCCCGCCCCGGTTCTGCAGCCGGGGCAAAAGGTATGGCTGAGTACCAAATACCTGAGGCTCCGGGTGCCCTCTCGGAGGCTGGGGCCACGGTACATCGGGCCATTTGTGATCCAGTCACGGATCGGAGCTGTGACATACCGCCTGCGGTTACCTAGAACTCCACGGATCCATAATGCCTTCCATGTTTCTCTGCTGAAGGTCTTTCGGGGGTCTAAGTGGCATCCACAGAGTGAGGAGTCAGTTGTTCCTGAGTCTGACCCTGATCCTGAGTACGAAGTTGAAGAAATCATAGACTCCAAGAGGCGCCGGGGAAAGCAGCTCTACCTGTTATCATGGAAGCATTTCGGTCCCGAGGACGACAACTGGGAGCCGGCTACAAATGTACATGCTCCAGAGTTGGTACGGGCCTTCCATGATCGCTATCCTCAAAAACCAGGACCCAGGAGGAAGGGGGCATCCGGGGGGGATACTGTCACATCCGTCGCTCCCTCCGGCTGCTCCTCTGCGGGAAGCAGGAGCCGGTGTCCATCGCGGCGAGGGCCGGCCTTCTCGAGGCCGCGGCGGAGAGCCGGGGCTCACCGTGGCGATAGCCGCTGAGGCCGTGGGCCGGCGATCGCGGCTGCCGGGCTCTCGGTCACCGGCTATGGGGTCCGTGCTTGCGCCAGTGGGGAGAATGGCGCCGAGACGCGATGGCCGGCATCTCCTTCACTTTCGGGCGTGAGAACCCGAAGCTCCGCCTCTGAGGAGTTAGATTGGGAGGCCGGTGCTGTAGTCCCGCCTGGGAGGTCGGACAGAACCAATCAGAAGGAGTTTGTCAGTAACCAGGTTCGGATTGGCCGGCCATGTCGGCTGGGGCTGGGCGGTTGAATGCTGATAGTATTTAAGGAACGGGCCTGAGATAAGACATTGCTTCAGGTTCTGTTTCCCGAGGCCAGTCTTCGTGTGTTCTAGTTCTCAGTTGATTTCCTTGTTCTCCTGGTTTTGACCTTTGGACTGTTTCTGGATTACTCTGCTAGCCGCCTGCCTTGACCTTTTGCCTGTTTCAGACTACGCTGTGAGCTGCCTGCCCTGACCTGTTGCCGGTTTTGGACTCCTCTGTTTTCCACCTGCCCTCTTCACTCCTGGTTCCAGCTCTGGGTCAGTTCGTCAACCCCGCGGTTCCGGAAGTCCCGTTGACCGCCTGCAGCTGGGGGCTCAACCCTTGGTGAACGGCGGTCGCCGCGGGTGAAGACTTGGGGTTGCACGGCTTTACCTATAATATAGGTGTTCTCCCATAGACATCAGGATATAAGTCTGTACCCACACACTTCTCTGGTGAGCTGTATACTACTGAACCTAAGTATATAGATGAAGGTGGTAGATGGGATGTGGTACATGTGCAGAGGAGCAACTCGGAGGCTTGGGCTGCATCAGTAACATCATCCTTGTTATAAGGACTTGCTGTCCACAAATAACACCTGATACAGGTAAGTAACTTGGTTATCCACATGTGTTAGTGGGGTCTCTTTCTCTATGCTTTCCCAGCTTTCGAGTTTGGGTATTTACTTTCATGCGTGCTCTTTTTGAGCACTTAGATTTGTTAATGCCTTAAGAGCCCTCTGTAGTAGCTGCACTCAAATGTAATCTTTATATAAGACCCATAATTCCTTCAGCTCCTAGAATCTACAATCTTGGCATGCATGGGCTTTTATAAAATAGCTGTTAGGGTTTCTGGGGCAAGTGTGATTCCAAACTGTATAGTGATGGCAAGTTGATTGATGGCTTATAATTCATGCTGTGCTGTTCAAGCACTTTTCAGTGTTAGTTTCAGCCTTCTTTGGAACTCTGCTGATCTTTTTTCCTCAATATTTTGTGCAGGATTTTTGCAGCTTGGTGTATTTAGATATTTATTTATACCTTCTTGTTCGAGTTTTTATGTTACTGTCTTCAGGATTACTGCTGTGCAGGATGGCATACTCTCTCAGAGAACCAATCTGCAGTTAGATTAAAGTAAGCTGGAGTGGCTTTGTGGTGAGAGCCACGGAGGACAGGGTTCAAATTCTGCTTCACACAATGACACTTCTTGTGAGCTTGGACAAGTCTGTTCTTAAATATGGCTCTTTGAGACTGTTTGCTGTTATTTGTTTATTTATTTTATTTATTTAGATTTTGCTCACACCTTTTTCAATAGTAGCTCAAGGTGAGTTACATTCAGGTACTCTGGGTATTTCTCTGTCCCAGGAGAGCTCACAATCTAAGTTTGTACCTGAGGCAATGGAGGGTTAAGTGACTTGCCCAAGATCACAAGGAGCAGCAGCAGGATTTGAACCGGCCACCTCTGGATTGCAAGACCGGTGCTGTAATCACTAGGCCACTCCTCCACTGTCAAGACTCTCATTCTTGATATCTTGTAGTATAACCTTTGCACACACACTGCGGAGTGTAAGACGGAGTGGTTCTGCAGCGGTCTTTAAGACCTTTCTTGAGCTGTTGTGCACAGGATTTGTATTTTGTGATCTGAGATTTTTTTCATAACGTCAACCCATGATTTCACTTCATAGGTGATCTGTCATAAGACTCCTGATGTAGGCCGGTTGGCCGAAACACAACGTTGTGTCGAGTCATTGTTTATGTGATATTGTGATATTGTTTTATTATTATTTATTTGGAAATTATTAAATACATTTTATTTCAAAACTTCGGTTTGGTTCCAGTTTTTGGAAAGCCTGGCTCATATTCCCACCTTTTTTATTTTCATGGATATATGTTAGCAACATTAGAGAAATGGAAACAGTCTTTTCCAAACTTTTGGGAGAGTTTTTCATGGGTAGCAAGAATTGACTAACAGCACCTTTTCAGTTGCAGAACTGGCATGGTTTGTTCATGTTTTTCTGAACTCTGATTTCATCACTGACCCATAGTTTCACACATGCTGAATATTGGATTGTTACCTACCGCACCAGGACCCAGCATTTCAGTTTTTTGGTTGGTTTGGTCATTGTGTGTTCCACATTTATATTTGACAGATTTCTTTCCTTGTGGAAAAGGGAGTCAGTCACATATACATTTTTTAGATTTTGTGTTGTGTCTCTTCCCCTGTGCCACACCACAATGTCACCACCTCCCCCCCCCACCCAAAAAAAGACCACAACTTACCGTATGTACTCGAATATAAGCCCATCAAAATTGTAATGCCTATAGCCTCTAACACTGAAAATATCTAGATCTGATCTGACTCTGTTGTTTTACCTAATATATTTTTTGTTCCAAGAGGTTCTCAAGTTGCCGAAAGATTTAATAACTTCACAGTGTCGCTTTTAATCAATACGTGTTATAAAATCCTTTTTCAAAACAGGGTTCCTCATCAGAATTCTCATACACAGTGGAAGTCTGCTTCTGTGATGTCATCTTCACCATCATCGTCGACATCATCACTGTTACTGTTGCTCTTACACAGCACATCATCTTCACTTCCATCCATGGCGTTGCTTATACCACATTTTTTTGAAAGCATGTCAAAAACCATATTTTCTAGAATGCCCTGTCACATATCTCTGACCCCCTTTTGCAGTCAGTTCTGTATCTGGTTTCATCAGATTTCTGGCTTGTTAAGTATGTTTCACCAGAATACATCCTTTCATGCCTTATTTATAACAGCATTTTATCCCACACTTTTCCAGAGAGGTCTGGTTCAGTGTGGCTTACAAAAATAAGATTTCAAGCTTTCAGAGATGGCAGTACGGGGAAAGATAATTACGCAGTAGATATGGTTCTTTCATATTCGAGAAAGTAGAGAATTGAAATCTAAGGATTAACACTGAGGATCTATCATGTTAAAGGGTGATGGGCCTAGGTGGAGGTCAGGTGGGTTGTTTTTCATACATATGTTCGATTAGTTGTGTGGTTAAACTGGTGTGATTAGTATTATCCATTATCCTGTTCTGGGTAGAAATTTCGGTATAGGAAGGTCTTGGGTTGTTTGTGATCCCATTTGCCAAACAAGACTGAACAATGAAATGGTTCTTTCATTCCTAATTGTTCTTAAAAAAACAAAACAGTTTTATCTCCTAGGCTTGCTACAGTTTTGATGCTGGGAAAGTCAGAAGTCATCAGTGTTTCATCTTTGTTCCCAATTTCCCCAAGCTCAAAATTATATAATTTTTGCTGTTTTGTAATGTATGAAATGAAAAATACCTTTTCTTTAATATCCTGTGGCAGTTTGTGAGAAGATTTTGTTCTTTGTCCTAAAGAAAAGACCATACCTGTAAATGAAGTGGCTGCACTATGCAATAACCAGCTGATGCAGCAAATTTGTACCTTTTAGCTTTTTACTTGTCCTGTTTTGCCATTTGAAGGGCATTTAAGCAAGTTCTTGTGCATGTAACACAATAACCATTTTGCCAGCACTCTAGAACCCAGATGTTCCAGTCATTTTCAAGAACTGAGAATGATTAAGTTAAACCACACTGAGCCTTTTTAGACTTTGGCATCTGTCCCAATTCGGCCTTTTGCTTTCTCCAATTTCTTAGTTGTTTTTCATCGATACCAAATTCCCTGCTTGCAATTGAATTGCTTTCTTCTGCTCTCAACACGACTTTCAGTTTAAATCCGGCACCATATGACATCCGTTTTCGCTTTCCACCAAGACTAACCATTCCTAATAGCACACAACATAGAAAAAAAATTGTGGATCACAACTTGGATAGGCTTGTTGAGAATCGCTGTCAGCACCAGACCTTATGCAGAGAGTGGCAATATTCAGTCTGCTATTCCCTCAAAAAGGGAAGAAATGGACATGTTCCAGTCTCCCCCTTGGTGGCCTGGCCGACAGTTTTTATTCCTCTTTATCAGTGTAAGAATTAATCTACAGTATGTTCATTTCACTACCAGGTTCCTCTGTCACAACCACCTTTCTCTTATATCTCAGGATATATGGTAAACACCAGCTTCAATAGGAGCCCTCAGGTATTACAGTACATGTTCCAGTCTACCCCTTGATGGCCTGGCTTGCAGTTCCATTCCTCCACTCCTCTTTTTTTTATCAGTGGCTCCATGTAACAATATGTTTCTCTGTGTATTTTTTCTTTGTTAATAAATATTCAGGATTCGCCTTTGTATCATCTTTGGGCCACTTCACTGTTTCCCTGTGACCTTAAAATGAACCAGCCATTTTTCCATTAGTGTTTGTTCTTTTTTTCCAGAGTACTGGTACATAGACATCGACTGTAAGCTGTTTTCATGCTTTTTTTTTTTTAAATATAGACATTGTTTAGAAAATAGTCATATAAGAAATTGAGATCTTATAAAATATTTGTATCAGTAGTTTCCAACCCCTAGTAGTATAAAATACATCAAGCAGCAAATAAAATTTCATGATGTGCTCATTCAAATATGCTAAAATAAATTCATGGAGCTCATGACGTACGGTAAATAGCACTGGACAGCCTTCAATTTCTGGAGCAGCACTTTTTTGAGTAGTACAACAATATAATAGAGAATGAATCATCTTTCTGTCCTCCCCCCCCCCCCCCCCCCAAATGACCGGCACGGCAGTCTTTCTCTCCTCCTCCTCCTCCCCCCCCCCCCACCCACAGTGACCACATTTCTTCTTACTGGTACGCTTCCACGCTGCCTCCTGAAGCTACCGCTGACACAGAAACTGCAAGCTGGGTTGGTCCGGAGCTGTGAGCAGCTTTCAGTTTCTGTGTCAGCGGTAGCTTCAGGAGGCAGCGCGCAGGTGTACCAGTAAGAATTACGATCACTGGGGGGGGAGGAGAGAAAGATGTGCCGGGTGGGTGGGGGGATGAAGTATGTTGACTATAAGACGAGATCCCAATTTTAGAGCTTTTTTCCAAGCCCAAAAATCTCTGCTTGTAGTCAAGTATATCAGGTATTTGTGACAACTAACAGCTTGTTCTTGATTCTGATTCAGCAGACTTAAGTTTTTACAGTTTGCAAATACAGTTCCTTATTGATAAGCATATATTTATCAAACTCTTATTATAAATGAGAACAGCCCATGAATAATTCTGATCAACAGTTTCATATTATAAAAGGAGTTGACGACATACTCAATGTATTAATCTGCGCTTCCCATTCGAGAAGAGTATTTGTTGTTCACGCCAGTGAATAAGGAAAGAAATGCAAGTTCCACAGACCCATTTCATTTTACTGAATGTGGAAAATGCAATAACTCCTTGGTAGACTTTAAAAGGAGAAAACAAGTGAGAAATCCTAGAAACTGTCATAATAGATTTAGTAATCTAATGGAAACATTCTAGTGAAACTAGTACAAATTAAATATGGTAATTTACTTAAAAATTGTTGCCTAACATGTCATGACAGCTTTATATGCTAGGAAAAGCAATTTTATGTTGCTGTTAAAGCTGCCGAACTGGGTACAAAGAGAACCTTTTAAAGAGGAGTATATTTTGTGTCAGTTAAATTATTGTAGAATATCATCTGACATTGAAGTACAGTTGCTGATGAATAAACATTCTTAGTCCTCGCAGGGGGCTTTAAAAGATACTCAGTGCTTGCTCAGGAGTGAAACATCAAATTAAACTGTTTATGCTGACAAAGGCCAAATTTGGATTTTAGCAAACGATGCAAGATTGTCTGATTGCCTGGCTTGTCTAGGAGAGCTTCTGGCCAAGACTTGTAATGAAATGCATGCATAAAATTAAAACATTTGAAGACTGTAGTTCAGCGTTTGGAAGCGCTAGTATAACATTCCATTGGTCTCCAGTGACTTAACCTAGTCCCTTGATACAAATGTTGTTTCATAGTCATAAATCAGCTCTTCATGCATTGGCAGTGTTGGTCGGTGGAGCAAACAGTACCACCAAGAGACTAGGCCTCTCAGCCAGGAACCAGAGTGAAAAATGATCCCGATCGATGGAGCTGTGGAGAGCACCAAATTCTACCCAGAGCAAGCAGCAAATTGAATAACAATGAGAGAGTGTGAATAAGCACTCTGTCAGGGCACTTGGACACTGATGGATTAGAAGGTTCTAAATGTTACTCTTTCAACACTAGATACTTTCCACTGTGGCAGGTAATGGTGGCAAACAGGTCCTTGGGTATTTAAAATGGGCTGCTGCTTAGCAGTGGAAGGTTACCTCTGCTTCAGAAGTTCTGGTTAAATGATCTAATTAAACTGGTTTAGAAAGCAATGGCATTTAGAGAGGAAATTATTTTAAAAATTATTTTCCATTTTTGCCATTGTGCAGCATTGCTGGATGTTACAATATATGAAGCGTGCATTTTAAGCAGACAGTTTAACCACTTGACACAGAAATATATAACTGTACATAGGTTTGTTGGCATGCACTTTAACAAAGTAGTTGTGACATTAATTGCACTGGAATTAGCCCAGCAAGTTGAACTATAATTAACCATAATTTTTTATTTTTTTTTACCTTAAGTTCAAGGTAATGTACGTCATGTCTTATCTAATGTTTTGTTGATGCTAAGTAAATAAAATCAGGTTCTATAAGAATGCTGTCATTCAACCTTAGTGGTCTACAGATTCTTAGTATTACATGTGGAATAGATTTGATAGTTCTTCATAAAATCAGCACTTTTGGATAGATTGCCCAAAAAATTGGCTGTTACTCTGGTCCTTGTTTAATTTTTTGACTAGGTAGGTATCTCTTTTATATCTGTTTTTAGAGTCATGTCTCTGTTAGGAGGGAGGAATGTTTTGAATGTCCCGTGTTCAAAGCTTGGCTTCTCCAGTTTGGTGCCTTCAAGGAGCCCTGATAACAATATGGATGTGCTGCATCATTGACTTGAAACTCACCAGGTAGACAGGACTAGACTTAGGGAGCTTGGAAATGATGCCCAGAGACCATAGCTGCATTGGTATGAAGCTCTGCTGATATAGAGCCCCAAAGCAGGTGGAAATAAGTGGTTCTTTGGCATCAAGATTAGCACTTTAAAAAATTTAGTGCCTTAAGCTGCTGTTGTTATTGACTGTGCTTCAATCCAGGGAACCCATTGCCAGAGCAAGGCATACAATCAGTTAACGTAGTTGGATTTAAAAAAAGCTTTGTACCAATTCCTGAAAGAAAAGTGTGTAAAGGGTTATTAAGATAGACTTGGGGAAAGCCACTGATTATCCCTGAGGTTAAGTAGCATGGAATATTGCTACTGTTTTGGACTTTACCAAGTACTTGTGACATGGAGTGGCCATGGGATTCTGGCCTAAATGAACCCTTGTTATGACCCAGTAGGTCAACTTTTATGATATGGTTTACTGTTGATACCTAACTGGTGTCTCCAGTGTCTGAGCTCAGATCACAAGACTTCTGTGTGTCATTCATATAGATAAAACGCCAAATATGTTTGGCCGTTAAAAGCAGAAGGAAAAGCTCTTTGATTTATTGAAGTCTGATCCAGGTTCATTGGTATTGGAGACATTTGATTCAAGGGACTCTCAAGCTTCCCTGGACCGAGATGCATTAACATTAAGGAGACAATCGATAGGACTCTCTCAGGATTTGGCATTGGCTAGTATTTATCTGTGTGGCACTGGTATTGAAAACGTCAATGACTGGCATCAAGTGGAGGTGAGAAGTATACATATTGGATGATGGAGCACAATGCTGGGAGAACCCAGATGTTAGTAGCAACCATTACTGCAGAGTGCCCCTGGGTTGAGGATCCCTTAGACTCTACATCAAATGGGTCACAGCAGATGCCAAGAGTTTGGAACCAGGTCACAATTGGCATGGAAGGATTTGGCCTCCCCTACTTTGAGCACCCCTCTTTTTGGGATTGGCAATCTTTGAGGAGTAACTGGGTAGAATAGAAGGGCAGCTTGCTTGTTACCTAACTTGCATTGTGTTCGGGCCTGGAAATACCAAAGTCAAGTCAAGTGTAGGTTACACCAAGGCTCATGGCTTTCCTGGAAGATTGTCATAGATGCTGAGGCCCTGAAGTGCTTTGGAGTCTGTTTTCCCGATATTAATATTTAAGTTCATTCGGAGATGAAGAGTCACAGAAAAATAGTTTTGCTGTCAATGTCTGCTTGGATGCTAACAGGAAAGAAATACCCTCACTGAGGTCTTGACTGCTAGCCAGGCACAGACTTTTATAGAGGCATATCATGAGTCAGAATCAGAGTAATTTTGACTATGAGCCAGCAGAGGTCTTCTGAAAAAGAGGGCTTCAGTTAGTTTCTCCTTAAACCTCTCTCCAGTACAGGAAAGGAGAAAGTCTCACCAGAGGACATCATCTTCACTGATTTTATATGGGAAATGGCTAATACCAATTCCATTGCAGTTGAGGAAGAGAGAGAAATCTATATTTGCATCCAGGAATACCTCTGTAACCTGGCTAAAACATCTGCTGGAATTCAGCATTAATCGTAATCAAGACTTCATGATATGTCACTGGCTCATGCTCCAATTTGTTGACAAATCCTGCAAAGCAATGAAAGGCATGACTGTGCCCATTCACAAGATCCTAAAGGATACACAGGTGATGTGGATAATAATGCTCTTTCTGCTTGCTGTGAACAAGAAGGAACTCTGCATAGAGGGTCCAGAAGGCTCCCAGATTTAAGCAGCACCAGCTTCCTCACTACTCTGGTTAAATCTGCTCTCAAGATGGCCAAGATTAAGAGAACTCACTCTGATTGTCCAGGGAGAGAATTTTTCATAGCGGTGTTCTTCCTTTCCATGGAGCAATACATAGAAAACATTTTGCATAAGACTGAGGGGTTGCAGATACTCTCAGAAGAAATCAAACCATTATTATGTAAAGGGAAGGTTTGTGGAAAGCAGATGTTAAGATCAATCTTGTTGAAAGGTCATAAAAAGGATCTCATTGGATCTCATAGTTGCAAGCGTCTGACCTACACCAACATGCAGGAAAACCTCACTGATATGCCATATATAGGGGAGAATCTCTTGGAGATAAACTGAAGAGGACAGTTACTCTGTTTAAAACAGGGCCTTTGCATAGTAAGTGTGTGTGTTATGCCAAAAGGTTGTGAGGTTAGTGAGTGTGCTGTTGCGCTGCTACAAGCCTGTCTTTCCATGTGGGCTCTGGCCCTTCTATTCTTTGTGTCTGTGAACTGCTAGTCCTTCTATGTGGGCTCCTGCCCCTTCTGCTCGGTGTCTGTGGACTGCTAGTCCTTCTGTTGCCTTGCTCTGTGTTTGGAGTCTGAAGCTTCAGCCTTTGTGTACTCCCTGTGTTGGGCGCTGCTGAAGCTCCAACCTTGACTCTGTTATCCCTGGTTTATTCCTCTGTCTGCTGCCAGCCCCAAGACTTTGCAATCCCAGGTTTATTCTATTGTCTGCTGCCTGCCCTAAGACTCTTAGCTCCTGGTTTATTCTATTGTCTGCCACCTGTCCCAAGACTCTCTTAGCTCCTGGTTTATTCTATTGTCTGCCACCTGTCCCAAGACTCTCTTAGCTCCTGGTTTATTCTATTGTCTGCCACCTGTCCCAAGACTCTCTTAGCTCCTGGTTTATTCTATTGTCTGCCACCTGTCCCAAGACTCTGATAGCTCCTGGGTTCTCTCTGTTTGCAGCCTGCCCCAAGACCCTGTTAGTTCTTGGTTTATTCTCTCTGTTTGCAGCCTGCCCTAAGACTCTGCTAATATCCTGGTTTATTCTCCTGTCTGCTGCCCAGCTTATGTGTTGCCCTGAACCTGTTGCTACCTAGCTAGTGTGTTTATCCTGAGTGTATATCCTGAATCCTGCTTCTGCCTAGCTAGGGTATGTATACTGAGTGTTTATCCTGAACCCCGCCTCTGCCAAGCTTGTATGTCTATCCTGAACCTCGTTTCTACCATGCTTGTCTGTATATCCAAGCCCCTGTTTCTGGCTAGTCTTTGTGTGTGCCCTGTCTGCTTAGTCTGTCTTGTGTTTCTTGCTAGTGGCTGCGTAGCATCTTTCAGTCCTAGTCTAGTTTAGTTTTGTGCCTAGCATCCCTCGTGTTTCCCAGACCCGGAGTGGGTCCTCTGGATCTTCAGTTCCTGCTCTGTCCTACAAGTCCTGCCGGCCACCCGCACGGTGGTCAAGCGCAGGTGAAGCTGTCCTGTTCTGCCTGTTCTAGTTGCCTGCCTTTGTTACTACTCCAGTCCCGAGTTCCAGTCCTGCTCTTCCTTGTATCCAGTTCCAGGGTGGTCTTGCCTGCCTTTGTTACTACTCCAGTCCCGAGTTCCAGTCCTGCTCTTCCTTGTATCCAGTTCCAGGGTGGTCTTGCCTGCCTCTGCCACTCCTCGGCAGTGATCCAAGGGCTCACAAATTCCGGTCCTGCCTCGAGGTCCTGACATCATCCATCAATTTGAAAGACAATCAGACATGTCCTAACAAAGGCAGACACTTAGGGATCATCTTATCCTAAGTAACTGTTGTGTTCCCAGCTTTTTCACCAAATGCCTCCAAGAGTAAGTCACCTCTAAGGTGCTGGTAAATTTTTGAAAATAACTTTTTTTGTGCAGAATTGACAATATCGGTGCATTTCAAACAGATGGTACTGTACAATTAAAAAAAACACTATAGTCAAGCCTTGACCGATATACTAAGGGAATGTATAAGTGACAGTCATTCAAAATAATGTAAAAGTATAGCGGGAGCATAGCGAACAACAGATTAGGAAAGATAAAGGGGCATAAACTGTATGCAAAACCTTGTGAGTAAGAATAAGTGTCTTGCAGAGATAATGGTACTGAATAGGAAACCAGTGACGATGAATTAAGTGTGTAAACAAATGTTTGAGAAAAGTTCAACATTTTTTCCCTGGGCAACTTAATTTTCTTTCTCCCCGAAGTGAACTAGTTAAGTTCCCTGGATTCAAAGGGGGTAGTACGTGAGAAAATAACAGGCTGTACTGTAATGATGGACTATTTTCGGTGACAGCGAAAAAGGATCCTTGGGGACAAATTCAGACATTGTTTCTAGATATTTAAAGTAGAGGGTGGGGGTGACAAAATGAAATAAGGGAACTCAGTCACCCCCAGAAAAACACAATGGCAGAGGCAAAGGTCATGTAAATATAGAAAACATCCAAACTCACATAGCACATGGAAAGCAATGAGCACAAATACTTGTAGTCTAAGTAAAAGCTCCAAGATTTGCAAACCCTGGTGTTTGAGGAAAGCTTGGATATTATTGCTATTATAAAGACATGGTTCAATGATTCCCATTATTGGGATGCAACCATACCAGGATATAATCTTTTTAGGAAGGATAGGGAGGGCCAAAGAGGTGGAGGAATAGCGCTGTATGTGAAAAGCAATATAAGAGCGGCTGAATGTAGGGAACCTGGGGAAAGGAAGGGGCTATATGGATTGGCCTAGAAAGAGAAGATGAAACCTGTATCCACATGGGTGTTGTCTACAAACATCTGGCACAAATGAAGCTGGAGAAGGATCTGATAGAAGATATTCATAAGCTTGGTATGAAGGGGGAGGCACTATTGCTAGGAGATTTCAACTTGCCTGATATGGAAGTAGAGAGATTGTACATGCCTGTCAAAGTGCCTTGCTCAGATGAATGGTTGACTCTGGAAGTGTTTCCAGTGAAAAGGTTTGTTTGTGGATTAATACCTTTCAAATATTTGAACGTCTGTATCATATCACCCCTGTTTCTCCTTTCCTCCAGGGTATACATGTTCAGGTCAGCAAGTCTCTCCTCATACGTCTTGTTACGCAAATCCCATACCATTCTCGTAGCTTTTCTTTGCACCGCTTCGATTCTTTTTACATCCTTAGCAAGATACGGCCTTCAAAACTGAACACAATACTCTAGATGGGGCCTCATCAACGACTTATACAGGGGCATCAACACTCCCTTTCTTCTGCTGGTCACACTTCTCTCTATACAGCCCAACAACCTTCTAGATACAGCCACCGCCTTGTCACACTGTTTCGTCGCCTTTAAATCCTCAGATACTATCACCCCAAGGTCCCTTTCCCCGTCCGAACCTATCAAACTCTCACCACCTAACACATATATCTCCCGTGGATTTCTATTCCCTAAGTGCATCACTTTGCATTTCTTCGCATTGAATTTTAATTGCCAGACCTTAGACCATTGTTCTGGCTTCTTCAGATCCTTTCTCATGTTTTCCACTCCCTCCGGGGTGTCCACTCTGTTACAGATCTTAGTATCATCCGCAAATAGGCAAACTTTACCTTCTAACCCTTCAGCAAGGTCACTCACAAATATATTGAACAGAATCGGCCCCAGCACCGATCCTTGAGGCACTCCACTAACCTTTCCCTCCTCCGAGCTAACTCCATTCACCACCACCCTCTGGCGTCTGTCCGTCAACCAGTTCCTAATCCAGTTCACCACTTTAGGTCCTATCTTCAGCCCATCCAGTTTATTTAAAAGCCTCCTGTGGGGAACCGTGTCAAAAGCTTTGCTGAAATCTAAGTAGATTACGTCCATAGCTCGTCCCTAATTCAATTCTCTTGTCACCCAATCAAAAAACTCAATGAGATTCGTTTGGCACGATTTCCCTTTGGTAAAACCATGTTGTCTCGGATCTTGCAACTTATTGGCTTCCAGGAAATTCACTATCCTTTCCTTCAGCATCGCTTCCATGTAATGTAAGATACATTTCTGCAACTGGGGAAATGTAAAATGAGAGATTCTCTGGGTGATACAGAAGCATTGTGTGGAGGTAAATCAATGAGTTCATACAGGACGATGACATGCCAAATAAAATTTGATGGACCAATGCACGTAGCTTGAATGAAATTCTGCTCTTTATAGGTAACCAGTGTAGATTATGAAGGAGTGGAGTAGCTTTAGCAAAGCACGGTGATTTACAAAATAAACGGGCAGCCATGTTTTGAACAATTTGTAGTTTTTTAAGAAGGCCGTATTTAATTCCAGCAGTCGATTTTTGTTAGAACAAGAGATTGGGTTAAGGTGCAGAAGACTGGTCTTGTGAAAAATTATCGCGCACTCTTTAGTCTCCAAAGCATATGGAAGGAACTAGACAACATTTGAGACTGAGGTCTGTCCCAGTGTGTCAGTACTTATGTACTTACGACTTACTTTCCAAGGATAAAAACTGATCAGTTGTACCCCTAAGATTTTCATTGAGGATACAAGAGGATAGGTTATATATTATCAATTGTAAAATCTTTGAGCATAGTCGAATAAGTATCGCATCATACCATATGTAATGAGTTTATCTTGTTGGGTAGTCTGGATGGACCGTATAGGTCTTTATCTTCCGTTATCTACTATGTTACTATGTATGACTCTTAGCCACCTGGAGATACACCTAAGCCACTGGAATCACCTTGGATTTAGAGTAGGCAGATACCATTACCATGTTCTGCTATTTTAGTGTTGCATCTCCTCTGCCTGTTATTCAAAATGGTTATTCTCCAAATTCAAGCAGGCTCTGTTGCATTCTTACATCTGGGTGATGTCATCTGATGGAGGCCGGTGTGGAGGCCGAGTAGCATATAGATGTTTCAATAAAATTCTAGTATCATCCCACTGTGCGTGCGCAGTCTTTGTTTTTTTTGTGGAGCAGGGAGGACGCGTCTTCATAGTCTCCCCTCAGTGTGTTTTCTTTTGCTTTTGCGTTGCCTTCCGTGCAGGTATTTGTCCCTCATTTTGTCATTTTTGTCTTTAATTTCACTTTATTTTCCTCTTAGTGTTTAATTTTTTTTTTTTTTTTGCAGCTTGATAGGCTAGCTTAGGCCTGAGCACTGACCTCGATTTGGGCTCTGTCTCTTTTTGTAATCCAAAATTGAGGGATTTAATATGGCTGCAATTCTTTCTCGATATCCAAGAAGATACCCAATGGCTTCAAGAGGTGAGTCCAGTGTAATCAGGTGATTCAGTGATGAACCTGCACTCTTGGTACATTGGGTGCCTTGGATCTAACCATGACCCTAACTCCTTTTCTCTCTGAAAATGCAGTTGAGGACTTGGATGGTACGTCAGGTCCAAAAAGAGGCTTTTGGCTGCCCAAAGGTAGATCCATCAACATCGGCACTGGAAGCATCGACCTCCGTGGTTGTCCAGAGTGCACTGGAATTGAGGAGGTCTCCATCTCTCGACATCAGGTGCTGATATTCAGCCTCAGGACCGGACAGTGTCAGACCTGACACAGAGGTCGTGTACGGGTTCATCATCTTCGTCGACCCAAAGGACTGGGATGCCTAGCATCGGGGGAAGCCCAAGAAGCACAAGCATAAGTCCTCTTCACATAGTGCATTGGCATTTCTGGTACCCAAGACGTGCCAGCACATGGAGGAGTGCTCCCCTTCCTTGATGGAGGTGCCAGTGTGCCAGTTTCTGGGCAGCCAGGTTCCCACTTCCGATTCAGCACTGGCTCCTTCGCAGGCTGCCCTTTCCCCCTGATCCTCAGCTTTTGCCGATGCCTACTGTCATTGAGTGGTACTGAGCCATGCTCAGGGAGGATCTGGCACAGATCTACAGCTGCACATCATTGACATTGAGGGCACTTGCGCCAGCTGTGGCTCAGCCCCGGCTTCTTCCTGAGGCTCCTACTTTGCCTATGGAGTGGTCTGTGCCATCCACCCATGCAATACTGATCTCAACATTGGGAGAAGAAGCTTTCCCAGAGTCTGAGAGTAGGGCTGTACCCTGGTGCCCTTGTGGGTGTGGTACTATTGAGCCTGGGCAGGCACAGACTCACTCTGTTCAGTCTGAGTACTGTGAGGAGTCTGATTGGGACCACTGATGGGACTTGGAAGAGGACCCTTATTATTTCTCGGAGAAGTCCTTATGGGGTCCCTTCTGATTCCTCTCCATCTCGAGAGATGTAAATCTCTACCTGAAGGTCTTTTCACAGATTTTGTGAAGGAGATAGCTTTGGCCATCTCACTTAAGTTGAAGACTGAGGAGAGGCACCCAGGACAGAGATGTCCATCCTGGATTATGAGTTGCCCCCTAAGGAAGGGGTCACAGTTTCATTACATCCTATCCTTACAAATGCACTGACGAAGAACTGGGAACCTCCCCTCTCAGTGCAGGTTGCACCTAAGAAGGTGAATACACAAACCCATATCCAGAAGGCTCCCGGATTTAAGAAGTTTTGGCTGCCTCACTACTCTTTGGTAGTCAAATCTGCCCTCAAATGAGCTAGGAATTCCAGGACTTATGTCTCTGCTTCCCCAGGTAGACAGGCTTGGTCACTAGATTTGTTTGGGAGGAAAGTGTCAGGCCTCAGTGCTAATTGACAACTAATGAACAAGGAAGGATTCCCTATGGGGAGTAGTGCTATCCACTGAAGTAGGGAAGGGATGTAGGTCAACCAGACAAGTAGAACTCCAGAGGTGTATAAATGAGTCTTTGTTTGTTTGTAACATTTATACCCCGCACTTTCCCACTCACTAGCAGGTTCAGTGCGGCTTACGTAGTAAAACAGGTTAACAAAGTGATATAGAATGGGTGCAGCTGTGAAATTATAAGTAATGAGGTGGTTGTTTATGTGTGGATATGTTAAGATAGGCAAGGAAAGGAGGATGGAAGTGGTAGGGGAATGGGAGGAGGGTGAGTATTGAGAGTTAACGTGCAGTTAGTGTGGGAAAAATGTAGGGGAGGGGTAGGAAGAAGGATATATTGGATTGTATGGGGATGGGTAAAAAGAGGGATATACTAAAGGATTAAAATAGGGGAGCATATTCTGGTTCTGTATTCATATATTGGTCTTGTAGTACACATGGACTTACAATTTAATTCAGGTTATTTGTGTAGAAATGCTTGAAGAGGTAAGTTTTTTTAGTAGCTTCCGGAAAGGTAGAAGGTCATAGACTATTCGAATGGATCTTGGTAAGGCATTCCATAGTTCACTGCCTATTACGGAGAAGTTGGATGCATAATATGTCTTGTACTTAAGTCCTTTGCAATTGGGTAGATGCAAATTGAGATATTTTTGAGAAGAGTTTAAACAGTTTCTGGCTGGAACGTCGATCAGATTATACATGTAACCTGGGGCATCTCCATAGATAATCTTGTGAATCAGCATGTGGACTTTGAAGTATATTCGTTAAGTAATAGGAAGCCAATGGAGCTTTTCATGGAGAGGAGTTTCGCTCTCAAATCGTGACTTACCAAAAATAAGTCTGGCAACTGTGTTTTGGGCGGTCTGAAGTTTTTTCAGGATTTAGGCCTTGGAACCAATGAAAATGCTGTTACAGTAGTCAACATGGGTCAGTACAGTGGATTGAACTAAGTTACGGAAGGTATTTAAGGGAAGGTAAGATTTTACTCGTTTTAGCATCCACATCACGTTGAACATTTATCCAGTAATTTTGTAAGACATGGTTTACTATGTCGAATGCACTAGATAAGTCGAACTGTAAAAGGAGGATGTTATTTCCAAATGAAATTTCAAGCTTGAATTTGGATATTAAGGTTAGTAGTACAGTTTCTGTGCTGTGGGCCAGTCGAAAGCCTGATTGCGACTCATGTAGAATGGAGAATTTTTGTATGAATTCATTGAATTGGGAGGTTATTCTGTTTTCCATCAGTTTAGTCAATAGTGGGATGGATGCCACAGGGCGGTAGTTGGTAATGTCACCTGCTGGTTTCTTGGTATTCTTTGGTATTGGTGTGAGTAGTATGTCAGCGTGTTCGGTGGGGAAGGATCCCTGTTGAAGAAGGAAATTTAAGTGAATGGTGAGGTCTGAAATGAAACGTGATGGAGCGTTTATTGTCAAAGATCAGATACAATGGACTCATTTTTTCGATCACCAGTTCTTGAATAGAATTATAAACAAGGTATGATACACCCTTTTGCAAGAGTTTATGATAAAGCTAAGCGGGATGGATCAAAATCTGTCACATCACAGGCTAGAAAAGAACAAACATCTAAAACTATACAGAAACTAGTGATTGAAAGCACTAGTCCATTGTATCTGTTCTTTGACAGTAAAGACTTTCATTTATCCACCTTTGGAGTCCTGCTTATTTGGTTGACCTATGTCCTTCCCTACTGCGTTGGACAGCTCAATGCTTATTGCCCACATCCAGTCCTACCAGCTCTACACAAGCCTCCACTTGAAGTCTTTGCTACACATTACACTTAGTCTTTCAGACTCTGTTCTTCAGGAATGGTATGCTGAGTTTCGCCTGTAAGCAGCTGGAATGCAATAAGTATCTGGTCAGGGCAGGGGTACTTAACGTTTTTTGATGTTGCGTCCAGACTTTTGCCCTGGGTGTGGGGATGCGCAGAGACTCATGGCTGCATGTCTGAATGGTTCAGAAGAGATTAGTCAACATACCTTCCTGAAGAAACTGCTGAGAGGTCATTTGGGAGGGTCTGCTACCACACAGCAGGAGGCTCCGCTTTACCAGGCAGGCTGATTGGCTGGCTTAGGTCCACGCCATGCCTGCCTCCCCCTCTCTGAGGCCGCCATCTTTACGGTTTTGTGTTTAAAAGCAGACTTTTTTGGACCTCCATATAACCATCTTTGTTCAGTGCTAACGTTTAAAGAGAAAAGATTAGCTATCAAAGAAGATGACATGATTTCAACTGCTGCTTGTTTGTGTGTCTGAGATAGGGTAAAACAAACATGTATTTTAAAATAGAATGCATGTGTACTGTTCCCCTGCCTCCTAAGTTCACTCCTAGGAATACCTCTTGTTAATCTGGTTAAAACCTCTGCTGGGGTCCTAGCCAAAACTTTGTGGCATCACTAGCTCTTGTTCCTGTTTTTATCTCCAGAGTTGCTTGGTGTCCAGCACTTCTCCCTGGACCTTGGATTTCATGTGGCTAAGGTCTGACAGTTGCCAGTACCATAATACTCTTCCCATGAGGAAGGTGCCAACCATCCTGGGCCCAGGAGTTCTATTTCCATTGGGGAGCCTGTCTGGCTGATGAGATCTCCTCTGACAAAACTGGGGGAAATGTTGACAGTTCAACAACTTCCAAATTACTCTTCAGGTACAGCCTGTATGGGAGGGGTGTCAAGGGAAGTCAGTGGTGATGAAAAGACGTATGATGTGCCATGTAGCATTTGAAAAAGGAACTGTTAAGGAACATTGCATGCATGTGGCAGAAGGTTTGTGTTCTCAGACCAACGTGAAACTTTTTTCGTCTCAAAAATAAGCAATATAGGTGGCTTTAAACAAACAGCAAGAAAGCACCAAGGGCCTTTAGGATAGGGATAGCAGAACTTTATTATGAAACCCGACATGGGCCATTTTTTGGCATGAGCATCTGGGTCAGTGGTTAATGTAGTGTAGTCCATTAAGTACAAAAATGGATTCCCAGAGGGAATCAGTGCAGGCCTGCAGCATGTGTCTCCACCCCATGTCTGTGAAGTGCAGCTGTGACATCTAGGTTGCTGCAGTCTTGTTTTGTATTGAGTGGATTGTACTACATTGACCCCCTGACACAGGCGCTCATGCGGAAACACTGCCCATAATAAAGTTCTGCTGTCCCTATCCTGGAGGCCCTTGGTGCATTTTTAGTGGTATTTCCTACTGTGTGCTTTTGACTCCCTCTCTCTTTTTGTGGATTTGGCATTAAACACAGCACATCACCCTGCTAACACCATCCCTATAGTAAAGCTTGATGGTAGCAGCACTATGTTGTGGGAAAGCTGTACAGCAGTAAGGACAGGGAAATTTGTGAAGGTCAAGGGGGAACCTAAAGGAGAGAGTGTTCTGGTCTGCTATACTACTAAGTTTTATATTCCGCTTTTACGATTCAAAGCGGATTACAATTAAAAGAAGCGTTCTCAATAAAGGGAATTAGACAATTTCTCTCCAAAAGCTATTTAAATTAAATAATTCCATTAATTAGAAAATTTTAGAATAGTATGTTTAGTATCTAAATATTTTCATGGTCAAAATGCTGAAGATCTAGGATACTTTTGTTCCCTATTAACTGAATGAATTTAAGAAAACAGACTAGATTTAGATTTTCATTCTATGAAAAAATATTCAGCTAAAATCAATTGGGGGGGGGGGGGGGGACAAACTCCCTCCTCAAATTATACAAATACCATCTTATTTGCATTTTAGGAAAGCTTTAACGGACATTGGCGTGCACTAAGTACCACATGACCCATAGATATAAAACAGGATGTGCAGCATTTAGCATACGCTAAGCTTTAGTAAAAAGGCCCCATAGTGTGAATTATCAGAGAACATGTCTTGATATGAATGTTTAGGTACTTCTAACTGATTAAAAATGAAGGCCCTGTCCTTTCTTTTTAAATATTTTATATTATATGTATACTGTTATGTCATGTTTATTGAGAATGGTAAATCAAATATGAACCATAAACCATTTATTCTTCCTTTTAATACTGTTTTAAGGCTTTGAAGATTTTCCCTCGTTATTCAGGTATCTCAAGCCTTACTTAGTAAGGGGAGGAGGGGGGAGTACTTCCTTTTTCTTATATAAACCAAAATAATTAAATCTGCAAAAGTAGTTTTGTTTTCATTTTTAGTGTGTACAAATGGAGTCATGTCTTAGTTCATTGCCTAAATGAATAGTCATTGCTTGTAATACAAGTACACACTTTGAGCCTATTCCTGCTTTTAAACTTGATATATTTGATTCTCTAAAGGTAATGATCCTCAGCCGCAGCAATATTCTGTAACAAGAGTGTCTGTCATTTTCACTGGGATTACCACGTTCATTGATTTGTGTGTGTAAATCTGTTGTTTCTACCCTTTAAATCTGATCTATAATTGGGCCTCTTTAAATGGTTCAGATCAGAGGAGCCTGCCTTTCCTCATTGCATCCTCGCTGTCAGCTTCTCCTCTTTCATTATGCATTCAGCCGACTTGATAAAATCAGCGGGACACCTCATTTGAAACTGTTTAATCGCTGCCTTTTTCTTTCGTTAAACCATTGAGGTGGTCAAGCGACATACACAAATCATTTTAAATGGAAACCCTGGCTCTCTATGTGACCCAACTAAATAGATAGTGGTATGCGAAACAAGTTAAAAAGTAATAAATGCCAAAAAAATCTTCTAATTGGAGTAAAAAATTGGAAGTAACTTTATGTTCTCTCCAAAAAGTGCAACATTCTGAGAAAATATGGGCAGGCGGTCCATAGACAAGGTATCATCTTTCTAAGGGTTCACTTTTTTCATGAACAAAGCAAGTTTACATTTTTCCATATCACTGTATAGCCTGCCTGTTCCATGTTGTTCGTAGAAAGTCTGTCTTTTTGACAGGTTCAACTAACCTTTTGATATCCTTCACGTGCAATTTTTGGACCTATGTGGCATTAGATTTTGATTTCCTCATCTCTGAATGAGATGTGATTAGAAAATAACTAAAGAATAAGAATGTTAGCTGAGGAAGTAGAGAGAATCTGGTGGTTAAAACTGTTCTGGGGTTAGGTTGTCTAGGTGTATGAGCAGTTTTAATTGGATAAGATTATAAAGAGGTAGCTGACACCGTTAAACATTTTAGGGGCCCTTTTACAAAGACGCACTGAAAAATGGCCTGCGGTAGTGTAGATACCTGTTTTGGTCGTGCGTAGAATCATTTTTCAGCACACCTGTAAAAAAATGCCTTTTTAAAAATTTTTGCTGAAAATGGACGTGCGGCAAAATGAAAATTGCCACGTGTCCATTTTGGGTCTGAGACCTTACCGCCAGCCATTGACCTAGCGGTAAGGTCTCACGCGGTAACAGGGCGGTAATGGTCTCATGGCGTAGAATAACGATTATCGCCCGTGCGCCAGAAAATATTTTACGGTGCGCTTAGAGGACGCGTGTAAAAAATGAAAATATCTCCAAGGGCCATGCGGTAGCTGGGCGGTAACTCAAAATTGATGTGCGTTGGGCGCACGTAGGAGCCTACGCGGCTTAGTAAAAGGGCCCCTTAGTTCTATAGTGTGGTAAATTTGAAAGTAATGATGCCACTCTTATTTTTTTTTTTTATAGGCTCTGGATCCTTAGCAGCTATGGCTGTTTTTGAAGATAGATATAAGCCAGACATGGAGGTATGTAATGCTATTTTATATTACTCTTTTAATCATTTGCCATTGTAACTTTGATTGTCTTCCAACTTCCTTAATTTTGATGAAACAGCACAATTGTTTGAATCGCTAGTGATCTCAACCCTTTACTTTGAATTCCTTTCACAATTTGAAGGAAACTAAATATTTGTGTTAAAAAAATTGAGAGGACAATTTTCAAAACCATTTATGCAGGTAAAGCACATAACTAATGGAAATGGAGAGGGGGCATTTTTACACACCCCCCCCCCCCCCCCCACTAACGGACCAGAGTAGGTTGGGGAGATGCATACTTTTTGCAAAGGTATTATTTTACACCTGTTTCAGAGCAAGTGCAATTATATGCAGACATTGCATATTTTCAAAGCACTTAGCCTTCCAAAGTTCCATAGGTTTCTATGGAACTTTGGAAGGCTAAGTGCTTTGAAAATGAGCCCCCTGACAGTGTCCCTACTTTCTCATGACTGCCTGAATTTTCAAAGTGAAACTCTGTGTGAGGAGTTTCCTTTTGACTATTATCTTGCAGACAGACCCCTTTAACTATTAAATATACATTTTAATTCTTTGGGCTATAATTAAGAAGGCATTCTATTACTAGTAATAAATGAAGACTGATGGCTAACAATGGTTTATTAAAATAGCCTTAAATATGATTGCAGACTAAAATTAAGATCCCTATATGAAGGCTGTGTTTAAATATAAAACCTAAAATATGGTACTGTAAGGGCTGCCTTCACTAAGAGGCCCTTTTACAAAGGCGTGCCAAAAAGTGGCCTTCGATAGTGTGGGTTCGTGTATTGGACGTGTGCTGGACCATTTTTCCACTGCGTCTGGGGAAAAAAAAAGGGGGGGGGTCGGACCAGGAAGTTGACATGCAGCAAAATGAAACCAGCGCGCATCTATTTATGGCCCAAGTCCTTAACACCACCCATTGACTTAGTGGTAAGGGCTCATGTGTTACCTGTGCTGTAACTGTCTAGCATGCGCCGACTGCCGATCACCGCCGAAAATGCCCCTGCAATAGAAAATTATTTTCTACCATGTGTTTTTGGCGTGCATCAAATTCGGAATTACTAGCCGGACGGTAATGCCGATTTGGCGTGTGCTAGACACGCCTAGCCCCTTACCTTTGTAAAAGGGATCCTAAGGCTTTTATTCTTTCCAACCCTATGGAAGTTTTAAAGAATTGCACAAAAAGTGGTCAGTGTGTGGTGGGGAGAAATAGTTCTCTGAACTTTTATCGGAATGGGATGAAATCTTACTTGGCATGTGGGAAAAACCTGTAAAAAGACACACAAAATTCAGAAATAGGCCAAATTGTACTGAGAGTTCTCCGAGGACAAGCAGGCTGCTTGTTCTCACTGATGGGTGACGTCCACGGCAGCCCCTCCAATCGGAAACTTCACTAGCAAAGTCCTTTGCTAGCCCTCGCGCGCCCGCGCGCACCGCGCATGCGCGGCCGTCTTCCCGCCCGAAACCGGCTCGAGCCGGCCAGTCTTCTTTTGTCCGCACTCGGTACGGTCGTGTTTTCGCCGTGTCGAGCCCCGGAAAGTCGACCTCGCGCGTCCAATTTATTTTGAGCGTGTTTTTTCCTTCGGGAAAGTTTCTCTTAGTCGGGAAGTGCTCCGGAAACCCCCCGCCGGGTTTCGTGTAAATCCTCCCCGTACTTCCAGCTTTTTGCCCCGGTAAGTTTTCTTTCGTCGTCGGGGTAGGCCTCTTTTTGGCCTCGGTCGAGATTTTTCTCCCTCTAAATTTTGGTGCTTCAAATTTCGCCATTTCGGCTTTTGATTTCGCCGGCGTGATTTTTCCGCCCATGACATCGAAGCCTTCCAGCGGCTTCAAGAAGTGCACCCAGTGCGCCCGGGTTATCTCGCTCACTGATCGACACTCGTCGTGTCTTCAGTGTCTGGGGGCCGAGCACCGCCCTCAGAACTGCAGTCTGTGTTCCCTGCTTCAAAGGCGGACTCAGGTAGCGAGACTAGCCCAGTGGAACGTGTTGTTCTCGGGCTCTTCATCGGCATTGGCACCGGGATCTTCGAGTGCATCGACGTCGTCAGCGTCCAGACCATCTTCCTCGGCCGCCCCTGCATCGAGTGCATCGAGGCATCGGGCCTCTGCATCGGCGCCGAGACATCGGATAGCTGCATCGACGTCGGTGGTACCAGGACCTCGTCTGCTGATGTCGTCGGACGGTGGTGCATCGGGTGGAGTGCAGGTGAGGGCTGTCCATTCCCCTGCTGGTGGCGGTGAGCCCTCGGGTGGGTCTCCGCCTACCCTGAGGGCTCCTGCGGTACAGCCCCCCCGAGATCGACCTTCTTCAGTCTCGGCCCCGAGGAAGCGACGGATGGATTCGACGTCCTCCTCGTCGGTGCCGGGGAGCTCCGGTGACATGCTTCGGAAGAAATCGAAGAAGCATCGACACCGGTCTCCTCCCCGTGTCGGCACCGAGAGCTCTGGGTCGCCGAGGGATTCGGCACCCAGCAGGCATCGGCACCGAGAGGACCGCTCACCCTCTGTTCAAGAGGTGTCGATGCGCTCCGCTCTGGACAGCCCGGAACAGCCTCCACGCCCGGAACAGGTACTGACGTCGACGCCTGCATCGACCTCTCAGCCTTTCTCTGCAGCCACTCTAAACGAGAGCCTCCGGGCCGTTCTCCCAGAGATTCTGGGAGAGCTGTTGCGCCCTACCCCTCCGGTACCGGCGGTGCTTGCGCCTCCGGTACCGTCGAGCGTGGCGCCGGCTGGCCCATCGCCCAGGTTGAGGTCCCCGACGTCGGTACCGCGTGCGGTGCCGACCGCGGCCACCTCCCAGGAAGGCTCCCCGACCACGTCGGCGGAGGGAGCTTCGCCGATGCGGGCAAGGGAGTCTACCTCTCGACGCCCCCATCGTGGACGGGGTTCCACGGAGTCGAGCAGGGCGAGGTTGCAGACACAGGTCCGGGAACTCGTGTCTGACACCGAGGGTGAGGCCTCGTGGGAGGAAGAGGAAGATCCCCGATATTTCTCTGACGAGGAGTCTGAGGGTCTTCCGTCTGATCCCACTCCCTCTCCTGAGAGACAGCTTTCTCCTCCCGAGAGTCTGTCTTTCGCTTCCTTTGTCCGGGAGATGTCTACGGCCATCCGCTTCCCGGTGGTTGTGGAGGACGAGCCCAGGGCTGAAATGTTTGAGCTCCTGGACTATCCTTCTCCACCTAAGGAAGCGTCCACTGTTCCCTTGCACCATGTCCTGAAGAAGACATTGCTTGCGAACTGGACCAAGCCATTAACTAATCCCCACATTCCCAAGAAGATCGAGTCCCAGTACCGGATCCATGGGGACCCAGAGCTGATGCGCACTCAGTTGCCTCATGACTCTGGAGTTGTGGATTTGGCCCTAAAGAAGGCTAAGAGTTCTAGGGAACATGCTTCGGCGCCCCCGGGCAAGGACGCTAGAACCTTAGACTCCTTTGGGAGGAAGGCCTACCATTCCTCTATGCTCGTGTCCAAGATCCAGTCCTACCAGCTCTACACGAGCATACACATGCGGAACAATGTGCGGCAGTTGGCGGGCTTGGTTGATGCTCTTCCCCCTGAGCAAGCCAAGCCTTTTCAGGAGGTGGTCAGGCAGCTGAAGGCGTGCAGAAAATTCCTGGCCAGAGGAGTTTATGACACTTTTGATGTTGCGTCCAGGGCCGCTGCTCAAGGTGTGGTGATGCGCAGGCTCTCATGGCTGCGTGCCGCCGACCCGGAGAATAGAATCCAGCAGCGGATTGCGGACTCGCCTTGCCGTGCGGATAACATTTTTGGCGAAAAAGTCGAACAGGTGGTAGAGTCTCTCCACCAGCGGGACACCGCATTCGACAAGTTCGCCCGCCGGCAGCCTTCAGCTTCTACCTCTACAGGTAGACGATTTTTCGGGGGAAGGAAGACTGTTCCCTATACTTCTGGCAAGCGTAGGTACAATCCTCCTTCCCGACAGCCTGCGGCCCAGGCTAAGCCCCAGCGCGCTCGCTCTCGTCAGCAGCGTGCGACTCAGCAAGGCCCCGCGGCTCCCCAGCAAAAGCAAGGGGCGAGCTTTTGACTGGCTCCAGCAGAGCATAGCCGACATCCAAGTGTCAGTGCCGGGCGACCTGCCTGTCGGAGGGAGGTTGAAAGCTTTTCACCAAAGGTGGCCTCTCATAACCTCCGATCAGTGGGTTCTCCAAATAGTCCGGCAAGGATACACCCTCAATTTGGCCTCAAAACCTCCAAATTGTCCTCCGGGAGCTCAGTCCTACAGCTTCCAGCACAAGCAGGTACTTGCAGAGGAACTCTCCGCCCTTCTCAGCGCCAATGCGGTCGAGCCCGTGCCATCCGGGCAAGAAGGGCTGGGATTCTATTCCAGGTACTTCCTTGTGGAAAAGAAAACAGGGGGGATGCGTCCCATCCTAGACCTAAGGGCCCTGAACAAATATCTCGTAAAAGAAAAGTTCAGGATGCTTTCCCTGGGCACCCTTCTCCCCATGATTCAGCAAAACGATTGGCTATGCTCTCTGGACTTGAAGGATGCCTACACACACATCCCGATACTGCCAGCTCACAGACAGTATCTGCGATTTCAGCTGGGCACACGCCACTTCCAGTACTGTGTGCTACCCTTTGGGCTCGCCTCCGCGCCCAGGGTGTTCACAAAGTGCCTAGCTGTGGTAGCAGCGGCTCTTCGCAGGCTGGGGGTGCACGTGTTCCCATATCTCGACGATTGGCTGGTGAAGAACACATCCGAGGCAGGAGCCCTGCAGTCCATGCAGATGACTATTCGCCTCCTGGAGCTACTGGGGTTTGTGATAAATTACCCAAAGTCCCATCTTCTCCCAGTGCAGAAACTCGAATTCATCGGAGCCCTGCTGGATTCTCGGACGGCTCGCGCCTATCTCCCAGAGACGAGAGCCAACAACTTGTTGTCCCTCGTCTCGCGGGTGCGAGCGTCCCAGCAGATCACAGCTCGGCAGATGTTGAGATTGCTGGGCCACATGGCCTCCACAGTTCATGTGACTCCCATGGCCCGCCTTCACATGAGATCTGCTCAATGGACCCTAGCCTCCCAGTGGTATCAGGCCGCTGGGGGTCTAGAGGACGTGATCCACCTGTCCACGAGTTTTCTCGAATCCCTGTTTTGGTGGACGATTTGCTCCAATTTGACTCTGGGACGTCCCTTCCAAATTCCTCAGCCACAAAAAGTGCTGACCACGGATGCGTCTCTCCTGGGATGGGGAGCTCATGTCGATGGGCTTCACACCCAAGGAAGTTGGTCCCTCCAAGAACGCGATCTACAGATCAATCTTCTGGAGTTGCGAGCGATCTGGAACGCTCTGAAGGCTTTCAGAGATCGGCTGTCCCACCAAATTATCCAAATTCAGACAGACAATCAGGTTGCCATGTACTATGTCAACAAGCAGGGGGGCACCGGATCTCGCCCCCTGTGTCAGGAAGCCGTCAGCATGTGGCTCTGGGCTCGCCGTCAGGGTATGGTGCTCCAAGCCACATATCTGGCAGGCGTAAACAACAGTCTGGCCGACAGGTTGAGCAGGATTATGCAACCTCACGAGTGGTCGCTCAATTCCCGTGTGGTGCGACAGATCTTCCAGGCGTGGGGCACCCCCCTGGTGGATCTCTTCGCATCTCAAGTGAACCACAAGGTCCCTCAGTTCTGTTCCAGGCTTCAGGCCCACGGCAGACTAGCGCCGGATGCCTTCCTCCTGGATTGGGGGGAAGGTCTGCTGTATGCTTATCCTCCCATACCTCTGGTGGGGAAGACTTTGTTGAAACTCAAGCAAGACCGAGGCACCATGATTCTGATTGCTCCCTTTTGGCCGCGTCAGATCTGGTTCCCTCTTCTTCTGGAGTTATCCTCCGAAGAACCGTGGAGATTGGAGTGTTTTCCGACCCTCATCACGCAGGACGACGGGGCTCTTCTGCATCCCAACCTCCAGTCCCTGGCTCTCACGGCCTGGATGTTGAGGGCGTAGACTTTGCCTCTTTGGGTCTGCCAGAGGGTGTCTCCCGCATCTTGCTTGCTTCCAGGAAAGACTCCACTAAGAGAAGTTACTTCTTTCATTGGAGGAGGTTTGCCGTCTGGTGTGACAGCAAGGCCCTAGATCCTCGCTCTTGTCCTACACAGACCCTGCTTGAATACCTTCTGCACTTGTCTGAGTCTGGTCTCAAGACCAACTCCGTAAGGGTTCACCTTAGTGCAATCAGTGCATACCATTACCAAGTGGAAGGTAAGCCGATCTCAGGACAGCCTTTAGTTGTTCGCTTCATGAGAGGTTTGCTTTTGTCAAAGCCCCCTGTCAAGCCTCCTACAGTGTCATGGGATCTCAATGTCGTTCTCACCCAGCTGATGAAACCTCCTTTTGAGCCACTGAATTCCTGCCATCCGAAGTACTTGACCTGGAAGGTCATTTTCTTGGTGGCAGTTACTTCGGCTCGTAGAGTCAGCGAGCTTCAGGCCCTGGTAGCCCAGGCCCCTTACACCAAATTTCATCACAACAGAGTAGTCCTCCGCACTCACCCTAAGTTTCTGCCAAAGGTCGTGTCGGAGTTCCATCTGAACCAGTCAATTGTCTTGCCAACATTCTTTCCCCGTCCTCATTCCTGCCCTGCTGAACGTCAGCTGCACACATTGGACTGCAAGAGAGCATTGGCCTTCTACCTGGAGCGGACACAGCCCACCAGACAGTCCGCCCAATTGTTTGTTTCTTTTGACCCCAATAGGAGGGGAGTGGCTGTAGGGAAACGCACCATATCCAATTGGCTAGCAGATTGCATTTCCTTCACTTACGCCCAGGCGGGGCTGGCTCTTGAGGGTCATGTCACGGCTCATAATGTCAGAGCCATGGCTGCGTCGGTAGCCCACTTGAAGTCAGCCTCCATTGAAGAAATTTGCAAAGCTGCGACGTGGTCATCTGTCCACACATTCACATCTCATTACTGCCTGCAGCAGGATACCCGACGCTACAGTCGGTTCGGGCAGTCAGTTCTTCAGAACCTGTTTGGGCTTTAGGATCCAACTCCACCCCCCGAGGGCCCTGTTTGTTCTGTTCCAGGCTGCACTCTCAGTTAGTTGGTAAATTTTTTAGGTCAATCTCAGTTATGTCCTCGCCGTTGCGAGGTCCAATTGACCATGGTTGTTGTTTTGAGTGAGCCTGGGGGCTAGGGATACCCCATCAGTGAGAACAAGCAGCCTGCTTGTCCTCGGAGAAAGCGAATGCTACATACCTGTAGAAGGTATTCTCCGAGGACAGCAGGCTGATTGTTCTCACAAACCCGCCCGCCTCCCCTTTGGAGTTGTGTCTTCCCTTGAAGTGTATTGTCTTGCTACATACTGGACTGGCCGGCTCGAGCCGGTTTCGGGCGGGAAGACGGCCGCGCATGCGCGGTGCGCGCGGGCTAGCAAAGGACTTTGCTAGTGAAGTTTCCGATTGGAGGGGCTGCCGTGGACGTCACCCATCAGTGAGAACAATCAGCCTGCTGTCCTCGGAGAATACCTTCTACAGGTATGTAGCATTCGCTTTCTAGAGAAATAAGCCACCCGAATAAAGTAGCCCCGGAGAGTTCTATGAAAGTTTCAGCTTATTTAGCATGGGAGCTTAAATACAGTGAAACATAGTAGGGAATTTCTCCTTTAAGACGCTCTCCGCCCACTCCTGAAAACTACCCTTGTAACTGCACTACCCTCGGCTACTTTTTCCCCCACCACCCCACCCAACACAACAAATGCAGAGCGTAAACACAAGTCAGGCGAGCACACAGAGATTGAAAGTAATTTCCTAGCTGTGATGTACTGCATTTTAAGTTATTCAGATGTTTTTTTCTTTTTCTACTCTGAAACTTTCTAACTGAATGGTACAACTTTTTTTTTTTTTTTTGGTTGCTATGTGTACTGCCAACTATCAAACTAGACTCATAGTGAAACCACCCAATTTCAATATTGAATGAGGAAAAGCCTTAGTGCATGTTGGTGCAAAAACACATAATTGTGCTGAACTTCACCGTTGGCATAAAAACCTCTTCAAGTTTGAAACAAAGAAATATCAGTAATTACTGTAAACAAACTTATCTGGTGAAAAATTTAGTATTACATAGTCCTAATAAGGTTTGGTATAAGAGCTAGTATAGTGACACAGGAGCATGAAGTATCAACAATGCTTGATTCTGTTCTTAAATCTGTGTTTGAAGAAGGGAGGTATGAAAGGGTGACAACTCATAGCCCAGCACAGGTGGAGGAGGAATGAGACTTATCAAATAACACAAACTCTAACATGTTGCTACAATCATATTCAATATCTGAATTAAAATTATGTTAAACTGCAGTTATACTGACTATATTTCTATAGATCTTTTTAATTTTTCAGTTATTAAATATGTGATTAAATATATGAGCAGCTTGCAGTTATAGGTTGTTTCTTGCTGCATATTTATAAATAGTGCATAATTTCCTTTTTAAAGATTTTTGTGTGTGTGTATGAATTTTGTCATTAGATTTGTATGCTCACAGTCATGGAGTTCTTTTTACATTGTGCAGATGGACTCTTGGTCTTGTCTTTGTTTAAAGTAATGACTTATTCCCTTCCTCTCAGTTTCATTTTACTTTCATAAATTTTAAGAATACAAGAATACCAATACTGAGTCAGAGAAATGGTCTATCTAGCTCAATAAACTGTTTCCAACAGTGGCTAATCCAGGTCACAAGTACCTGGCAGAAACCCAAATAGTATTAACATTCCATGCTTCCAAGCGGTGGCTTCCCCATGTCTATCTCAATAGCAGACTATAGACTTTTCTTCCAGGAACTTGTCCAAACATTTCTTTTAAACCCAAATAGGCTAACCACTGTTACCATGTCCTCCGGCAACAAGTTCCAGAGCTTAACTATTCATTGAGTGAAAAAATATTTCCTCCTGTTTTAAAAGTATTTCCATGTACTTCATTGAGTGCCCTCTAGTCTTTGTACTTTTTGAAAGAGTAAAAAATCAATTCACTTATACTTGTTCTACACCACTCAGGATTTTGTACCTTAATCATACCTCTCCTCCCTGTCTCATTTTCAAGCTGAGGAGCCCTAACCTCCTTAGGCTTTTCTCACATGGGAGGAGTTCCATCCCCTTAAATCATTTTGGTCACTCTTCTTTGAACCTTTTCTAATTCTGCTATCTCTTTTTGAGATACGGTGACTAGAATTCAACGCAGTACGCAAGGTGAGGTCACACCATGGAGCGATACAGAGGCATTATAGTATTCTTGGTCTTATTTGCTATTCCTTTCCTAATAATTCCAAGCATCCTGTTTGCTTTTTTGGCTGCTGCCACACACTGGACAGTAGATTTCAGCGTTTACAATGACACCTAGATCATTTTCTTGGGTGCTGACGCTTAAGGTGAACCTTAGCATCAGGTAACTATGATTTAGATTATTCTTCCCAATGTGCATCTCTTTGCGTTTGTCCACATTAAATTTCTTCTGCCACTTGGATGTCCAGTCTTCCAGTTTCCTAAGGTCTCCATGCAATTTTTCACAGTCTGTATGTATTTTTAACAACTTTGAATAGTTTTGTGGCCTCCTCAGGGGAAAGAATTCTGGCTTCGGCCTAACCCCTGGTAAGCCTTTCCTCAGCTGAGAAGTGCCTAGCTCTACCACCGGCTGCCTTTCAGTTGCTGTGGAGGACTTGCAGCTCATCTGTATATCCTTACAGCCTTCTCCGGGGTGACACCCAGGTCCACTCCGATCCACTCAGGGCCTTCGCTCTTGGTGCCCAGCGCTCCCACCAGGTCCTGTGGAGGACTTGCAGCCCTTCTGCATTTCCTCATAGCTGGATTCGGGGTGACTCCAGGTCCACCCCGATCTTCCCAGGGCCCTTGCACCAAGTGCACAGAGTTTCCAGGTGCTTTTTGGCTAGGATCAGGCGACCCTCAGGGGGAGGAATGCTGGCTTCGGCCTAACCCCTGGTAAGCCTTTCCTCAGCTGAGAGGTGCCCAGCTCTACCACCGGCTGCCTTTCAGGTGCTGTGGAGGACTTGCAGCTCATCTGCATATCCTTACAGCCTTCTCCGGGGTGACACCCAGGTCCACTCCGATCCACTCAGGGCCTCCACTCTAGGTGCACGCAGGGCATTTTTCTCTTTACATCTAATCTTCTTCCCAGTTGCTAAAGTACCTCAGTCGTTTATGGCCCCTATTCACATTCTCTTCCTAGCCCTGTCCCTTCCTAATCTTTTCCCTCACCCCCTACCTCTCTCCGCTACAGGAACTCACTGCCCATCCATCGACTTCATCACCTTACCCTCTTCCTCCCTCTTGGCTTTTAATCTCCGTCTCTTTCTTCCCTCCATTTTGCCTTCCCCTTTCCACCTAAATACCTCTCGCCTTCGACGCCTTCGTGGACACACCTCTCCTACTCTCCTCCGCTCTCTTTTACTCCTTCTCTTACTCTCAGCCGGTGACATCAATCCCAATCCTGGCCCCCCTCACCAACTATTATCCCAACTCTACAGATCTCACCGTGACCTCTCTAACCTCATCTCTATTCCTCTACTCCCCTCCTCCTCTCTGCCCTTCTCGTGCGCCCTATGGAATGCCCGCTCTATCTGTAACAAACTCCCCTATATCCAGGACCTCTTTATCTCGCGTCACCTCCATCTGCTCGCCATAACAGAAACCTGGCTCTGCCCTGATGACTCTGCTTCAGTCGCAGCCCTCTGCCATGGCGGTTATCTTTTTTCACACTCTTCACCCTGCTGGTCGCGGGGGCAGTGTTGGACTATTTCTCTCTCCCTCCTCCAGATTTCAACCCCTTCTTCCACCTCAATCTCACTGTTTTTCCTCCTTTAAAGTCCACTCTATCCGCCTTTTCTCTCCGCTGCCTCTTCGAATAGCGGTCATTTATCGTCCCCCTGATAAGTCCCTTTCATCCTTTCTCAGTGACTTTGATGCCTGGCTTGCCTTCTTCCACGATCCTTCCTCCCCCTCTTTCATCCTTGGTGACTTTAATATTCCTGCTAATGATCCTTCCAACTCTTATATTTCCAAGTTACTCGCTTTAACATCCTCGTTTAATCTCCAACTATGCTCCACCTCCCCCACTCATCAAAATGGTCACTGTCTTGATCTCATCTTCTCCTCCAACTGTTCACCCTCTAGTTTCCTTGCCTCTGATCTTCCCCTCTCTGATCTCTATCTTATAACTTTCACACTTAAATCTCCTCCCTCCTAGTCCCGTCCTATCTTATCTAATTTATCTAGGAATCTTCACGATATTGACCCTTCATCTTTATCCTCCCATGTTTCAAATCTCCTCTCTACTGTGGCACCATCCACGTCTGTCAACGAGGCTGTTTCTTCTTACAACAATACTCTATCCTCTGCCTTAGACACTCTTGCACCTTTGATGACCCGCCCTATAAGGTATACAAAACCCCAGCCTTGGCTGACTTCTAATATCCGCTGCCTACGTTCCTGTACCCGCTCCGCCGAACGCCTCTGGCGGAAATCTCGGGCCCTTGCTGATGTCTTACAGTTTAAGTTCATGCTGACCTCCTTCCAATCTGCTCTTTTACGCGCCAAACAGGATTATTATATCCAATTGACCAACTCTCTTGGCTTTAACCCTCGACTTCTCTTCACCACATTGAACTCTCTCCTTAAGGTGCCCCCTCCCCCAACTCCCCCTTTATTATCTCCTCAGACCCTTGCTGAATTCTTTCATGACAAGGTTCAAAAGATAAACCTTGAATTCTCTACCTCGCCACCTCTCCCTCCTCTAGTCCGTTCCCCTCTCTCTCCTTCCCCCTCATTCCTTTTCCTCCTTTCCTGAAGTTACTATTGAGGAAACTACACTTCTCCTTTCTTCCTCAAAATGTACCACCTGTTCCTCTGATCCCATTCCCACCCACCTTCTTAATGCCATCTCACCTGCTCTTATTCCTTTTATCTGTCACATTCTCAACCTCTCACTTTCCACTGCAACTGTCCCTACTGCCTTTAAACATACTGTGGTCACACCTCTCCTTAAGAAGCCTTCACTCGACCCTACTTGTCCCTCTAATTACTGACCCATTTCCCTCCTCCCTTTTCTCTCCAAATTACTTGAGCGTGCTGTTCACCACCGCTGCCTTGATTTTCTCTCCTCACATGCTATTCTTGACCCACTACAATCTGGTTTTTGCCCTCTCCACTCATCCAAAACTGCGCTTACTAAAGTCTCCAATGACCTATTACTGGCTAAATCCAGAGGTCTCTATTCCATCCTCATTCTTCTTGATCTTTCCGCTGCTTTTGACACTGTCGATCACAGCATACTTCTCGATACCCTGTCCTCACTTGGATTCCAGGGCTCTGTCCTTTCCTGGTTCTCTTCCTACCTCTCCCTCCGCACCTTCAGTGTTCACTCTGGTGGATTCTCTTCCACTTCTATCCCTCTGCCTGTCGGCGTACCTCAGGGTTCTGTTCTTGGTCCCCTCCTCTTTTCTATCTACACTTCTTCCCTTGGTTCATTAATCTCATCCCATGGCTTTTTCTATTTATTTATTTATTTATTATTTATTGCATTTGTATCCCACATTATCCCACCTCTTTGCAGGCTCAATGTGGCTTACAATTCATCATGGATAATGGAAATAGAATTGAATATACATATGGTTTACAGAGGGTTTTGTGTTACATGGTGGTGAAATACATGATGGTGTAAAGCAGAAAGACATTATAAGACAGTTCTGGAAGTTTTAAAGATTATACAGTTACACATGTTGATCTTTGTGATATATCTTGTCGAAGAGAGAGGTTTTCAATAGTTTGCAGAAATTGGTCAATTCATAGACAGTTCTACCACCTCTATGCTGATAACTCCCAAATCTACCTTTCTACTCCTGATAATCTCACCTTGCATCCAAACCAAAGTTTCAGCGTGCTTGTCTGACATTGCTGTCTGGATGTCTCAACGCCACACGAAATTAAACATGACCAAAACCGAGCTTCTCATTTTTCCCACCAAACCCACCTCCCCCCCCCCCCCCCCCCCCCATTTTCTATTTCTGTTGATGGCTCTCTCATTCTCCCTGTCTCCTCAGCTCGAAACCTTGGGGTCATCTTTGACTCTTCTCTCTCCTTCTCTGCTCATATCCAGCAGATCGCCAGGACCTGTCGTTTCTTTCTTTACAACATCCGTAAAATTTATTTATTTATTTATTGCATTTGTATCCCACATTTTCCCACCTTTTTGCGGGCTCAGTGTGTGGCTTACAATATATTGTGAATGGTGGAAGTACAATTTGTTGCATTGCGATTATAGGTTACATAGTGAAGAGTTATGGGAAGACAAAGTCGACGTCGGAATACAGTATGGGGAGTAGAACAATGTAATGTAACAATGGGGAATTGATAGGGCGATAAAAACAATAACAAGAGGGTAGAGATTTGGGTGTGGTGAGAATACGGGAGAAGAGAACTCAGAAGAGAGTGTACTGATACATTTCTCTTAGTGTGTGTGGACTTCATGTTTTTTGCTCCTTGCAGCAAGTTTTCTCAAAGAGATGAGTCTTCAATAGTTTACGGAAGTCGGTTAGTTCGTAGATCGTTTTCAGGTTGCGTGGTACTGTATTCCAGAGTTGCGTGCTCTTATAAGAGAAGGTTGATGCATGCAGTACTTTGTATTTTATGCCTTTGCACTTAGGAAATTGGAGATTGAGGAGAGTTCGGGATGATCTTTTAGCATTTCTGGGTGGCAGGTCTATTAAATCAGACATGTATGCAGGGGCTTCACCGTGGATGATTTTGTGGACTAAGGTGCATACTTTAAAAGTGATACGTTACTTGAGTGGGAGCCAGTGTAGTTTCTCACGTAAGGGTTTTGCACTTTCGTATTTTGGTTTTCCGAAGATGAGTCTAGCTGCTGTATTCTGGGCTGTTTGAAGTTTCCTCAGTATTTGTTCTTTGCAGCCTGCATATAGTGAGTTGCAGTAGTCCAGATGACTGAGTACGAGTGATTGTACTAGACTGCGGAAGACGATCTTGGAAAGAATGGTTTTATTCTTTTCAATTTCCACATGGAGTAGAACATCTTTTTGGTTGTGTTGTTCGCGTGATTCTCGAGTGTCAGGTGGCGATCAATAATGACTCCAAGGATTTTCTTTCCGAGCACTCTACCAAAACCCTCATCCACACCCTTGTCACTTCTCGTTTAGACTACTGCAATCTGCTTCTTGCTGGCCTCCCACTTAGTCACCTCTCCCCTCTCCAATCGGTTCAAAACTCTGCTGCTCGTCTCGTCTTCCGCTAGGGTCGCTTTACTCATACTACCCCTCTCCTCAAGTCGCTTCACTGGCTCCCTATCCGTTTTCGCATCCTGTTCAAACTTCTTCTACTAACCTATAAATGTACTCACTCTGCTGCTCCCCAGTATCTCTCCACACTCGTCCTTCCCTACACCCCTTCCCGTGCACTCCGCTCCATGGATAAATCCTTATCTGTTCCCTTCTCCTATTTGACCGTGGGACGTCCATTCCAAATTCCTCAGTCACAAAAAGTGCTGACGACGGATGCATCCCTCCTGGGGTGGGGAGCTCATGTAGATGGGCTTCACACTCAAGGAGCCTGGTCCTTTCAGGAAAAAGGTCTTCAGATCAATCTCCTGGAATTACAAGCGATTTGGAACGCTCTAAAGGCTTTCAGAGGCTGGCTGTCCAACCAAATCGTATCGATTCAGACAATCAGGTTGCCATGTATTACACCAACAAGCAGGGGGGCACTGGTTCTCGCCCTCTGTGTCAGGAAGCCGTCCAGATGTGGCTGTGGGCGTGCCGTCATGGCATGTTTCTCCAAGCCACTTGTCTGGCAGGTGTAAACAACAGTGTGGCCGACAGGTTGAGCAGCATAATGCAACTTCACGAGTGGTCACTGAACATGGGCGTGGTTCGCAAGATGTTCTGAGCGTGGGGCACCCCATCAGTCGATCTTTTTGCCACTCAGATCAATCACAAGGTCCCTCAATTCTGTTCCAGGCTTCAGGCCCACGACAGACTAGCGTCAGATGCCTTTTTCCTATATTGGGGGACAGACCTTCTCTATGCGTATCCTCCCTTATCTCTAGTAGGAAAGACTTTGCTGAAACTGAAGCCAGACTGCGGAACCATGATCCTGATTGCACCCTTCTGGCCGCGTCAGATTTGGTTCCCTCATCTTCTGGAGTTGTCCTCCAAAGTACCGTGGAGATTGGAGTGTTTTCCAACCCTCAGAACGAGGGGTCGCTTCTGTATACCAACCTCCAGTCTCTGGCTGCCACGGCCTGGATGTTGAGAGCTTAGAATTTGCCTCCTGTGGCCTTTCAGAGGGTGTCACCCGAGTCTTGCTTGCTTCCAGAAAAGATTCCACGAAGAGGTGTTACTCTTTCAAATGGAGGCGTTTTGCCGTCTGGTGCAACAGCAAGGCCCTAGATCCTCTTTCTTGTCCTACACAGACCCTGCTTGAATACCTTCTACACCTGTCAGAGTCGGGTCTGCAGACCAACTCCGTAAGGGTTCACCTCAGTGCGATTAGTGCCATTCATTGCCGTATAGAGGGTAAGCCTATCTCTGGACAGCCTTTAGTTGTTTGCTTCATGAGAGGTTTGCTTTTGTCAAAGCCCCCGGTCAAACCTCCACCGGTGTCATGGGATCTCAATGTCATTCTTACCCAGCTGATGAAAGCTCCTTTTGAGCCACAGAATTCTTGCCATCTGAAGTACTTGACCTGGAAGTTCGTTTTCTTGATGGCTGTTACTTCAGCTCATAGAGTCAGTGAGCTTCAGGCCTTGGTAGTGCATGCACCTTATATCAAGTTCCATCACAACAGAGTAGTTCTCCGCACGCACCCAAAGTTCTTGCCGAAGGTGGTGTCGGAGTTCCATCTGAACCAGTCTATCGTCTTGCCAACATTTTTTCTCCGTCCTCATACCCGCCCTGGCGAAAGCAGTTTACATAACTTGGACTGTAAGAGAGCATTGGCCTTTTACGTGGAGCGGACAAAGCCCTTCAGACAGTCCGCCCAGTTGTTTCTTTCTTTTAATCCCAACAGGAGAGGAGTCGCCATCGGGAAACACACAGTCTCCAATTGGCTAGCAGATTGCATTTCCTTCATTCATGCCCAAGCTGGGCTGACTCTAGAGGGCCATGTCATGGCTCATAATATTAGAGCCATGGCTGCATCAGAGCCTCACTTAGTCTGCCTCCATTGAGGAGATTTGCAAGGCTGCAACGTGGTCATCAGTCCACACATTCACATCTCACTACTGCCTTCAGCAGGATACCCAACGCGACAGTCGGTTTGGGCAGTTGGTGCTGCAGAATCTGTTTGGGGTTTAGGATCCAACTCCACCACCCCCAGACCCATTTTTGTTCTGTTCCAGGCTGCACTCTGTTATTTGTTTATGGTTTCAGGTCAATCTATGTTATGTCCTTGCCGCTGCGAGGCGCAATTGACCAATGTTCATTGTTTTGAGTGAACCTGGGTGCTAGGGATACCTCACATGTGAGGACAAGCAGCCTGCTTGTCCTTGGAGAAAGCGAAGATGCTTATCTGTAGCAGGTATTCTCCGAGGATAGCAGGCTGATTGTTCTCACAAACCCGCCCACCTCCCCTTTGGTGTTATTTATTTCTCTATATGCTTTTTTATTTAACTGAAGAGAAGTGCTCATGCGATGGGCGGGAAATCAGTCCGCGAATGCGCTTTGCACGCTGCACAATCACCAGAAGAGTCTGGCAAAACTTTTTAAGTGAGCAGACGTCGACCCACATGTGAGAAAAATCAGCCTGCTGTCCTCGGAGAATACCTGCTACAGGTAAGTATCTTCGCTTTTTCTGTGTATGTGTTTGAATTTTGAATTTTCAGTACTTTTACAGCGGAACTGGTTGGAAACTTGTGGAATTGGTTGTGTGATGCAGGTTAGTGTAAGGTCATAGTTTCTATTGACCTTGATGTTTTGAGATTTTTTTTTTTTTCTGGATCAGTTTCATCTTTCTGCATTTTAGTGTAATTGTGTGTTTAATAGTGGCATCCTTTGAGATTATTTGGGGAACAAGAGGTTTACAAATTAGTGTTCTGCTGTCATTAAAAACTTGACGTATATGCAGCTGGTTGTTGGTTATAGTATTTGAAGTCTCTGCTATTCTGCCATTTTGAAAATTGATTTAATAAACAATAGATCTTAGCCAGTGTTTGTCTCTAATTTTTGAATTATTATGCCTATGTTCAGAGTAAGAAGTTGTTTTCTGTGGCAGCTAGGGATGCAGTAAATTTTGTGTCCAATTATTGTCCTGTGCAGATGAAAGTAGTAACAAGCCTCTCTGAATGAGATGTTAGAAGACTTCTGGTTTTCTGTTTGGTGGTTTAGAATACATAAGCTGCTTACATCTTAGTTTGTTTTTAAATAAAACTATGAAAACTATGGTAAGCAAAACTGTTCCTTTATATCTATGCTTTTACTTTGTAGGCAGAATGTTCCTGTCCAACAGCCCGTTGAGCTCTGTATAGTGAAAGCGATATTAATTAGGACAAGTATAATTAAATATGCTTTATCTGACAGCAGCATAAAATTGACGAAGGCTAATAAAAATCTAATTGACATGATTTAGTTGTGCCATTTGTTTTGCTATGTGTTTTATTTCTCAGTGTTTTCCACTTGCATCTAACAATTTGAATGTCAGGCTCTCACTGTGTGTCAACACCTAAATTGAAATTAGTACAATTATATATGTAATGACAGTCTACAGAGCTGAAGAACAGATACTAAGGGCATTGAATTTCATAGAAAAGGACAAAATATCTCATAAAACTATGCAAATTGTATGTGTATTAAATTGTGATGCATGGTCTAGATACAAAACAGTGTTTGCTAACACATTGCTATGGTATGAGAAAACTTTCTTGAAATTGTTTCATTAAAATGGGTAGAAAATTAATATTTTTCTGTCAAGATCAATATTCTTTCCTCTTGCACTAATTGTCAGACTATGCTGTCAAGGCTATTGAAGGGTAATGGTGTGCTGCAAGACCATCACATAACAAAGATGATTCAAAGGCAAACTGTCCTGCACCCTCTGGTATCAACTTGCAAATTAGCATCTGGAATCTAATTAAACAAGCTTAATGAAAGAAGCAGTTGAATGCTGCTAGAAAAGACAATCGGCTTTTTTTTTCCTTTTTGTTTTGCTATGTATTCTGTGCCATTGAAGTTGATCACCAAACATGTCATGTGAGCAGTTAAAAAAAAATTAGCATTTATTTGAAGGAAGGGAACTGTTTTTCATTCTGTTATGCTTTTGGCATGCTCTGGTATCCCCCGAGAGCCATGCCACAGCAGAGAGTGCACAATATTTATAAAGCCATGACAGACAATAATAGCAACTTTAAAAATTCTTTTGCTAGAATCTCAAGTTGAGAGCTGCCAAAAGCTGAGGGGATCAAATCTGCAGTGGCAGCTGCTGTGCCCTACAGTTAGAATTCTAGACTTTGAAGATGCTCAACTTAAAGAAATGAAGGCTGCAGGCTTAGCCAATTTTTGCAGGTTTCTAGAGCCCTGGCTTTCTGCCTTTTGAAGATGAGTTGCTGAAGCTTCTGCCACTGCCCGAGGCATGCTTACACCAGCAGGATGTTTTTTTTTTTCCCTTGCCTTAGCGTATCTTCAGCTTTAAGTAGCACTTGCTTTGTCAATGCCAACTATGATGGTCCTTTCCCTGGTTGCAATGCCGAGAGATGAGCTCTTCCCAGCACCTTTCAGAGAGAAACTGCTAAGATAGATGGCAAGTGCACAAGTGCCATTTCGGTAGCCTGATTTATGGAGTCATATTTCATTATGAAGCAAGAGCTGGCCTCTAGAGGAACACTTATGGATTGCTGAAGATGTGAGCAGTTTCAGCCCTGAAGGCCCGTAGTTGCTTCAAAACTGTGATGCCAAGCACCTAACAACTACTGCAGAACAATATTAATTTGTCATGTGGGCAGCTATAGATCTACCTTTTAAACTACACAGAATTGGAAGAGACGGTCTAGTGTCCTGCAAGTAAATTGTGTTGTCTTTTCAGCAGGGTAACTGTAGTACTCTTAACATTAGATCATGTCTTGTGCAGACCTCTGAAACAGATGGTGCTGTGACCTTTCTGCAGCGTGTTAATTTTGATAGGGTAGTCCAGAGGCTGTGCCTATGTGCTCAGTGGCCCTAGGGGCTGTTCCCAACATCCTGAGTATTGATACTGCCATTTTCATCAGAAGAGGAAATTTGTTGATGGAAATACAGTTGTAAATTGTTTCATTTTATTAAATTATTGGATTCAGAATATTACACTGTGCTGTACAAAGAATAGTATGGATGACTTTCATTCAGTTGAATATACTGTAGATGGCCATCTGTTTCATTCCTGTTTTATTTCAGAGCTCCTCAGATTAAAACAGCAGTACTGTGACTTACTTTTTTTTAAATGTATCTTATAATTTTTCTGAATTATTTTAAACTGTTATCTTTAACTCCTGATCCATTATTGGTGTTCGTGTGTTTTTAAAGAAAGTGTCTTCATGACAAATCTGTAACTCTCTCTTAACTTACCAGGACACAACTATGCTGATACTTAATAGCACTCCATGCTTGCCATCATAGTGACACGTGTAAATAGTAGCTGTGGCATGAACACCTGGAAGTGGACTTTAGGCTCAACTTTGGGGGGGGGGGGGGGGAGAGGAGATACTGATAATAAAATATCATAACTATTCTATTTACAAGCAACTGTAATGGAAAAGAATGGAAACCACAAGCAAAACTGAAATGGAAAGAATGAAGCCAGCAACAGCCAACTTTGATATTTTTAGGATTTGTTCAAATTTATATCCCGTTTTTGCAGTGTGCAGTTACTTAGGATCTAGGAGTCCTTGACCAGCACCAGAGAGAACCTTTTGAGGAGAGATGAAGGTGGTTTATTTTAGTAATACTGAATATACTGAAAACTGCTTCTTATTTTTTCACAAATCTTGCCTGGTGCATGGCACATACTCAAGGAATTGTGTGAAACTTGCTTCTTGAATTTACTTTGTGCGATCTTCTTTCACCATGTTCATGTAGTGTAGATATGATGATGACTAGTTTGCCATCCTGGTTGGGTAGCAAGAAAAAACACTGCACATGAATCCTTCAAGGGTTGACACGGGTATTAAAAGTATGCTTAAGCTGATGTGCGCTGAAGCACTGGGGTTTTTTTTTTTTGTCAACTGTCAAACTTTGTTTTTTTTAATCTTCATCAACCATAATTCTTTCATCAGTCCTTTTTTAGACTGCATTGGTGTGACTGGGAGCTCAGGAGCAGTGACAAGCTGCATATGAATTCTGTGTTCATTAGCGCTGTTGATGTAAACTGCCTGTGTGCTTGCCACGGGGCTCAGGTGTGAGAAGTCTGCAGGCTAATCCCACCGGCTGACATTGAGAGGTTTAATGACTCCATGGGAAGGTGACCACTTGCTGGGAGGTTTGCTGGCTGAATTCAGACAGCAGACAATGGAGATAAAGGAGGACTATCAGTGTTAAGCCGTAGAGCCTGCCTGAGATACTTGAACCCCTGTTGCTTCAAACAGAGAGCTTAAGTTAATGTAGAATATATATTTTTTAAAACATGACCTCTGTTCTTGTATAAAAATAGGTAGTTGTTTAGTATTCATATACACCATACATCTGTTTCTCACTGCATTTCATTCATTCTCCCACTTACATGTTTTTCAGCTTTATTATTTGCATGGTTTAGTATAACGCATATGTTTCAAGGCTACTCTTGACCCTCTCTCCCTTGTATTCCTATAGAAACAACACATTACTACTACTACTACTTATCATTTCTATAGCGCTACTGGATGTACGCAGCGCTGTACACTTGAACATGAAGAGACAGTCCCTGCTCGACAGAGTTTACAATCTAATTGTGCATAAGTCATTAATATACAGACTTAGTAAAATCCAGGATATTGAATGCATACACACCATTGGAATAGCAACAAAAAACATGACACTTCTTGTGTAGGTTTTCATGTAGCAAATTTTAGCTATCCTTATTCCCTTTTTTTTTTTCCTTTTTTTTGTTAATGTTGGTTTATTTTCAGGAAACCTATGCAAAACTGAAAGCTGTCAATATAATTATGCTGAACTTGTAATTTCAATTTGGATACTTAGAAAAAATTAAACACTTAAATGTAAAGACCTCGATAGCTCAAATTGTTGGATTACTTTATTTTAAAAATTGTAACATAGCATTATGTTTAATATGCAGGGGCAATGGCTTTTCATATTCTGTCACACAGTATCCTACTATGGTGCATGTTACAGTAGTGCCAAAAGGTTTAATGGGTCATATACATTTGAACCTGTTTGCCTTTTCCAGATCTGATCTCAATGCATGTTTCATTTAGGATACATACCGTATATACTCTATTATAAACCCATCCAAATATAAACCAAGAGCATTTCTCCCCTCCCCCTTTTTAGGAGAGATGTTCCTCCCCTCCCCTTCCTCCCCTGTGATGTGCAGCATTGCTCCCCTTCCTCCCCCATTGTGTCCCTCCTCTGCTGCCAATGTCTCTCTCTCTCTTCCCCCCCCCCCCCCCCCCCCCCGAAAAAAAAACACTTCTTCCCTCTCACCGATCAGACAAAGATCCCCTCCCTGGGCCTATCATATCACCCTGGTGGCCTAGTGACAAAGAGCAATCCCCACTGGCTACTGCCCATGCCGTCTTCTTAGTGAAAATGGCTACCATGACCTCCATTAGACCACCAAGGTGGTATGGTAGGCCTGGGGTGTAGGGGGGGGGCACTGGGGTGAGAGGAAAGGAACGTCAGATACTTGTGGAAGGGGGGGGGTGAAGGCTTAAATATAACACTTCATACAATTTTTGATGACTTTTTTTGACCATTAAATTCTGTTTATATTCAAGTATATATGGGTAGTGACACCATGTCCTCTTGGGTGAACAAATAAGTTGTGCCTGAGATAGTAGAAAGTGAGGTGACTGGCCCAAGGTCACAGTCTGGAAGAAACAATGTTGGAACCCTGGCTTATCTGATTCATGGTCTACAGCTCTAACCACTAGACAGCAACTCCAGTCTGGGCAGTTCTTTGCAGCATTTAACCATCGTAGCAGATCAGTTAGTTCAGAATGGCTGCTTATGTAAGGACAGTCACTTGCAGAAACAGTTAGCTTCTACACTGTTATCTGGACAGGTTTTATAAATTTGTCCTACCTTACAACATTCGTGAATAGTAGTTGCAAATAGTGTTTGTTTTTGAGCATGTATCCAGGTCACAAGCACCTGGCAAGATCTCAAAATGTTGCTTGGCCCTAGCACTGTTCCTGAGTTCTGGTGCGCAGCTCTATTCCTGAATTCTGGTCTCCTGATTTCCAGCTTTCATCTCTGTGGTTCTTCAACTGGTTATCCAGTATCCAGCCCAATCTGGAGGTGACTGACTGCCGTTCTTGGAGTTCCCTTACCTCCAGGGTCAGAGCCCAACGATGGCCCAAGGGCTCACTATTGGGACAGACACCCAGAACCCTGAGATTACTCCCAAGTCTCTCCTTACACCTTCATTCTATGATCCCTTGTTCTAGAGCTTTCTTTCTATTGAAAGAGGCCTGCCTCCTGTGTACTATGGAGGTGTTTAACTGTCTTGTCATATCCCCCTTTCTGCCTTCTTTCCATATTCAGATCTTCATTCTCGTTCTTTAGTGATAGCCACTGACCATTTTGGTAACCGCACTATGGACAGAGACTCCAGCTGTTGATATCCTTTTGAAAGTATAGTCTCCAACTGTTTGTGACTCGGTGTGAGCTAAATATCCATAGATGGATATCTATATTTGCCTATGTATGTGTAATAAATATATACATACAGAGTAAATATTGTGCACAGTATTCCCAATGAGATCTCATCAAAGACTTATACAAAGGCACTATCAATTCCTTTTTCTTTTGGCCATTCCTTTCCCTGTGTAGTCAAGCATTCTCCTAGCTGACACTCTTTGGAAGTGGGGGGCACCTCTATCCCATGACAATTCTATCTCTCATAACTAAGATTTATTTTTGTCAAACTGGCCACCTACTTTAAAGTAGTAGTAGATCACTTTCTTACCGTATGAGAAAGTTGTTTCTTGGTGACTGAATACAAAGAATACCTTTGCTTCCTTGCATAGGTGAATGAAAGATGTGCTATTGCTAGTTTTATTTGTATATTTTTACAGTAATTGAATATTTTGAAAGATGTGTAAATGGTCAGTAGATAATCTTGGATTTATGGGAATTTGTATAGTCCTGTAATTGTAGTTTATGGACTGGCGTTATCATAAAAGAATTTTCTCAAACGCATATAGCTAGTCTTCATTAAGAGTGCATTGGCACACGGCCTCACTAAATTGCTCTTTTGTGCAAAAAGTAAATCTTAATTTTAATAAACTCATGTGTGTGGGCTTCATGCATCAAGTATTCACAAACTGCTGGTCTGATTGTTGCATAGGTATCATGTTACTGCTTATAAGACGGGTAATTATTTTTGATGCATTTTTATAGGAACAAGTGTTATGTTCTAAAATGTTTCATTTGGAATATTTTTAATAAATCAGGAGCTCCTCTCAGACAGTATTCAGTCTTGCAAAGCTTAACTAATGGACTGGCGAGGTAAATCCTACAGGCAAGATATTTCCATATGGCTAGGACATATAGTTACAATGTGAGTGGTGCTTTCAATAATGCACTTTCTGATTAAGAAACTGAAAGTATTTAACATATGTTGATTGCATTATTTCAGTCCTTCTAGCAAGGCTGTGCTAGTGGACCACGACATGGGAGGGTGTTAGTGAAGTTTAAAGCCAGAGATAATGTCCGTAGAAAATGAGAGAACTTTATGCCTACTGCTTTTAGTGTAACCATTTTGTTGCCAGATATGGAAAAAGTGGCGAGTGTAGCTGGGTTTTAAAAAAGGTTTAGTCAAATTCCTGGAAGAAGGGTCCACGTAAACTGTTAAGATAGACTCAGGAAAAGCCACTGCTTATTCCTGAAAGTAAGCAGCATGAAAGCTTGCTACATTTCAAGAGCCTGCCACGTGCTTGTGACCTGGATTGGCCACTGTGGAAACAGGATAATAGGATTTGATGGACCTTTGGTCTGACCCAGTATGGCAGTCCTTTGTTGTATTCTCGTGTTGCTAACAGAAAAGGAGTCCCAAGATTGTCATAGGTCAGATGGCATGAAATTGATTTGTACAGCATGTCTTTGAGTTTACAGAAACTTTTTCAGACTGTGATGTTGGTGGAGGAGTAGTCTAGTGGTTAGTGCAGCAGGTTTTGATCCTGGGGAACTGGGTTCGATTCTCACTGCAGTCGCTTGTGACTCTGGGCAAGTCACTTAACCCTCCATTGCCCCAGGTACAAATAAATATCCGTATATACCGTGTAAAGCGCTTTGAATGTAGTTGTAAAAACCACAGGAAGGCGGTATATCAAGTCCCATTCCCTTTCCCCTCTCCAAGCTAGCAAATTGAGTTCTGCAGCTTGATCACCTTTCACTTGCTAGTGGGTTCATGCCTTGGTTTGTGATAACATGTAGAGAAATTCTACTGGTGGAGGATATTAACTGGATTGAAAGTATTAGTAGGGCATGGAGTCTGAAAGATTTATTCCTTGCAGGCTTAAGTTGCCTTTCTGCATAAAACTACTTTGTTGAGAAATTTTTGCCAGTTCTGTTGTAAACAGGAGTCACTTATAATACAATGAATAACCAGGGTACCTGTTGTCCAGAAAAAAAAAACAGGAGGAGAACATATGTCAATAAAATTCAACAAATTTTCAAAAACTTTTTTAGTTGTATATGATACTGTCTGTGGTAACAAGAGAAAATTAACACTCAGGTATGAAACCAGATATTGATGGTTATAAGGGTAATTCTCAGAGTTGTAACTCACCCATGAAGGGATATCCACAATGTAAGATATTACACTAGAGGGTGGATAAGTGTCTCAATCACTGAATATCCCCTGAAGATATATTTTAAAGTGTAAATTTCAAGCCACACCTTAGTGCCCATATAATAACTATACCACGTGACTACAGCAAAATATATATAACTAAATTCAATCTTTCACATTCATAGTAACTGACATATTCCCCACCCAGTTTTCAAAAAGCACATTTCTATACTGTATATATTCATCCCATGTATGTGCTATGTACTATGTATTTTCCTAAACATCTTCTAATAAAATAGCAGCACTTATCTCAGGGCTGTCAAGTGGCAGAACTCCACCCGATGGCCATTGCAGTACAACTCGTCTTCTACACACCGGAGCTTCCCTCTGCGCTGTGTGTTTCTGTTGGCAGTGCCCCTCCTGACGCCCGACACTGCGGGTTTGGAAATATTCTACCTCAGGAACTTGGGTTCAGCTTGCCACTCTGCAAAAAAAAAAAAAAGTGCGCAGAGTGGCACTTGACAGCCCTGAGATAAGTGCTGCTATTTTATTAGAAGATATTTAGGAAAGTACCGTATTTTTCGGACCATAAGACGCACTGGACCATAAGACGCACCTAGGTTTTAGAGGAGGGAAATAGGAAAAAAAATTTTTCCTTTTTCCCTCCTCTAAAACCTAAGTGCTCCGGTGCGTCTTGTCCGAGTTCGGGATCGCCCTCCCCTACTTACGTGACGCGATGTTCCCTGGTGGTCTAGTGACGTCGGGGCAAGAAAGAGCCCCCTCTTTCCTGCCCAGCGCGCTGCTCTCCGTCCTCCTGACTGGTTCCTGACGGTCTCGGCGAGATTCAAAATGGCATTTTGAATCTCGCCGAGACCGTCAGGAACCAGTCAGGAGGACGGAGAGCAGCACGCTGGGCAGGAAAGAGGGGGCTCTTTCTTGCCCCGACGTCACTAGACCACCAGGGAACATCGCGTCACGTAAGTAGGGGAGGGCGATCCCGAACTCGCTACCTTCGTACTATAAGACGCACCCCCCATTTTCCTCCCAAATTTTTGGGGAAAAAAGTGCGTCTTATAGTCCGAAAAATACGGTACATAACACATACATGGCATGAATATATATCGTACAGAAATGTGCTTTTTGAAAACTGGGTGGTGAATGTCAGTTACTAGTGAATGTGAAAGATTGAATTTAGTTATATATATTTTGCTGTTTTCACATGGTGTAGCTATATGGGCACTAAGGTGTGCTTGAAATTTACACTTTAAAATATATCTTGATATTCAATGATTGAGACACTTATCCACCTCTAGGGTAATATCTTACATTGTTAATATCCCTGCATGGGCGAGTTACAACTCTGAGAATTCCCCTTTTAACCAGCAATATCTGGTCTCATATTAGTTACCATGGACAGTATCATATACAGTGTTGTTGACATATGTTCTCCTCCTGTTTTTTCTAGACAACAGTACCCCAGTTATATATTGTGTTGTAAGTGGTTTGAGTACCGGTGGGTTATAATGGGATATTTTGTATTTGTAAACAGGAGTCAGACATGCTGTATAAAATATCGACTTCTGAACATGGAGACTAAGTACTACAGAAGCTGCGGTTCCACTCATACAAGATACTTTAAATAAAAATTGGTTAACTAGGGTAGTATTTTGTAATTTAAATGCTATACCACTGAAAAAGTATATTTGTATTCTGTATAAAAGAAATGAAATATTGTAAGGAACGAGAGTGGGTAGATTAGAATCTTATAAGGCTTCCCCCCCCCCTCCCCCTTGGCAGGTAATTTGGCATAAATTAATTGTTAATGTAAATCCAGGTTAGTGGCGAAGGCATTATTTTACTAAAAAAGATAAACTGCTGATTAATTCAGTATAGAGCCCTATTACAAATTGAATGTCTCTCTGCGGGGCTCTAGTACCCTAAAGACAGCAGATGTTGAATTGGTACTCTAGCATATTTCACCCCAGTATGAAATATTAACATGGTTTATTATACTTATGTGGTGTACAGTATCAAAGGGAAGGAGGGGGCATAACTTGTATGCAAGAGGCCGCACTGAAAAACCGAAATAATGTAATCGCATAGAGATGTAATTAAAGACTTTATGAAAGCTGTATTTTATTTGAGAAAAAGTGTCTGGAAAAATGTAAATTTTCTAATGTTTCTTTAAATGTAAATATTTAATGATGTTGACTGCCTGTATGGGCAAGATGGATTTCTACAATGTGTTATTGAGCCTTTACACATTGCAGATGTCGGAAGTGAACTGAGTGATAAACTAATGATTTAAAGTAAGTGTATATCCGTGGTCGCTCCATTAGTTTGCAGCTGTTTTAGTTAAAGTAGAATTTTTCATGTATTGCCCTTCACAAGACCTGTGTTGAGGTGTACAATTAAGATTGCACAGGTTTTTCACAGCAAGTGGATGTAATTATAGCTTTTGAATATTCATGGTGTGCATCCTGAAAAAGAAACTGCTTTGGATAGTGTTTGGAAAATCCTGCACTGAAAGACCATTAAGTTAAATGCGAAACTTCATTGTGTGCATTTCTCATCCCACTTTGTTCCTTCTGTCTATAAAAGGTGGTATGGTTGTTTTTAACATCTGAGATTTATGGGGCCCATTTACTAAGCCATGTAAGCGTCTACGCACTCCCAACGCGCGCCAAAATGGAGTTACTGTGTGGCTGTTGTGGTAATTTCATTTTTGGCGCGTGTCCGAAAAGTAATTTTTAGCTTCTGCAGCTTGTATCGGACGCGCACCAAGTGGCATTTGGAGCGCGAAGGTCATTACCGCCCAGTTACCATGTGAGACTTTACCACTAGGTCAATGGCTGGCGTAAGGTCTCAGACCCAAAATGGAAGTGCGACAATTTTGATTTTGACACTTGTCCATTTTCAGCAAAAATTTTAAAAAGGCCTTTTTACAGGTGCGTCGAAAAATGGTTCTGCGCGTGCCGAAAACCCACGCCTACACTACTGCAGGCCATTTTTCAGTGCACCTTAGTAAAAGGACCCCTATAGTAGCTCTGTATCACCTTATAGGTGGAAGAGTAGCTAATAGAGCACCAGCCTTGACATCCAGAGGGGTGCGGTTCAAATCCCACTGCTGCGCCTTTTGATCTTGGGCAAGTCACTTAACCCTCAATTGCCTCGGGTACAAAATCAGATTGTGAGCTCTTCAGGGACAGGGAAATACTCAGTGTATCTGAATGTAGCTCACCTTGAACTACTACTGAAAAAGTTGAGCAAATCCAAATAAATATCTTTACACTGTCTCTGAGAAAATGTTGTCAGCAAAATCTCATTTGGAAAATATTGATGTCCAGGAATCTACCCCCACATCTTATGTTAAGAACATTTTCCAGAGTTTAGAATGGCCTTCTTTTCTTTTTTCTGCTTTTTGCTCTAAAGATTCTAGAGTTTGGTTCCAAAGTTTGACTTCCTGGAAACACTGAGCTCAAGAGCATCAAATGAAGGTATTTGTTTCCAAATGTTTGTAAGGCTGTGGAGACCTACAGACCTTGACAAGAGCACTAACAATAGTGTTTTGAATATATTTGTTTTTTCATTTAGGCCTTCATAAATGTGCGTACAACTTGCACATTGATTTTGTGAGGTGATAGTTAAAGTAAGCTGTGCAGTGGACTTCTTTGAGTTGAAATATACCTTGTAAAATTCACTCTGACCATCTAGTTGGCTGTTCACAAAGTTGTTTGTGTGAACCTACAAATACCATTTATTGGATACTGGAAATTAAATAGACCGATATTTTTTTGGATGGTTGAGCAGTCTCTCACCTGCCTTTTAAAAAAGAAACCAGAGTGAAAGACAGCAGGCTAATAATTCTCTTGCTTGTAGGGTCACTAGTTTATTAGCGATGTGGGTTACTGACTGGGTAAGTACAGGTTATATGATAGGCACAGCTGATTTAGACTTTTTGTTTGGCACACCTAGAAACTAGAAGCTTCTGAATTTTGTCTGTAGTACTTGCTGTCATAGCTTCTAATTATAGCACAAAAGATGAGAAAATTGAGGGATATATTTTGTTCATTTTTAGCAGTTGGTGGCATGCTTCCTACAACCTGGAAATCTTTTGAGTGTGCATGTTGGTTATTTGAGAGATGAGGCTACCCCTTCTCCTTCAGTGTTCGCTATTTTTTAAATTGTTATTTTAAACTGAACCTTAGTGTGCTTTTTCCTGCCATTTATGTAGAAGCTTGATATATATATATATATATATATATATATATATATATATATATATATATATATATATATATATATATATACAGTGCAATCCACTTAAGTGCAAGGGTCCGGGACCAAAGAAATACATACAGTTAACCGGGGCATGCACTTAATCGTTGTGACCCAAAGAAGCTTGACATCTGATAAACATATGTACAGTATACAGTCTCTGTTAACTGACGTTAGGCTTACTTGAAGTAATTAGTCATAGTCCTCTGTACACTCTTGTGTCTGTGAGTTCCATAGACTACGTCTGCCAGACGGTAAAAACTGTCATAGCACTGATATCCAGTGGCCTCCAGATAGGCCCGCACGGTGTTGAGACTCTCCAGCGCTCTTGCAAAAGTGACATGAGGTTGTTGAATTTCGTCAGCATGTGCCTCGCTGCTCATTTCATCATCAGCCGTTGCCTGCGTGTAGGTGCATATCTGGACATCAGTGCTGTCGTCAGCTATTTGTAGATTGTAATCAACAGCTATATAGTGATGAAACTCAACTTCAGTAACACAGGCTGGGATGTTAATAGCCTGTTCATCTGACGTGTTTGCAATGGTTGCCTGTGTAACATGATTCCAGGCTATTTTCTGCATATGTAGGGAATCCAGCATAAGTACATAAGTAATGCCATACTGGGAAAAGACCAAGGGTCCATCGAGCCCAGCATCCTGTCCACGACAGCGGCCAATCCAGGCCAAGGGCACCTGGCAAGCTTCCCAAACGTACAAACATTCTATACATGTTATTCCTGGAATTTTGGATTTTTCCAAGTCCGTTTAGTAGCGGTTTATGGACTTGTCCTTTAGGAAACCGTCCAACCCCTTTTTAAACTCTGCTAAGCTAACCGCCTTCACCACTTTCTCCGGCAATGAATTCCAGAGCTTAATTACATGTTGGGTGAAGAAACATTTTCTCCGATTTGTTTTAAATTTACTACACTGTAGTTTCATCGCATGCCCCCTAGTCCTAGTATTTTTGGAAAGCGTGAACAGAAGCTTCACATCCACCTGTTCCACTCCACTCATTATTTTATATACCTCTATCATGTCTCCCCTCAGCCGTCTCTTCTCCAAGCTGTATAGCCCTAGCCTCCTTAGTCTTTCTTCATAGGGAAGTAGTCCCATCCCCGCTATCATTTTAGTCGTCCTTCGCTGCACCTTTTCCAATTCTACTATATCTTTTTTGAGATGCGGCAACCAGAATTGAACACAATACTCAAGGTGCGGTCGCACCATGGAGTGATACAACGGCATTATAACATCCTCGCACCTGTTTTCCATACCTTTCCTAATAATACCCAACATTCTATTCGCTTTCTTAGCCGCAGCAGCACACTGAGCAGAAGGTTTCAGTGTGTTATCGACGACGACACCCAGATCCCTTTCTTGGTCCGTAACTCCTAACGTGGAACCTTGCATGATGTAGCTATAATTTGGGTTCTTTTTTCCCCACATGCATCACCTTGCACTTGCTCACATTAAACATCATCTGCCATTTATCCGCCCAGTCTCGTAAGGTCCTCTTGTAATTTTTCACAATCCTGTTGTGATTTAACGACTTTGAATAACTTTGTGTCATCAGCAAATTTAATTACCTCGCTAGTTACTCCCATCTCTAAATCATTTATAAATATATTAAAAAGCAGCGGTCCTAGCACGGACCCCTGAGGAACCCCACTAACTACCCTTCTCCATTGTGAATACTGCCCATTTAACCCCACTCTCTGTTTCCTATCCTTCAACCAGTTTTTAATCCACAATAGGACATTTCCTCCTATCCCATGACCCTCCAATTTCCTCTGTAGCCTTTCATGAGGTACCTTGTCAAACGCCTTTTGAAAATCCAGATACACAATATCAACCGACTCCCCTTTGTCCACATGTTTGTTCACTCCTTCAAAGAATTGAAGTAAATTGGTCAGGCAAGATTTCCCCACACAAAAGCCATGCTGACTTGGTCTCAGTAATCCATGTCCTCGGATGTGCTCTGTAATTTTGTTTTTAATAATAGCCTCTACCATTTTCCCAGGCACCGACGTCAGACTCACCGGTCTATAATTTCCCGGATCTCCCCTGGAGCCTTTTTAAAAAATGGGCGTTACATTGGCCACCCTCCAATCTTCCGGTACCACGCTCTATTTTAAGGATAAGTTGCATATCACTAGCAGTAGCTCCGCAAGCTCATTTTTCAGTTCTATCAGTACTCTAGGATGAATACCATCCAGTCCAGGAGATTTGCTACTCTTCAGTTTGCCGAACTGCCCCATTACGTCCTCCAGGTTTACCGTGAAGTCAGTAAGTTTCTCCGACTCGTCCGCTTGAAATACCATTTCCAACACCGGTATCCCACCCAAATCTTCCTCGGTGAAGACCGAAGCAAAGAATTCATTCAGTCTCTCCGCTACGTCTTTGTCTTCCTTGATCGCCCCTTTTACCCCTCGGTCATCCAGCAGTGATAGATTACGAGCCAGTTCAACAGCACGTTATCCTTGCCAGTCTGATCATCCATATTGCTCATCAGACGACATAGCACAAGAGCCCGATAATGTTGTTTTGAAATTGGCTATTATGCCCTGATCCATAGGTTGGATCAGAGAGGTAGTGTTTGGTGGCAGGAAGACCACCTTGACGTTAGACAGCCTGACATCATTACCGTGTGCAGCACAATTATCATAAAGCAACCAAATCTTACTCTTTTGTGCCCGCATTCTAGTGTCTAACTTCTTTAGCCACTGCTTCCAAATTTCAGTCATCCATGAATTTGCGTTAGCCTTGTATGACACAGGAAGTTGCTTAACATTCTTGAAGCAATGGGGCTGTTCGCTGTTTCCAATGACAAGTGGTTCCAACTTCTCACTCCCATCCATATTGTAGCAAAGGGGGATCGTCAGTCGGTCCTTTGATGTTTTACCTTCTGTAGTTTTGGCTTGTTTGAATGCAAGTGTTCCATCAGGAATCGCTCGCCAGTAGAGACCGTTTTCGTCAGCATTGAAAATGTCACGAGGTAGAAACTCGTTCAAGATGGTAGGAAGAACTGAAACAACCCAATTTTCAGCACCAAAGTCATCAGCGTCTTGTTTTTCACCATGCTATTTCTTGAATTTTATGTTCCTCTCCTGCCATCTTTCCAAAGTCATCAGTGTCTTGTTTTTCACCATCCTATTTCTTGAATTTTATGTTCCTCTCCTGCCATCTTTCCAAAGTCATCAGTGTCTTGTTTTTCACCATCCTATTTCTTGAATTTTATGTTCCTCTCCTTCCATCTTTCCAACCATTCAACAGTGGCTTTGAATTCAGTTAGTCCAAGACTTTCAGCTAGCTGATTAGCTTTCTCCATAAGCAGTGGACCAATGACAGGAAACTGTCTGCTCCTGACTTGAGAAAACCACCGAAGAAGAGCATCTTGTACCTCCTCAGCTTTTCCCGCCTGTATTTGTTTCCGGTGTGGATTTGTATTGTTTTGCCAGTCTTCCAGAAGCTGGTCTTTCTGCTTCAAGATACGTGAAATTTGACTGGGATTGACACCATATTCTTTAGCAATAGATGCTTGACTTTGTTTTCTAGTTTTTTAAGAACTTCTATTCATTCAGCCAGTGTTAGTCTTACAGTTGCGCAGCGACGACGACTCCAGTGTACACTCTAACAACATTTTCACTTATTCTGCTTGTGGCAGTTAAAGGGGTGGTAAATTTGAAATCTCATTGGTTGTCATGCACCAATCGGCTTCCATATTTCGTGCTTGCGCTTATGCGGAGTCTTTCCTGTAGAGGAGCAGTCTTAAGCCATGCATATAAGCGAATCTTGCACAAAGTGGTGCGCTAAACCAAAGTTTGTCCCCATAGAAATTGATGGCGCCAAAAACGGCATGCAGTTAAACAGAGCATGCGCTTATCCGACGTGCACTTAAATGGAGTGCACTGTATATATATTTTTTGATTTTGTCCAAATATTGAGGTGGCTATGAGATTTCAGTCCCTAAGACCCAGACTCCAATACTTCAGACCTCACAATTTTCTTTTCAGTTTTGCTGTCCCTGTATGACTTTATGAAGTTAGCCATTCTCTAAAACCTCTGTTTCTCCTTCTCAAAATATTTCTTCATAAATGTTGTAAATCAAAGTAGAGTATTTCCTGCAACTTTTGGCCCATATGTCTAAAGTGGAGTAGAAGTTATAACCTAATGATTAGCACTGGGCTGAGAATAAGGTTCAAATCCCACTCTGACTCCTTGTGACCTTAGGCATGTCACTTAACCATCCGTTACTTCGGGTACAAGCTTAGAACTCCTTTTACAAAGCTGTAGTACAGATTCAAGGAGGTTTTATAGCAGGAGACAGCATGATGTCAAAAAGTTGAAGCCAGCACCCCACACAGCCACCATACTGTGTGACCCCAAACATTCGCAGATGTTATTGAAAACAGTGGCAAACTTGTGAGGTTCATGACTGCCTATGTGTGTGCGTTTTTTGTAATTTGACAGCTTTTTTTTTTTTTTTTTTTTTAAAGCTTCCTATACTTACCCTAAGGGTTTTTTTTTTTTTTTAACCTCTGAGGGGATACCCACAGCTCAGCCTCGAGACTCAGGCAAAGCTGGGACCTTTCTTAAAGCTGTTCCCTACAAAAATCGAGCCTCCCATTGCTCCAAAAACAAGTCTGCCACTCTGGAGCGCCCATACCCACGGACTGGCTCATGCTCCAGGACCCCCCCCCCCCCCCCCCCCCCCAGATGTTTAAAAATAAAAACGCCTTCAGTTACATATAGGAAGCTTTCAAATAAATAATATTAAACAGACAGTCATAAACCTCACGTTTGCTATTGTTTTCAGTAGTGTCTGCAAATGTTTGGGGGTCACACAATATGGCGGCAAGCTCCGCCCACTGGCTTCAGCCCACAGAATGAGCTAGATAGGCTCATGTCGTCTCCTGTCATAAAACCACCTTGTACTGATCAGTGGCACGCGGAATGCGAAAAAGCTTTGTAAAAGAAGCCTCTGGGGAAAGGAAAATACCCAGTGTACCTTAAATTGGAAAGGCACAAGCCAAATTCAAATAGACAAAGTAACATTTTTATGTAACTTGTGTTTGCATATACATACAGTAATAGTATTAAATATAAGTTGTAGAAAACCTTCTGCTCATTTGTCCAGAGAATCAAGGTTAGTATAGATAAGCTATTACTTATAACCACAGTCCAAGGTGTAGATTTTTTGCAATATATAGTGCCCCCGTCTTATGGAATCTTACTACACATGCATATGCTAAAAAAAAAAAAAAAACTTGCTGCCTTAGAAAATTTGTTTCATCTCACATCCAGGATCCATAATTTTGCTGTGATTCCACGCTATTTGGAGCATTCCCCCCCCCCCCCCCACCCCCCAATACACACAGGGTACTTGCTTCTCCGTTGCTTTCACATACCCATACACTGGAGAAAGAAGATAAATATTTTTCTACCATTATTTCTTTCCTTTATCTGGCCAGACAAACAAGGAGAGCAACAATACACTTCACATTTTCAAAAGTTTCACTTAAAAAATTAGTGTTTTGTTTTTCTTTAAAAATTGTCCATATGATACACTAAATGAGGAAAGTGCTGCACAGAATCTAGAAGCTGTACAACTGAATCCACTCTGAGCTGCCACAAAAAAAAAACAGGGGATGGTTTAATTATATTACTGGTTTTTCTTAACACTTTATTGCTACTCAGTGTTTATATCTGCCCCTTGTGTGAGATCATGAAGCAATTTAGATGCAAATTTTGTCTATATGCGGATGACATTCAGAAGGACAGCTGGGAGGATTTAAGAGGTTAAGGTCTGTTTACAGTGAATCGCTGAGTGGTTACAGAAGTTTAGATTGTGGCTGAACTCCACAAGGACAGAAGCCTTCTGGATAGGTACCTGCAGCAGGGGAATTCTTGATGCTGAAGGGATAGAACATTGTGGCTAGATAAAGCAAAAGATCCTTCAGTCTGGCCAGATTGTAGTTTTGCTATGGAATCTTCAGCAGTAAGGAGAATGCCTTTTTTAAATTATGAAATTGGGTTTTGTTTTGTTTTGTTTTTTTACAGGCTTAGTGACCATTATGGCCCCTTGTCTTAGCAAGATTTTTCTGCTTGCTAGTACTCCCCTAAAAAACAGCTGCAAGGGTGGTAAGTGGGTGGTGGTGGTGGGGAATTTAAGGGTGAGGATATTACACGAGCTATACTGGTTAGCAGTGGAGTTCTGATGTAAGTTCAAGCTGCTGATTTTACCGTGAATCCCTTCATGGGCTGGTGCCATCCTACTTGTGGGACAAACTTTACATTATGTGCCAGGGTATCAACTTTGTTTTATAGGGAAGGACCTCTTGGTAATGCTGAGGAGAACAGAGGTATACTTAAATAAGACAGTTGAAGGACTTAGCCCAGATTACGCACCAATTACCTTCCCTTTCAGAGGTTAGTGTACACCTGTTTTGTTTTTTTTTGTTTTGTTTTTTTAAACAAGCATATGTCAGTAGCTGAGGGGAGGGGGAGATCAGCATTGTTTCAGTATCTTTTATGATTGGTTTGAAAAGGGGGTACTTACTGTGCCTTTCTGATTGCCTTAGTGGATCACCTTAGATCTATAAAATAGAGGCAATTAATATTACATAGGCAGCAGTACAAGGTGGGCTACTGGGGACGTGGCTTTAGCAGCTAGGGAGCTTGAGGGGATGGGGTAAGGGTTGGGTTGTAGTGCTGCTCTGGCTTTACTGTACTGTACGGAGTAATGTTGTTTTACTAGGTATAACTGCATTACATTCGTTTTAAGTGCTTTATGCAAAGGAGGGGTTAATTTTTGCACAGAAAACAAGTGTTCTCATTCCTACTTAAACAAAAATCATTTAAGCTTTGGGATCCATTCTGAGTTGCCTAAGAAGGGAAACACAACAAGGCAGGCACCGAGATTCATTTTATTTAAAAAAAAAAATATCTTCAGCCCTAGTATTCCAGACCTACATAATAGCAAATGCAGAGAGGTAATCTATCAGTTTGTGAGTGTCTGCAAAATGCAACTCTCTAGATAACAGGTTTAAAGTAAAGATTTAATACAGTCTCCATCTACTATGATGTTGTGGTGACAGTTTAAAACTCATTCTCTAAATCTCAACAGACTTTATAGCTAGCAGAGGGCCAATATAAAGTTTAATAGCATTACAACACATAAATCATCTTTCAAAGATGCTACTAGTAGCTCCTATATTAAATGCAGAGAATCGTCTGCATTATAAATAATTTATCAAACACTGTTTCAGATTAGCCCTCCATGCTGAGTTATTTATTTTAGTCTTTACTGTCCTATTCCTCAGGCACACTTTGAAAGACCCATTATTGGTCAGTTTAATGAACTTGGGGGTCTGCTCTGTCCCCTCACGCACCATGGTGCATCTGTGGTGACCGTTACATGGGCTGATGTGGACCTCTCTGTGCCTTTTGGAAGTGCTGCACATTTGTCATGCAGTGGTAAATGGCTCTGCACATTGGAGCCCTGGGACACATTCTGTGATGTAGTGATGGAGCCAAACAGATAGCTCTATAAAGTGCTGCTTGTCACAGCTGACTGGTGTTACAGTACATCACTCTTATTGTAATCTCATTTAAGAAAGAGTGCAGACCCAGGGGAAGGATATTCCCAGGTAGCCTGAACTTTAGAGCTATAAACTAGCAAATGCTCTTGTTCTGTTCTGTGAACTTTTAGTCTTTTCTTTCAGTCCTCAATTCTTGGAGCATTTCTTTTTCAGATACAAGTTTGTCAAGTACTTTTTAACTTGGCAGTTATTTCATTTAAAAAGATGAGTGCAGCATGAAAAGCCAGTTGTCAGCTAGTACTAAAAATGAATAAAATTAGCCTTCTCATGGTTTTATCCAGGTGAATCTTTTAAAACTTTCTTGCCTTTTATAGTGGTGAAGTCTGATGTGAAAGCTTTACTCATTGATAACATGCAAGCAGTATGAGAAACTTGCAAACACTTTTGTAGCACATTGCACAAAGGAGAACTTGACCAGTGTCATATTCAGCTCTGTGGATTTGATAAGAGATCCTGCCAATAATGAGGTGTTAGAGTGAGGGTCACAAGAGAAGGTGAATCGTGTGCAGAGCTCAACTAGGGAATTTCTGAGATTTTTACGGCAGCTGCTTTATTCTGAAATATCTATTTCTTCTTACTACAGAGATTTTGAGTTTATTTTTTAGTATACTTGGGTTGGTTCCCTTAATCACCTCAGTGTCACAGCCCCTTGCATGCATAGTGATGAATTTTGGGTCATGGTAATGTAGTCGGGGACAAAAAATTTGCTTGGACTGGTCATTTGGAAGCAGCGACTTTGCATGGGTGTTAGCACTGAGAAAGTTGATTTTGATTTTCTTTTAGGTCATCCTCCTTCCTATTCAGTAGGAGATTGGACAGTCGTGCTAAGTTAACTAGATGTATTCACCCTTGGCTATTGCAGTCCCTCAAACCGAATTCTTTCATATTCTTCTTCTCTGAAGTGTGAATGGGTTCAATCCAAAAAAGTCTTTTTTTTTTTTTTTTTTTTTTTGGCTGATCCATTGGCGTTTTATCAGAGACTTTGTGTTGGAAGTTTCATATGGTGGTGGTAGTCTCTTGAACTTGCTTTTCCTAGTCATTGTTCAGAAGCATGGTAACAGAAAGTAGGATTTTTCTAGATTCATGTCATTCTTACATGATTTTGTATATATTTTTTGAAGGGGTGCATAATCTGATTATTTTTAACCTAATTTTAATTGCGAACTGCTTGAATGTTGGTACCTTTTATAAGGCAGGATATCAAGTATTTAGAAATAAATCGTGCTAGCTTTTTAAAAAAAATTCTGTGACATGAATATAGGAATGTTGTCTTCTTGTTTTCTGATAACTGCATGTTGGTATCCAATCTGGATGAAAAAATGTATGTGAATCTATCTTATTTCATTAGAAGGTAGAATAACAATGAATTTCATTGTGATTCATTCTTAAGTTTTCAAAATCTTCATCTTGTTGGAAACAATTAGATCTAATAGTTGCATAAACATAAAATGTAATTCATCTAATTCTACATCCCAAAAAACGTCTAATTTAATTTGGAAATATTTGTACCCTGCCTAGTAGTTTTAGGCAGTTGACCATTAACATTACAAACAAGTATATAGTAAAAACCAAATGCAGAGGGGCTTTCTCATTTTCTTCTGAAGAGAAAAATCTGATCATTTTGGGCCTCATTTGCAAAGCTGTGCTAATATTTTTGCAGTCATTGGGGCCAGGGCTCTATCATGAAGTTAGCACTCCAAAACTTCTGGGGCATGCTATAAACAGCATGCAGATTATTGCTGCATTAAAGAACTATCGCCCTTCCTGTCAGTCCATGAACAGCAATTGGCTCATGCACTGATGGGAAGGGTGACATTTTTTTTTAATGTGTTGATGGTCTGCCTCCCCTCCTAAGTGACTCAACCCACTGGACCTGACACCAGTCCTCCTCCCCCTCCTCCCAGATTTAAAAAATAAAATTCCCCGGTGTCTAGTATGCCCCCCCCACCAAATATATATATTGCCCTGGTGTTGTGGCACCTGACATGACCCTCCCTTCCCTTTACACCTGACTCAAGAAGAAAAAAAAATCCTTGGTGGCCTCTCTCCAGTGCCCCTTCCCTTTACTTAACCCCCCTCAAATCCCTGGTGTCCAGAGGCAGCTGCCCCACCCACCTGACCCTCTCCCTAGTCCATACTTTAAGAGGCAGGGGCAATACCTATTCTTTCCACCTCCAACACCACCATCTTGAAAAATGACAGTTCTTGGCCCCACCTGGGTGCATCCTGGGAGGCTCCACATGGGGTCAGTCTGCTATATAACTGAAAAATTCCCTTGTATGGCAGATTATCTCCGCCTAATGCATTTTTCAAGATGACTGTGCCAGAGGCAGGAAAGAGTGGGCATTGGTACGGACTAGAGAGGATGTCAGAGAGACCTGGGGGGGAGGAGTTAGGTGGTTGGGGGTGCCAATTAATACCAGGGATTTGATTTTTCTTTTTTTGTAAAGTTGGAAGGGGGATTGGGTTGTGAGGGGAGGGGTCCACTTGTTGAGGATTTTTTTTTTTTTAGTTGGGGATAAAGAGAGAGGGTGCCACTAAACACCAAGGTATTTTTTTTAAGTTGTGATGGAGGGAGATACCTCTGTTGGGGAGGGAATGTTGTTTTAAAAATCGTGTGGTGGATACAGGGTGCTGATACACAAATCTATCGGAGCAGGGGGAGGCTACACTGCCCTGGATCTGGTGAAAAAATTCCCACAGTAATTGCACATGAAAAGACCCCAATTCCTTTTCTTCGTCACTGCAGAATATATACATTTATCCTAATGCAACATGTGGCCATGTATTCTGCGGAAATCAGTCCCTTCCTGCATTGTAGCAGTACGTTCCTGCATTGCTTGGCGCATACAATCGGCAGTGTCTTTCTGCATCAGCCCCAGTATATGGTAATTGCAAAAATTAATGTGCAGTAACTGTAAAATCTGTATGTTGGCCAAGCAAAACAAAGTTGTTACTCTGCATTTCTGCATCACACCTCATCTGCCATGCAGTTTAGTTATAGCTCTTGAGACATTAAGTGCTCTGCAAGATTTGTCATGTTAACAGTTAATGTGCAGTCCCCCCCCCCCCCCCCATTTGCATTTACAAAAAATTATTTCTTACCTGATCATTTTCTTTCCTTTAGTTACAGCAGCTGAATCCAGGGACATGTGGGTTGTGTCAGTCTACCAGCAGGTAGAGATAGAGAGCACTGATTTGAACTGTGCCTTATGGGATGGAATGCTTCCTGGCCATTTAGTATATATCCTATCAAAGCAGTTGGAAACAAAGAATTAAAACTCCTTCCTCACAGAATGTAGAAATCCAATTCCAAATTAGTGCAAACTGCACCTATCTATAGGGAAAGCAAACCAAAATGCAGCAAAAATTTCTTCAAGACAAGGCTACTGAGAGCCATCAAGAACACAGATTAGGGTGGAACTTTAGATTCAACTGCTGTGACTAAGATAAGGTATATCAGGTAAGATATAATTTTGCATTCCTTAGCATCAGCAGCAGATGAATTCAGAGACATGTGGGATGTAGCAAAGCAGTACCTAAATGGTGGAAAGCTTGAAACTCCCCCAGCTAGCATAGACATTCCGAACAGAGCATCTGCACAAGGCAACATCCACCCAATAGTGCCTGACAAACTTAAGAACCGAAGACCAAATCACTGCCTGAGAGAGCTCCACTGCAACCATGCATTATTCCACCCAAGAGGTTGCTGTAGCCCGAGTAAAATAAGCCTGAAGACATGCTGGAGGAGAACAATCAGTTAGAAGATATACTGAAGAAATGGCCTCCTTCACCCAGTGCACAGTGGTCGCCTTGGATACTGCCTCACCTTTGTGTGGTCCTGAGAAAAGGTTAAACAGATGACAAAAGTCATTGGTTGCTGCTAAATATTGCAACAAAACTCGCTTAATGTCCAAGAGACGTAGAAGCCAGAAATCCGGGGGAAACTGATCCTTAGCAAAAAGTATGTAGAAACAACGGCTGGTTAAGGAGAAATGAAGGAACCATCCGCACGATCATTCCCATATCCGTTAAGCGGAGGAACAGATCTGTTCAAGAGAGTGCTTGTAATTCTGAGACCCTGCGAGCAGATGCCATAGCTACCAGAAATACTGCCTTGATAGAAAGATCTTTAAACGTTGCCTTTTGCAGTGGTTCAAATGGAGGTTTCTGCAGTGCCCGAAGAACCAAAGTAAGATTCCACTCTGGACACGGCTGGACCACCAGAAGATGTAGGCGGGTAGCACCCTTCAATAAGCGTACAATGTCTGGGTGTGACGGCAGAAAGGAATGAGATAGATGGCCTCAATAACACGCCAAAGCTACCACTTGTACCTGAAGGGAGCTGACCGCCAGTTCCTTCTGCAATCTGTCTTGTAAAAGTTACAAATAAGAGATAGAGACAGCTGGAATGGCGACATATCCCTCTCAGTGCACCAATAGGTGCCATACTCAAGCGTAGTCTGTTGAAGTAGAACACTTCTTTACCTGAAGCAAAATCTCAGTTACAGGGTCTGGATACCTCTTAACATCTCAGTTTTGACCACTCAAGAGCCAAGCCATAAGTCCAAAGGGAGTTGGATCCTTCATCAGAAGAAAACCCTGAGACAGAAGGCCGTACGACTCGGGAAGCTGAAATGGCCTGTCCACCAGAAGTCTGATGCGGTCCGCGTACCATGGCCTCCTGAGCCAATCCGGTGCAATCAGAATCAGCCCCCGTGATGTCAAACTCGAAGCAATATTCTGATGATCAGAGGCCATGGCAGAAAGACATACAGAAGGTCCATCTCTGGCCAGGCCTGGAGAAGGGCATCAATGCCTTTGGCTCTACTTTCTCTTCTGCTGAAGAACTGGGGAGCCTTGGCATTTCTGCGACTCGCAAGCAGATCTAACACGGGATTCCCCCCCTCCCCCAATGAGTGACAGCTCGAAATGCCAGTTTCAAGAGTTCCCACTCTCTCTGAACCACCTTGTTTTGACTGAGATAGTCTGCTTGAACTTTCCTGCAATGTGAGCTGCTGAGAGCTGTACTAGGTGCATCTCTGCCCACTTTAGGAGCAAATCTGCTTCCGCTGACAATGTGGGACTGCGAGTGCTGCCCTGTCTGTTGATATGCTACTGCCGTCATGTTATCGGAGAACAAGCAAACCTGCATGCCCTCTACGAGCATCTGAAATGCTATTAGAGCCATGTGCACTGCTCGTAGCTTCAACCAGTTTATAGGCCACAGCAACTCGGCTGCTGACCAGAGTCCCTGCGAGTACTGAGATTGGTGGTGCGCCCCCCATCCAAGCAGACTGGCATCTGTCATGACAACCGTCCATTCTGGAGTAGCCAGTGGAGCTCTTCTCAACAGATTGGAGTCCTTCAACCACCAGACTGTGATGAGACTTCAGCTGCCACAGATGACTGTTCTGATAATCCTCAGAGACTGGTGATCACTGACTCAACAGAGACTGCTGAAGAGGTCTCATATGAGCCCGAGTCCAAAGTATGACCTCCAGAGTGAACGTTGTCGACCCCAACACCTGGACATAATCCCAGACTCGAGGGGGGGGCAGGCTGCACTGACTCAACAGAGACTGCTGAAGAGGTCTCATGTGAGCCCGCGCCCAAAGTATAACCTCCGCTGTGGACCCCAACTCCTGGACATAATTCCAGAATGGGGGGGGGGGGGCGCAGGTTGCATCAAAAGTCTGATTTGTTGCTGCAGTTTGAGACATCTGAGGTCTGTCAAGAAGACCCTGCCATGCATTGTTGAAAAGAACTCCAAGATACTCTTACATCTGAGAGGGAACAAGGTGACACTTGGCAAAATTGATGATCCATCCCAGCAACTGCCGAAGAGAGCACCCTGGCAGTGACCCAAAAACTCTTCTTGTGATGAAGCCCGGATGAGACAATCGTCGAGATAGGGATGAACTCTGATCCCTTCCTTCTGTAGGGCTGTCGCCACTACTACCCATGACCTTGGAAAAGGTGCATGGCACTTTGGCTAATCCGAATGGCAGTGCTTGGAACTGGAAATGCTGTCCCAGAATGGCAAAGCGTGGGAATCGCTGATGCGGAGGCCAAATTGAAATATGCAAATAAGCCTCAGTGAGATCCAGGGCCATGAGAAACTCCCCCAGCTGCAGTGCCACAATGACCGACCTCAGTCTCAAAATGCCTGATCTGTAGAAATCTGTTGACCTCTCTCAAATCTAGCACTGGACGAAAGGAGTCCTTTCTTGGGCGCTACAAAGTAGGTGGACTAGCGACCATGTTCTCATTCCTGAACAGGAATTATAACCCCAATCCGCTGTAGCGTTTGTAGAGTAGACCATAGAGCTGCCCGTTTGGGTCCTGCTGAACACGGGAAAACCAAGAAAAATCTGCGACGGGAGAGGAGAATTCTAATTTGTAACCGTCTCGAACAAGTTCTAAGACCCATTGGACTATAGTGAGCAAGGCCCACTCCTCGAAAAATTAAGACAGCTGTCCCCCTATCTGAGTTGACGAGTGGGCCACAGCCCCATCATTGTGAGGTTCGAAAGGCAGGCACAGATTTAGTTGCCTGACCAGCGCAATGTCTGTTCAAAACAACTGCCTCTGTTGGAAGCAGGATCTGGAAGAAAGGGCTTCCCTGGACGATAGCACTTATTGTCCTTAAACCGCAACCTCTTGTCCAGACTTAAAAGAAAAGCAAGGAAGATGCTTCTAGTATCTCCAAGATCTTTGACGAGCTTTTCCAAATCTTCCCTGAAGGGTTTACCTTTAAAAGGGAGTATAACCAAATGCTGCTTAGAAGCGGCAGCTGTAGCTCAGTGGCACAACCCTAACAAGCGTCAACCTGTTATAGCCAAGGACATTTGTTTGGCTGACGAGGTCATACAAAGAATCTGCCAAATAGGCTAAGCCCGTTTCCACATCTAGAAACTCAGGAACAGGTCTCAAGTCTGAATCTGCGGAAGAATCCACCGCTTGTTGAATCCACAATAAACAAGCTCTACCTGCATAAGCGCTACAGACCGCCACTTGTAGGGCAAACGCGGATACCTCAAAGAACAGCTTCAGCGAAGTCTTGAGCTTTCGATCCTGTACATCTTTCAGAGCCACACATCCTTCCACGGGCAAAGTTGTCTTTTTAGTCACTGCAGCCACTATAGCATCCAATTTAGGCAATTCTGCTCACCCTGCGAGACTGGGTAAAGCCAAGACATAGCTCTGGCAACTCACAGACCAGAATCAGGCGTGTCCCATTCTGCTGCAATAATTTCTTGCATGGTCTTGTGAATAGGAAATGCTTTGGGGGGGCCTTTTAGTGCTAGCCATCTTGGGATTAAAAGAGCCCGCAGACTGCGTATCTAGAGAAGAAATATTCAGTGTCTCCAAGGCTTTAGTAATAAAAGCTGAGAGCTCCTCCCTGTGGAACACCTGAACCACTGTGGGGTTGTCTACTTCATCTGGTAGAAGCTTTCCCTCCTACCTGCACTGAAATAGTAGAAGGGGCTACAGCTCCCTCAGAGGCAATAGGAGAAGGGGGACCAGCAGAGCCCACTTCAGAATCACATTCACCTCTGTTTAGCCCGTGACTGTTTCAGCTCCATGGGAGAAACTATAACAGAGGCCGAGGGTGCTAACTCTACAACAGTCCCAGGCGCGGGAAAAGAAGCTGGTGTAATCTGTTTTAGCCTAAAATACAAAACCTCATACGCAATGAGTTTCACCTACATATGCACCAAAAACAGGAACTCTCTCCCAAGAGACCTGAAATACAAGAACTACCACCTAAAATTCAGAAAACTCCCGAAAGCCCACTTCTACAAAACAACCTACCTTCCTGATCTCACAACCACACAGCTAATCAGACAACACCCCTACAATCATGAACCTCAAAACGAACAAAAAGAGGAATGAAAAAAGAAACAAAAAGTGAAACTGGGCCTGGCTGAATCATACCGGAAGACTTGGAACACTTAATCCCCCTAAAGAGAACACATCTCATCTCTTCCATCTTTGAACCTGCAAACTGCTATTCTTATTAATAACTGTAACCCACATTGAACCTACCACGAGGAAGGAAAATGTGGGGTACAAATGCAACAAATATATAAGTAAGTAATAAAATAAACTCAGGTGAAAAAAAATTGGTTGCTCCCATGGGAGCAGAGCTGCTGGCGCTCTGAGGTGGTCGACCTCAAAGCGTTCGCTCCCGCCGTGGGACGCCAAACAGAAGCTCCTGCGGTCCCATCCCCGTGGGAAAACAAAATCGACACCACAGCTGAAGAGGGAGACAACGGGCTGTCCATGTGGGTAACCACCACGCTAACATCGTTACCATACTCCTCCGACATCTCGAGGCCAGAACACACACCTCCCGACACACTCCTGACGCTGCTCGCAGCAGGAACAGTGCTTAAAGTTCACAGCAAAGACGCGAAGCAGGAAAAAAGGTAAAGACTCACCACTGCCTCTGGAAATGGCTAAGGGGCTCCTGTGTTATGGACACTCTAAGCAGTTAGTGTGGTGGTAATGTGCACGCACTAGTTGATCCATGCCCTCTCCTAATAAAATAAATAATTACTGCATGGTTAGTGTGCACAGATGGCAAAAGTAACATAAATGCTTGGGCACATCCCACATTAAACCATTTTTGCTGCATTAGGCACGTGTTAGTGCCTAACACAGCTTTAGTAAAAGGGCCCCTAAATGCATTCAGGCCCCCCCCCTCCTTACAATTTGTCTGGTACATCACAGGTATCTGTCTCAGGGATGGGTAACGAGAGCCACATGATGCTGCATGAAAAACATTCATTGCTTTCTAAATGGCAGTAGGTGGAGCTAATTGTTTTGGGAGGAATATTTTGTTTAATTCTCCTTTAGACTCGTTCTCCAGCTAAGTCTCATATAATCAGATCTATAAACAAAGTATGCTACCTATGATTGCAGTATTTCAGATTTGACATTAGCTGCCTTTAACTTCTTTTTGCAAGTGTGATTGGCCCATTGAAGGATTCAGGGTGTTATATCTTCAAAATGAATATGAATCATTACCTTTTTATTACATTTAGTACTTAATGAAGGTGGTGGTTTGTGAAACATGTCTTTTTAATTTTTTGGCCTGTAGAGGGAGCTGCTGTAGCTGGGATAATGTTCATCCTCAGGGTAGAAAAGCTTAATGCTATCACAAAACTCTCACTTTCTGCTATAGAAAATGTATCCTAATAGTAGGTGTAAGCCTTTAGCAGTTATTTCATAAAGATAGTTTTGTCACTGTTGGTTGTATAGGTCCAAACATTTATTCCAGAGTGTCAGTATCTGTTGAATAGTGTACACTAGTAAGGGATATATATATATATATTTTTTTTTTTTACTAAGAATTATATTTATAATGACAGAGATATTAATCTTTTATGTGTAGGCTTTTATAATTTGGTTAGTAGCAGCTTCTGGCGAAAGATCTGTGGTTGTAGCTGAGCAGTGCACATTGCAAGGTTGCTTTGATTTGTTATATTACTTTATTTCTCTCTTCTATGCTATATATACTCAATTTTTCACTTCCCCCATTTTTGATTGTGTGGCCAAAAATTAGTCAGCCGTGCTAAATTGAACAGTAATAATATATATGTATTATCTGTCTCTCTATATATATGTTCTTATAAAGCTTGACCTGAAATGCAGTTCTCCTTTCTTTTATAGGAAGAAGATGCCAAAGCTCTAGTGAGAGAGGCAATTGCATCAGGCATATTCAATGACCTTGGTTCTGGAAGCAACATTGATCTGTGTGTGATAAGCAAGAACAAGTTGGACTACCTGCGACCACATGATATTGCTAACAAAAAAGGAGTCAGGTGAGTCTTTGCCTGTCTAATATTGTTTCTCAGATCACCTCAGATCAATTTGTTCCCGTAAACTGACCGTGGCTATGTCGGTAAGCTCTAAGTGATGCTTGCCATATAAAACTAGACTTAAAAATCCTGCTTCTCCATCAAAAAAAAATTAGGGAATGCAAAGACATACACTTTATACTGAAAACTTGAGAACTGTCTCTACCTTTCCGGATAAGATAAAGCAGTAGATCGAGAGCACTTTCTCTTTTTTTATTTATTTAAAATATTTAATATTTCCCTAAGTATCTAAGTTATATAATATCCCAGTTGGCAATAAGTGATTTATAGTAGGTAATTGAGGGGTTCATACAGCTTTATTGCATAATTATTTTACAGACTTGGAGATGAGTTGTTTGAGGAGCACTATTCCATAATGCAATGTCTCTAGGTTTAGCTAAGGATGAAGAAGGAAGGTATGAAAAATATGTAGTTCTACAATAGCAATTTTGCATTGTTCTTCCATCACAAGTATTCAACAAGGTGGCTTGGAGCAGTGGTGTACAAGCCAAATACCTAATTAAAACAAATACTGCCATTACAAATCCTTTGAAAATTCTCCCCACTGATTATATAGCCAGGAATGGACAGGATTATTCAGAGACAAGGACCAGTACCCTTTCTCTCCCTTAGTCACAGAAGTGGTTTTGTCCTAGTATATTAGACTTGAATTGCTAGCTCGCTGTCACTGCAAAGTTGTTCTGCCATATAGGATTATTAGCTTTCACCACAGTGTTGTCAATTGTAAGAAATATCCTACCAATTTTAGGTGAAAGGATTATTCAATTTAAATTAGAAAAACACTTGAGCTTGAAAATGTACTATGGTGCAATTACAAAACTGAAAAACTTTAAGCATGAGAGCAATAATTATTCTGTTCTTTAGTATAGAATTCTAGTTGATTGGTATGTGTTAACTACATTTTTATTAGATAGTTTGGGGGAGTGAAAGAAGCCAGTCACAATCTCCAAGCTGATCAAAAAAATTTTATCCTAATGTAACGTATAATGGTGCTTGACAATATGAACCCAACACATGTTTGGCACCCAAAGCCTTTGTCAGGGGTTATAAAACAGTGGTATTTATATACTGCTATAACAGCAAAGTTTGAAGCAGTTCACAATAGACCTCGTATTGCCTATAGCTTGTGGAAAGCTCTCGGCTATACGAGGTCTATTTAGAGTCTACTTTTATACATAAGACACCAGGACAATCTCCCAGGAATTACAACACTCAAATCATTAAAAAAAAAAAAACACATAACTAATTATTAGACAAAACAAACTTCTTGAAAAGATAAGTTTTTAAGATTCTTCCTAATAAAACATAGGAGTCAGATTAAGTAAAATTATAGTGAGAATTCTTGCCACAATTTAGAGGCTTGATAAGCCAACAATTGAATTTGCAATCTCCTACAACATTTGGCAGAATGATAACTAAAAGGAGAACTGTTTATGGTTCTTCTGGAGCTAAGTGAAGATATGAACTGAAAGTTATCCAATATATAAACTGGAATAGTTCCATCTAAAACCTAAATTTAAAAAAAAAGAGCCCATGTGAACAAAATCCTGGCCACTATCAGCAACCACTGTAATTTTACAAAATGTCCTGAGATCCTCTTTTCTGTGTGGAGGGTTTGTTTTTTTTATTGTTAAGAAAAAATTTAATGCATTGCTGTGTTCTGTATTGTCTGAAGCTTTCTTAGTTTATACTTTGCACTCCCCAGAAAAATCAAATTACAATAATTTAGTTTTGACAATGTCAGCGATTGGACTAGAAGTCTGAATTTGTCAATTTCATAAAAGCATCTCTCCCATCTCAATTTTCTTAAGAAAAATGAGCCTTTAATTACAGCATTGATATGAAAGTCAAGAGAGAGAGTACTATCCACTTAAATCCCTAAAATTTTGATTACTGAGGAAAAAGTGTATTTAGTTGGCTTGACCTGGACTGAATATGGTCTAATAAAGGATGAGGGTTATTGGATAATAGCAAGAATTTAGTGTTCTCTAGATTTAACTTAAGTTTGTAATTCAGCATCCAAGATGAGATAAGATCTAAACAATTCTCAACTAACAGAGTAGCCTGACTTACGGTCTGATAAAAAGGGATCATGACAGTGATATCGTCAGCATAGATATAACACAGGAATTCCTAGGCTATATAAAAAGATCTTAAAAGAAAACCTCTAAACCAACTAAGCACTCTGCCACTTAAACCTATTTTCTCCAATTGCAACAACATAAGCTCATAGACCTCTCAAGTACCTTTGACTTAGTGGACTATCTGCAAAATCAAAGCTTTATAATTATTTTGAAGCAAAGACCTGGCCTTGTCCAATAAAGAACCCAACACTTTCTGTGCTATAGCCCGCTCGAAAACCTGAGACTGGTGTAGAATGTTATGGTGCCTATAAAAAAATCATTTAACTGAACAGACTAAACCTTCCAAAATCTTAAACTGTGGTATGGATGCAACTGGTATAGTTTGAAACATGTTGAATAGAATCCTTCAGGTTTTTCAATATAGGAATAATAATACCTCCTAAATGTCTGGGAAAAAAGACTAACGCAGGAAGCACATCTTTGTAGTGTATACAGTAGGACTCCCTGTGCTTTACTTTTTTTTTTTCTCTGGGTGAGGCACCAGTACAGACAGCTAAATTTGTGCATAAGACAGAATATCCACACAAAAGTGACAGAAAAACAAAGTTCACTGTCAATAGAAATATATTAATCTCTGCTTTTTACTGAGAAAAAAAAAATAAAGCAAAGGGAGTCCCACCGTATACACTACAACAATGTGCTTCCTTATTTGATCGTAACCCCCGACGAAGGCTTGGGTGCCGAAACATGACCAGTGTTGGGTTTATACTGTCACACCATTATATATTACGTTTGGATAATAAACATTTTTTGATCACCATGGAGATTGTGACTGGCTGCTTCCACTCTTGTGTATGATCTACTTTTTATTAGACCGTAGAAAGATGCTGGCAGGTCAAGAGTATATGGGGTCACTCAATCTTCCAATTTGTGCCAATATCAGAATTATAAAAACTGATGTTATGTAAAATCACTTTTTCTTCAGTGGGGACATTTTGATGTGGCTGTAAGTTTTATAGTACTTCATGAGGTGTGGCTCATCTTGCATTTTTGGTTAACTCCAGCCATTACAAATAGTGAAGAACTAAGCTTAGTTCTTAGTTGCCTTGGATTTGTTTGGTTTTTTTTGTTTTTTTTTACTCCATGAATAGGAACATTCTAGGCAGGGGTGGTTATTCTGTTTGAACTAAGCCATGGTACATACAGGTGTCCAAGCCAACGCTGGGCTGAAAACATACCTGTCTTATTTCTGGAGTAGGCTGCAGCTTTTAGGTAATGAAAACTGTTAGCAGCATTTAAACACTGTTAATAACAGAATGTATCTACACTGTCTGGAGTACTCAAAGACAATGTTTTTACATTTGTGTTGGCTAAACGTGTTACTTTTTAAGAGTTCAATTAATGCAAATGAATGTTTCTTTTCAAACTGTATAACTGTGTTGCTAGTTTCCTAGTTTGAAAACATAGCCAACTTTTCAAATGTTACCACTTTCTTCCTGGTCGACAGGTCGGGTAGCTACAGATACAGGAGGGGAACCACAGGAGTACTGAAAGAAAAGGTTATCCCCCTTGAAGTGGTGGAAGAAACAGTGCAAACCATGGATACTTCTTAAGATGCCATCTTGCCATAGGGTTTACCTAATATTAAGGGTTATTAAATATGTGCAAGGCTTTGCTGTAAGTAGACATAGGTCCAAAAAAAATAAATGTTTCCTTCAGATCTTTGTGTATCTGTCTTTATTGCACATTGAATTATGCTTAGCACTTGCTCTGAAGTCAGTTGAATCTTTCTTGTGGAATGTAACCTCTTGAACAGCAGCAGGGTAAAAGTTGCTCTTTACAGCTAAGTGCAAATAAAAAGTGTAAAGTTAATGCAAATCAAGCAATGCCCACCAAAACCTATATAATACACTGAACCTAAAGAACATTATGCTGTCTTAAACTGAATATCGACTGTCTTTTCTGACAGTATTAGTTTCAATTCTTTTTCTTTGTCCCAGTACATCCTGTAGCAGGGGCATAGCCAGACCTCGCCGGGGGGGGGGGGGGGTCCAGAGCCTGAGATGGGGGGGCACTGTTTAGCCACCGCCCCCCCCCCCCCCCGCTGCCACATTGGATCCCCCTGCTGGCCTGCCAACGATCCACTTGAACCCCCCCTCCCGTCCTGCCACCAACCTGCCCCGCCACCGCATCAGATACCTTGTTTGCTGGCAGGGGTCCCCCGAACCCCGCCAGCCGAAGAGTCTTCTTCAGCGCCGGAGTAGTGCCTTTGTTCAACTAAGTTCCTGGTGTGATCAGCTGTTTCTGACGCCTTACGTCCTGCGCGGGGTTCGGGGACCCCCGCCAGCAAACAAGGTATCTGATGCGACAGCAGGGGAGGGTTGGTGAAAATGCCATAGTGAAACAAACAAATGTGTATCAGGTCTGATTTCACCGGTGCTTTCAATAAAGATTTGAAGACTTTATCCCCACTACTGATCGTCATTTATTTCATCGTCTACTCGTTCTTGGACTTTCCTTGCATGCAAGTTGAGGTTTTGTTTGTGTTGTTCTGATTATTGTATTAACCACAAAACACATTCATTACTGCAATATACATTTATTTCACTCAAAAAGCATTTCTTTATGTTCACTGTAACAGGAAATTTATTCTTCCAGCACATGACAGCAATTCCATTGCATTAAACAATAATGTAAAATGGAAGCACTTGAACGTGAATCCATAGGTATGGTAAGGTTTTGTTTCCTAAGAAGTGAGTACATTTTCTTTCTGATGAAACAAATCATTGATTCAATGAATGATAATGGCATATGTGGCTATTAAATTTTGAATAAACTGACTCCATTTCTTTATGCAAAGTTGTTTCCTTCAAAAGGTTATGGAGCATTGCTATGAAGTTCACATTCATAAATACAGATTTCACAGTCAAACATGCAAAGGCTTATTCTTATTTGGAAGTAAAAAGTACTAGTAAACTTTAGGTTTCAAGTTAAATGAAAAATATTTTCAAAGCACACATTTCAAAGAGGTTAGAAAAATTGCTTTTCTGAGATGGCTAAAACACTTAACTGCACATTTTCACTTGAAAGTGTTACTGAGGTAAAAGATCCTAATATTTACATGTGTACTTTAAACAAACTTTCAAAGATGATATACTTTGAATACACTTCTGTGTGAAGCAGCAAGCTTCTCAATATCAGTAAACCAAGTTAGATAGTGCTTCAGTAGCCATACTAAAAATTTAATTACATAAGAAACCTCTTAAACCTATTCTCCTTTATTTGCAAGGAGAAAAGTGGGGGATAAAGCCCAAATGGTTTGGTCGGTTCTAAAATAGATATAAGCCAAAATATGAAGGATTTCACAAATTAAAAGGCAGCTCAAGATTAACCAATAGTGGACACATTAAAATCTGCTGAAAACACTTAATATAAACATGAACAGTGATATCACTGTAGCTATAAGTTTAATTATTTCCACGTTGCAATTAAAATATAAGGAGTGACTTCATTTATATTCATGAGGTACCCTTATTAATGTGGTCTGCTTCAAGATCTGTAACGTGATAACTTCAAAAATTCACTTGGAGCATGGCTGTTACTAGGAATCTACAGCAACAACCGGTGCATTAGAGAAAACTCATATACGAGTCTTGAGGGGACCTATTTCTTCTGAGAGAAACAATTCAAGTAAGACTAAGCTGTGATGACTTTCCTTTTGATATTCTCCTCTGATTCAAGTGCTGGATGTCCAAATGTGCATCTGTTTTGCTATTTGAAGAACATAACCAATATCTGGTCTCTGATCTGGATCAGGATATATACACATGCTGACCAGCTCTCGCAGCTAATGGAAAGAGGAAGAAAAACAGGAATACATTTCAGAATAGCTATTAGATACTCGTATTAAGACCCACTTGTTCCTAAGTTATTAACACGCTTCATAGAAAAAATTGAAAGAATGCTGTATATAAAGGGGCTTGTATTATATACCACACAATTTGTTATAAATAATAAAATGATCTATCAAAATCCTATATTGTGAAATCAGCAGTTGCAATCCTTCCAAAATTTTATTTTACTTTTTTTTATTTTTATTTTTGATCTTTTTATCTCACATGAGCCTTAGTGACTCAGGTTCAATGTGGCCTACATAACAAATTAGTGATACATATTAAAAATTACAAACAGATTATAAAGTTAAATAAACAATGCTAGAACATTGGCTTTGTAAAACAAATATCAAAAAACAGCGAAGATGACACAGATGAACAAAAAAACGAAAAAGAAAAAAATAATAATAAGAAAAGGGAAAATTACAAAATATGTGTTAAAAAAGAAAAACTTAAAAAAGGAAAAAGAACTGAGGTATAAAAATCAAAAAAAAGAAGAAAAACTGGACAACACAAGTAAAATGAATAAAAAAATGAATCAATTTATTAAGGTGATATGACTCGACACAGCTGTGTTTCGGCCCAACTGGCCTGCGTCAGGAGTCTGTTACACCATGTGTGTATTTTCTAGCAGTGTAAATTCTTGTAGAGTATTCAATAGGACACACCGTGATTCAATAACACTGTGCCTTTAAAAAGGCTATGTGCGTGGTTTAGGGACAATCGTTATGAGGAATTCTGATACAAGAATTATATATATATTTCTCTCGACGAGAGAAAATCCAAAGCTGCTTGGCGTTTGCTAGCAATCCATACCTTTTGTAAAACAAATGACATATGTTGTGAAGTAACCTGGATGCAACTGTTCTTAAGGGTAGATGTATAGAGAAGAAGATTAAATCATAATTAAGTTTGCAAACAAAAGTGAAAATGAATAAATATGGGTACAATTAGGGCTAGATAGGATTAGGGAGGAAAGAAGAAGTGAAATTGTATGAATGGATGGATAATGTGCAAATAGAATTCTTTTTCTGAAAGGCTAAAGAGAATTCCAAACTTCCGTACCTTGATATAAGAAACTGGCATTGGGAATTGTTTATAGATTACATTCCTACAAATAGGGAATGATACGGCATTATGTAGGGGTAATTCAATGAAATTGTTCATATATGATGGAGCAGAACAATATAGAATTTGGTGAATAAAAAAAAACACAGAACTTGAAAGATATTCTTTTATTGGTAACCAGTGCAGGTTATATAGAAAAGGAGTTGCTTTGGTGAAGCAAGGTGATCTACAGATGAGGCGGGCAGCAGTTTGTAATTTTTTGATAAGGCTGCCTTTAAATCCTGCATAAATGGAGTTGAAGTAGTCGAATTTTGTTAGTACTAGGGATTGAACCAAAGTACGAAAGACTGATTTAGTGAAAAAAGGTCTTAATCGCTTTAGTTTCCAAAGTGAATTAAAGACACTTGAGACCACCTTAGAAACTTGAGTTTCAAGGGTAAGGAATTGATCAATCGTAATTCCTAATATTTTCATTGATGAGTGAAGGGGATAAGTGATCTCTAATGTAAAATTTTTAAAATTTATAGGGTGGTGAGGGTTAGTTACTATTAGAAACTTAATTTTTTCCTTATTGCGTTTTAATTTAAAATTAGATGTCTAATTTAATTGAGTTCATTATTTCAAATCTTTAGAGAATGGGATATAAATGGTGACATTGTTTTTGAGATGGGGTGACCATAACTATACCAATACTTGATGCAGTTGTGGTCACCCCATCTCAAAAATGATATGATGGAACTAGAAAATGTTCAGAGAAGCTTGACAAAAATGATAAATGAATTTGAACACCATACAAAGAGTCTAAACAGGTTAGGGCCCTTCAGCTTGGAAAAATGACAAAGGCCATATGATAAGTTTATAAAATTGTGAGTGGGATGGAACATTTAAATAGGAAATAGTTGTTTACCCTTTTCAAACAAAAACAAGGGAACACACTCCATGTAATTATGACCAGCACATTTGAAATCAGAGGTTAGACATCAATGTACAGAAGCTTCCACATGCTGTGGAATCTGTTTCCAGAGGATGTGGTCAAGGCAACTAACATTACGAGATTCAAAAGAAGTTTGGATAAGTTCCTGGAGAAGTCCATAAAAACAAAATGTACTATCCATGCCTGGCAATGAGAAATTGATCTCCTTTTTGAGACCTGCCAGACACAGGTGATCCAGATTGCCCAGTGGAGGAGTTGCCTAGTAGTTAGGGTGATGGACTTTTGGTCCTGAGGAACTGAGTTCAGTTCCCACTTCAGGCACAGGCAGCTCCTTGTGACTCTGGGCAAGTCACTTAACCCTCCATTGCCCCATGTAAGCCGCATTGAGCCTGCCATGAGTGGGAAAGCGCGGGGTACAAATGTAACAAAAATAAAAAAATATATATACTATCCATGCCTGGCAATGAGAAATTGATCTCCTTTTTGAGACCTGCCAGATACAGGTGATCCAGATTGACCACTGTCAGACATAATGCTGATCATAATGGACCTTAGATTCAATATGGCTTTTACCCTTTATTGGTCCCAGGTACAAAACCTCAGACTGTGAGCACATTAAGGATAGATAAAAATACCTGTATGTAATATGTAAACTGCTTTGGTTAAACCACAGAAAGGTAATATCAAATGCATGACCCTGACCCTTATGGGCCAGGAAATGCCTACTCTATCTGTATGACACTCACACTGTGCTCATATTTAGAAAGGCCAGCAATCAAATCTAAAATCCAAATCCTATGTAAAGAAAAATCCTTAAGGGAAGGGATTCTGGATTTTAACTTGCACTTTTTTTCAGTTGAAGCTCAAGGAGATTACAATCATGTACGATAGATTATAAGCCCCAAGGAACAGGAAAATACCTAAGTTTGTACCTGAGACAATGGAGGGTTAAGTGACTTGCCAAAGCTCACAAGAAGCTGCAGTCTGATTTGAACCCTGCTTCCCTTGGATCTTAGCCCACTTCTCTAACCATTAGGCTGCCCACTCCTTGAGTGAGCACAGAGAAGAAATCCTGTCTCTCAGGTAGGTGTATGTTTGTGTTGCCAGTAAAGAATACTCATTTGTACCCTGCTGCCTTTATCATATATGATTGATCTGCTTTGCTGTATTAGGATTCAATTGCCAAGCTTAAAGTTCATCTCCTTGATTGTATTTAGGCTTATCTGATCATTTTATTAATGCTATGGTGTTAACAAAAGTGTATGTATGTCAAGTTATAGCTGCTGCACATCACCTTGGGTGAATCTCTTTTAAAAAGTCATAAGTACATAAGTACATAAGTAGTGCCATACTGGGAAAGACCAAAGGTCCATCTAGCCCAGCATCCTGTCACCGACAGTGGCCAATCCAGGTCAAGGGCACCTGGCACGCTCCCCAAACGTAAAAACATTCCAGACAAGTTATACCTAAAAATGGAATTTTTCCAAGTCCATTTAATAGCGGTCTATGGACTTGTCCTTTAGGAATCTATCTAACCCCTTTTTAAACTCCGTCAAGCTAACCGCCCGTACCACGTTCTCCGGCAACAAATTCCAGAGTCTAATTACACGTTGGGTGAAGAAAAAGTTTCTCCGATTCGTTTTAAATTTACCACACTGTAGCTTCAACTCATGCCCTCTAGTCCTAGTATTTTTGGATAGCGTGAACAGTCGCTTCACATCCACCCGATCCATTCCACTCATTATTTTATACACTTCTATCATATCTCCCCTCAGCCGTCTCTTCTCCAAGCTAAAAAGCCCTAGCCTTCTCAGCCTCTCTTCATAGGAAAGTCGTCCCATCCCCACTATCATTTTCGTCGCCCTTCGCTGTACCTTTTCCAATTCTACTATATCTTTTTTGAGATACGTGGTTAATAAATCCAATAAATACTGTAAATAGAACATCTAATCAACCTCTTTCTATTTTCAATGGACTTTAACTGTCAGTGCTTTTTATTTATAGCCCTTTTTAAAGAAATTCACTTAAGGCAGTGTACATAGATAGGCAACAGCGAATTACAACAGAAAAAATATTCAAACAGTATAAGGTATAACATAGTATGCTGTCAACACAATAAAATTAATAGCACTGGGTGCGGGCAAAGATGGAACATATAGATTAGAGTGGAGGAGTGGCCTAGTGGCTAGAGTGATGGACTTTGGTCCTGGGGAACTGAGTTCAATTCCCACTTCAGGCACAGGCAGCTCCTTGTGACTCTGGGCAAGTCACTTAACCCTCCATTGCCCCATGAAAGCCGCATTGAGCCTGCCATGAGTGGGAAAGCATGGAGTACAAATGTAACAAAAAAAAGTTAGAAAATAAGAGGACTAATTTAAAGAAAGTTGCACATTTAAGTCAGAAAGGTGCATGCATGTAATCTCATCTAGGGTAAGAGTATATAAGCAAGTCCTGCTATAGTATGTGCAGCCAGTGTTAGTCCCTTAAATGTTTGGGTGAAGAGCCTAGCTTTCACCTGCTTCCTGAAGTAGAGATAATCTTGAGTTAAGCAAATCCTGTTCAGGAGTGCATTCCAGAGTTGGGCTACTCCAGAAAAGACTCAGTGGCAGTTATCAGATCATCTGATGTTCTTTGGAGAGGGTGTGGCTAGGGATACCCCTTGGGAGGACCTTAGTGGTGTGTAGAGGGAGAGCCTGTTCTTTAACTACTCTGGCCCATTTCCTTTAAGGGCCTTTAAGATCAGAGTTTTAAATTTAGCTTTTGTGATACTATCAGCAACTGATGGCAAAACAGATTTGTTAGATGACTTATTAGATTATTGACTTCCCAGTTGCTGAGCACTGCCACCAGTTCTAATCAGAAAGGACTTTCTCAGTGTTTTCTCAATGTTCACTTTGTGGTAAGGCTCTGGAGCATTCCACTTAAGTCTGGGAACATAATATCTGGATAGGACTGGAATTAGCAAAATAATCATTTGTTTTTATTGTTCCCATCATAAAAAATTGGCTAATTTACAGATTACAAAACCTCAGATTAAAACAAAACATTAGAAATTTTGAACTATCCAAAGAGCAAATATTGCAGCTGTATCCTTTCAGCCACTTACCTTTTCAGAATAATGCTCTGTTGGAAGAGGAGGGTAGTCACATTGTTCTATTTTTTGGCACAGAGAAAAGAGATTCATCTTATCTCCATAGAAAGGACTCTGAAGAGCTGCCATCTGCAAAAGCAATATTTTAACATCGTAAGGTGTTAACAGTTCCTTACACCTGTACTCCCCAAGCACATTCAGATTTACTGCACAGCTACTACTACTACTATTTAGCATTTCTATAGCGCTACAAGCCATACGCAGCGCTGCACAAACATAGAAGAAAGTCCCTGCTCAAAGAGCTTACAATCTAATAGACAAAAAATAAATAAAGTAATCAAATCAATGTGAACGGGAAGGAAGAGAGGAGGGTAGGTGGAGGCGAGTGGTTACAAGTGGTTACGAGTCAAAAGCAATGTTAAAGAGGTGGGCTTTCAGTCTAGATTTAAAGGTGGCCAAGGATGGGGCAAGACGTAGGGGCTCAGGAAGTTTATTCCAGGCGTAGGGTGCAGCGAGACAGAAGGCGCGAAGTCTGGAGTTGCCAGTAGTGGAGAAGGGAACAGATAAGGATTTATCCATGGAGCGGAGTGCACGGGAAGGGGTGTAGGGAAGGACGAGTGTGGAGAGATACTGGGGAGCAGCAGAGTGAGTACATTTATAGGTTAGTAGAAGAAGTTTGAACAGGATGCGAAAACGGATAAGGAGCCAGTGAAGGGTCTTGAGGAGAGGGGTAGTATGAGTAAAGCGACCCTGGCGGAAGACGAGACGGACAGCAGAGTTTTGAACCAACTGGAGAGGGGAAAGGTGACTAAGTGGGAGGCCAGCACGAAGCAGATTGCAGTAGTCTAAACGAGAGGTGACAAGGGTGTGGATGAGGGTTTTGGTAGAGTGCTCGGAAAGAAAGGGGCGGATTTTACGGATGTTGTAAAGAAAGAAACGACAGGTCTTGGCAATCTGCTGGATGTGAGCAGAGAAGGAGAGAGAAGAGTCAAAGATGACCCCAAGGTTTCGAGCTGAGGAGACAGGGAGAATGAGAGAGCCATCAACAGAAATAGAAAACGGGGGGAGCGGGGAGGTGGGTTTGGGGGGGGGAAATGAGAAGCTCGGCTTTGGTCATATTTAATTTCAGGTGGCGTTGAGACATCCAGACAGCAATGTCAGACAAGCATGCTGAAACTTTGGTTTGGATGCAAGGTGAGATATCAGGGGTAGAAAGGTAGATTTGGGAGTCGTCAGCATAGAGATGGTAGGAAAAGCCATGGGATGAGATTAATGAACCAAGGGAAGAAGTGTAGATAGAAAAGAGGAGGGGACCAAGAACAGAACCCTGAGGTACGCCGACAGGCAGAGGGATAGAAGTAGAAGAGGATCCACCAGAGTGAACACTAAAGGTGCGGAGGGAGAGGTAGGAAGAGAACTAGGAGGGGGTCACGTGATGCCTGCTGCTTGAGAGGCCATGAGAAGACGAGGCTCCGCGCCTACCCACTCCAAATCTGCTATATTACGGGTTAATACCCAGCGACGAACAGCAAAAAAAAAATTGCCTAAACAGCGAGAAATCGCAGGCGAAAGCTGAGGGGGCTTCTGGGGCGGTATGCCCCCGAGATCACATAAGAAAGCGACGACTTCTATGAAGCACGGGCCCAGCAAGATGGCGGAACAGCGACCAGCACAAAGCGTGCATGCCACGTTGAGCGCGGATTGGGCGCAAGAAATCTCCCGCTCGGTCTCTGCCGCTTTGGAGGACAAATTGAATAAATTGCAGTCGGCGGTGGATGAGATTAATGAGAAATTTGACTCTCATGCCGCCCGACTCACTGCTGTGGAGAACAGGCTGTCTGTGCGGGAGGACGAAGCCCAGAACACCGCCACGCAGCTGGCGGCGCTCCAAAAACAGCTGGAGGAGATGAGGGCGAGGGTCGAGAAGCAGGAGAACCGCTCCCGACGGAACAACCTGCGGGTGATCAGACTCCCCGAAACAGTGCTGGATAAGGACCTGTATGACTTTTTCTCCAAGTGGATACCTGAGCACCTGGGTCTTGAAGAACATCAGGGCCATTTTGCCTGTGACAGGGCCCACCGGATCGGGAATCGGGGAGACAACAACACCAGGCCCCGCATAGCGATAGCACATTTTGTTAACTGGCAGGCAAAGGAAAAGATATTGAAAGCCTCCAGAGGTAAGGAGGGTTTACAATATGAGGGCTGCCGCTTATTACTATTTAATGACTATTCGACACGAGTGGCATTGTAGTGGAAGGCCATGGCCCCCACCTGTACTGCGCTCTACAAAAAGGGGGTGCGATTTGCCCTAATGTATCCAGCCAGGCTGAAAATCTGGGTCGATGGAAAGGCTATCGTCCTCAATGATGCGGCAAGAGCTTACCTGGATAAATGCAACCAGCCAGATGCATCGGGACCTAGGGGCCCAGAATAGAGTAACCAGGTGGACTTGAGAGAGCAGATATTGATATGCTACTTGTTTGGTTTTACTTTACGCTAGGGGGTATGATTTAATTGTACCCCAGTGAGACTGGAAAGAACGGCTGGACCTGATTTTGTGCACTTCTCCCTCCTTTTGCAAGACTGGACTATACGGCAGTAGGGAGAGCGGCTGCGGCAAGCACGTGCAACATGATGCAGGGAGAGGTGAAAATACAACAGCCAAGTTATAAACTGGCCAGCTTTTTCTTAGTTTCTTTGTTGGGTATAGATTTAAGCCTGGAAATGGGCAGTTGTAACAGTTTTGGGGTACTATGGGTTGCTGCAAATATACCTGTAATGTGTAATACTTATCTTATCATACAACAGCTTCTGTAGGGGTGGGGGCCTCGAATGTTTTCGGGCTGAGCTGAGTAGGTGAAGGATGTGGGGGAAGGATATGATAGGGGGGTGGGAGGGACGAGGGAGGGGGGAATGTGTGAGAGTGTGAGTGAGGATGTGTTGGGGGAGGGGAGGGAGAGGGTAAGAGATTGGAGAAGGACTTTGGTGGACGAGAGTGCATGGAGTATGGGACATCAGGGATATGAGGTGAGTCAGGTGAACAAACGGTGGAAGCAGCAGAGGTATGGGAAACCTATTTGGGAGGCCGGTACGACCAAAACCTTGCACGTCCTGCTGGGAGACTGGCAAGGTATAACACATAGTGAACCAGGTCATCAGGCATACTTGTTGCTGGTATGGGAAGTTTGAAAATCATTACGCTTAATGTGGATGGCCTACACTCACCCATTAAGAGAACTAAAATTCTCTCATGGTTGAAAAAAGAAAAAGCTGACATTGCATACCTTCAAGAAACCCACCTCACGGTTTCAGAACATCAAAAGCTAAAGCGGGGATGGGTTGGAGAAGTTGGGTACTCAGCATATAACTCCAGGCAGAGGGGGGTGGCAATTTTAATTCACAAACAAATCCCATTTCACTGTCATAAAGTGATCCAAGATAAAGAAGGCAGATATGTGTTAGTTTTGGGCGAGCTATGGGGACAGCAAATTCTCCTTTGTAATATATATGGGCCTAACGTATACTCCCATAGATTCTTTTCTGACCTTGTGGCAAGAGTGATACCTTACTCTAATTATCAGATTGTACTGGGAGGGGATTTTAATATAGTAGCAGATCCCACCAATGACTCCAAACCCATAAAAACGAGGGTGCGGAGCTGGGAAGATAGGGGGATCCCCTTTGTGACATCTCAGCTGGGGTTGGTAGACATATGGCGGCTCTTGCACCCTCAAGATGGGGAGTATACGTTTTATTCACATACACATAAGGTATATTCGAGACTAGACTACTTATTGGTGGCACCTTCTCTGGTCCCAAAAATTGTGAAAGCAGAAATAGTGGATAGTGCACTTAGTGACCACTCGGCAGTTTTGATGGCGGTTTCTTGTGCAGCGGAGCCGGGCGAGAGGGTGTGGCGGCTTCCCCCCTACCTTTACCAGGATAAGGAGTTTAGAGAATTTCTGCGCCTTAAATGGCTAGACTACCAGGCACATAACAACACACCAGAGGTTAATGCTAGCACGTACTGGGAAGCCTCTAAAGTAGTTATGAGGGGGTATATCATTGCATATGTGGCGGGCAAGAAAAAACAAAGAGAAGCAGATTTGTTGCGGCTCTCGCAGGAGTATCATCATATAAGGAGGGCACATATGCAGAATATAAATGATACGCATAAGGCGCAGCTAATCCACCTTAAAAAACAGATTGATGATATATTGCATGCAAGAGCTGAGTGGGATATATACTATCAGCGCTTTAAACTGTTTAAATGGGGCAGTAAAGCGGGTAGGCTGTTGGCAAACCTGGTGAGGCCTCCACGTAAAAGGCAATTAATCTTTTCCATAAAGAACGCTCGGGGAGAGGTATTTACCAATGAATCCCAAATTATGCAACAGTTCGTTCAATATTACAGCTCTTTATACAGGGAGCGGGAATATGATGCTGCCCAGTCTGCAGCCTTCTTTCAAGGGTTACAGATACCAAAACTGACGGGGGCACAACTGGACTCCTTAAATGGGCCTGTGACAGAGAAAGAAATACGGTTAGGCATAAAAATGCTGAAACTTACTAAGGCGCCAGGGCCTGACGGGTTTGGCCCTGAATATTATCAAATATTAAGTGACCTGGTGGCGCCACCATTAGAGGCGTGGTTTAATGGAATTGTGGGGGAGGGCTTGACTATACAGCATAATGTGGCACATATAGTGCTGTTGCCGAAGCCCGGCAAAGATTTGGAGCAGGTGGGTTCATACCGACCAATATCTTTGCTAAACCAAGATATTAAGATTTTAGCGGCTATCTTGGCTAGGGGTATGAACCAGGTGTTACCCGAGCTAATTCATGAAGATCAAGTGGGCTTTGTGCCAGGTCGCCATGGTTCTATGAATATCATGCAAGCTTTGATGGCCATTCACAAATTCCGGGGAGAGAGGGGGCTAGAAGTTATAGCCGGGCTTGATATGGAGAAGGCCTTTGACAGCATATCTTGGCGTTACCTATTTGAGACTTTGGACCACTTTGGGATATCGGGCTCGGTAGTATCCTGGATTGAAGCCCTCTATAGAAGCCCCATGGCCCGACTGATGGTAAATGGGAAGCTTACTGAACGGTTCTCCCTGGGCAGGGGCACCAGACAGGGATGTCCCCTCTCCCCACTTCTCTTTCTATTGGCAATTGAGCCATTGGCCATAAGAATCCATAGTGCTGCACAGATACGGGGAATCCAAGTACGAAATAAGGAGTTTCGGCTGAACTTATTTGCCGATGATATACTCTTATATTTGGCGAATGGCCCCAGAGATCTGCCTAGAGCCCTTGAGCTAGTCAGGGAGTTTGGAGACTTATCGGGATTGAGAGTGAATTGTGCCAAATCGGAGTTACTCCGTTGTCAGGAATAGAGGGAGACCCCTGGATGGAGGGACTACCTATAACACTAGTCAGGGGAGCGATGAGATACTTGGGGGGTTTTCTTAGCACAAATGCAAAACTTTTCTACAAGAAAAATGTGATTGACCAGATAGAAAACATCAGGCGACTCTGTGATAAATGGAAGGACCTACCACTTTCTCTGATGGGCAGAGTAGCTTTGGTAAAAATGATTCTCCTCCCCAAAATTCTTTACCCTTTACAGGCAGCTCCTATATGGGTGTTAAGAAAAGAAGAACGACTGTTTCGGTCAACTATTAGGAGCTTTATTTGGAGAGGGAAAGGGGCAAGGATAAGTCATGTTAAACTTTCTTTAAGTAAGGAGAGGGGAGGATTAGGCCTTCCAGACCTACGTATGTATAATGTAGCAGCGCTAATGCGCTTCATTTATGAGGGAATCATAGGTCAGCAGAGGTACTTACCAGAGAGGGGGATGGAGATTTGGAGTAGACCTTGGTCATTTATCAATTTAATCCACGGGGGTCCCAGTGGTGACATTAATATCACTGACAGGAGCGAGCTTTTGGGGCCCATGCGGAGAGCTTGGGGGTGGTGGAGGAAGCGTCAACAGAGAACGCCAGACGTTTCACCCTTTGTGAGCCTAGTGGGTAATGAAGCATTCCCACCTGGGATGGGTAGAACGGCATTTACTACTTGGAGGGACAATGGATGCAGGATTTTGGGACAATTACTGGAAAATGACACGGACACTTTTGACACATTTGACCGGGTAAAGGAACAATGGGATCTGACGAACAAAAACTTGTTACAATACCTTCAAATTAGGCATTATTGGGCTACCACAAGAACAAAGTATGGGGAAGCGTGGACATGGGGCCAATTAGACAGGATCCTTCTTAAAATCCCATATCAATTAAATAGCTTGTCGACCTGGTACAAAGTGTTAAATGAACATCGGAGGGAAGAGGAAATGAGGATATTGACAGCCAAATGGAATGAAGAACTGGGCACTAATTACACTGAACAAACATTCCAGAAATTGTTTGCAACACTCTATGACATGGTTAAGGCAGCTGAATTGCAGGAGATGCAATATAAGATCTTACACAGGGCGCACATATCTAGGGCAAAAGGGGCAAAGATGGGACTCTGGATTGATGATCGTTGTATTAAATGCCAAGGGGCGGGGGCGGGGGGGGGGGGGGGGACGCTGCTGCACTCTTTTTTAGAATGCCCGGCTCTGGTGTTCTGGAATGAGGCCATACAGGTGCTTAATAATGTGGTGCAGAAGACCTTGGACTGGGATTATGCAACCCTGCTGCTTGGAGACCAATCACTTTTAATTAGGCAAGGCTTAACCCAACCATATAGGAGGTTGGTATATGTCTCCCTCTTGCTGGTTAAAAAGACGATACTACAGTTTTGTGGTGCTGCAGAGGGTGCATTAGGAGCGGTATGGAAAACAAAAATGAGGGAGGTAGGCACACATGAGAGGCAACTTTATTCCAAGGCTAATAAAGCAGAGACCCGAAGGTATGCCATGCTGTGGGAGGAATGTTTACATGTGCTCACCTGAAATTGGAGAGGGCATTGGGAGAAGGAGTATGTAGGGATGAATGGGGGAGGGGGGAGGGATGGTGTGAAAGTTGAGAAGTGGAATGGAATATTTGATGGAGTGTAAGGTTGTATGGTTGGGGGGATAAATTAATAAAATACAATGCAGGTTGTATCAAAGACCTTTGGGCAGACAGAGCTGTTGAATATAGATATGGAGTGGTGATTTCGGATTGTACATTGAGCGGTGTTGCTTGCATTTTGTAACTACAACTTGTTATTGTGTGAATAAAAATATATTTAAAAAAAAAAAAAAGGAAGAGAACCAGGAAAGGACAGAGCCCTGGAATCCAAGTGAGGACAGGGTATCGAGAAGTATGCTGTTATCGACTGTGTCAAAAGCAGCGGACAGATCAAGAAGAATGAGGATGGAATATTGACCTCTGGATTTAGCCAGTAATAGGTCATTGGAGACTTTAGTAAGCGCAGTTTTGGATGAGTGGAGAGGGCAAAAACCAGATTGTAGTGGGTCAAGAATAGCATGTGAGGAGAGAAAATCAAGGCAGCGGTGGTGAACAGCACGCTCAAGTAATTTGGAGAGAAAAGGGAGGAGGGAAATGGGTCAGTAATTAGAGGGACAAGTAGGGTCGAGTGAAGGCTTCTTAAGGAGAGGTGTGACCACAGTATGTTTAAAGGCAGTAGGGACAGTTGCAGTGGAAAGTGAGAGGTTGAGAATGTGACAGATAAAAGGAATAAGAGCAGGAGAGATGGCATTAAGAAGGTGGGTGGGAATGGGATCAGAGGAACAGGTGGTACATTTTGAGGAAGAAAGGAGAAGTGTAGTTTCCTCAATAGTAACTTCAGGAAAGGAGGAAAGGGAATGAGGGGAAGGAGAGAGAGGGGAACGGACTAGTGGAGGGAGAGGTGGTGAGGTAGAGAAAGCAAGGTTTATCTTTTCAACCTTGTTGTGAAAGAATTCAGCAAGGGTCTGAGGAGATAATGAAGGGGTAGTTGGGGGAGAGAGTTCAATGTGGTGAAGAGAAGTCGAGGATTAGAGCCAAGAGAGTTGGTCAGTTGGATATAATAATCCTGTTTGGCACGTAAAAGAGCAGATTGGAAGGAGGTCAGCATGAACTTAAAGTGTAAGAAATCAGCAAGGGCCCGAGATTTCCGCCAGAGGCGTTCGGCGGAGCGGGTACAGGAACGTAGGTAGCGGATATTAGAAGTCAGCCAAGGTTGGGGTTTTGTACGCCTTACAGGGCGGGTCATCAAAGGTGCAAGAGTGTCTAAGGCAGAGGATAGAGTATTGTTGTAAGAAGAAACAGCCTCGTTGACAGACATGGATGGTACCACAGTAGAGAGGAGGTTTGAAACATGGGAGGATAGAGATGAAGGGTCAATATCGTGAAGATTCCTAGATAAATTAGATAAGATAGGACGGGACTGGGAGGGAGGAGATTTAAGTGTGAAAGATATAAGATGGTGATCAGAGGAGGGAAGATCAGAGGCAAGGAAATTAGAGGCTGAACAGTTGGAGGAGAAGATGAGATCAAGACAGTGACCATTTTGATGAGTGGGGGAGGTGGAGCATAGTTGGAGATTAAAGGAGGACGTTAAAGCGAGTAACTTGGAAATATAAGAGTTGGAAGGATCATTAGCAGGAATATTAAAGTCACCAAGGATGAGAGAGGGGGAGGAAGGATCATGGAAGAAGGCAAGCCAGGCATCAAAGTCACTGAGAAAGGATGAAAGGGACTTATCAGGGGGACGATAAATGACCGCTATTCGAAGAGGCAGAGGAGAGAAAAGGCGGATAGAGTGGACTTCAAAGGAGGAAAAACAGTGAGATTGAGGTGGAAGAAGGGGTTGAAATCTGGAGGAGGGAGAGAGAAGTAGTCCAACACCGCCCCCACGGCCAGCAGGGCGAGGAGTATGTGAAAATAGATAACCACCATGGCACAGGGCTGCGACTGAAGCAGAGTCATCAGGGCAGAGCCAGGTTTCTGTTATGGCGAGCAGATGGAGGTGACGCGAGATAAAGAGGTCATGGATATAGGCGAGTTTGTTACAGATAGAGCGGGCATTCCATAGGGCGCAAGAGAAGGGCAGAGAAGAGGAGGGGAGTAGAGAAATAGAGATGAGGTTAGAGAGGTCTCGGTGAGATCTGTAGGGTTGGGATAATAGTTGGTGAGGGGGGCCAGGATTGGGATTGATGTCACCGGCTGAGAGTAAGAGAAGGAGTAAAAGAGAGCGGAGGAGAGTAGGAGAGGTGTGGCCATGAAGGCGTCGAAGGTGAGAGGTATTTAGGTGGAATGGGGAAGGCAAAATGGACGGAAGAAAGAGGCGGAGATTAAAAGCCAAGAGGGAGGAAGAGGGTAGGAGAGAAGGTGAGATGATGAAGTCGATGGATGGGCAGTGAGTTCCTGTAGCGGAGAGAGGTAGGGGGTGAGGGAAAAGATTAGGAAGGGACAGGGCTAGGAAGAGAATATGAATAGGGGCCATAAATGACTGAGGTACTTTAGCAAGATTAGATGCAAAGAGAAAAATGCCCCGCGCGCCGTTAGACGCGCGGCACCTAGAGCGGAGGCCCTGAGTGGATCGGAGTGGACCTGGGTGTCACCCCGGAGAAGGCTGTAAGGATATGCAGATGAGCTGCAAGTCCTCCACAGCACCTGAAAGGCAGCCGGTGGTAGAGCTGGGCACCTCTCAGCTGAGGAAAGGCTTACCAGGGGTTAGGCCGAAGCCAGCATTCCTCCCCCTGAGGGTCGCCTGATCCTAGCCAAAAAGCACCTGGAAACTGTGCAGTAGTAGTAGTAGTAATAAAACAGCAGCAGTATACACACATACTGATACCTACATTTCTCAAAACCCACAATTATAAGTGATTCCACTGTATAGGGTTTGTTAAGCTTGTTAATCTGTTTTTTCTCTTCTGATAGCCTACCAACTGAAGTAAATTTTCATGAGTTTTTTAGATATTTATTAAGGGGGTCTTTTACCACAACCTAAAAAGGCCCCCTAAGATGCCCGGAACTTTGTTCAACTGTTCAAAGCTCAAACTAAATAGTATGAGAAACAGTATAAAAAGAAAGACTTCACGTAAGTCCAATACAAGAAAAATCATAGCATGCATGCTAAACATTAACAGTGCAATTCCCTCCCAAATACATTTGCATATGGTCCTTGAATAGTGCTTAAGGGCAAAGACAATGCCCTTGCTATTCAAAAGCATTTAACCAGCCAGGATCAGCACTTAGCTAGTTAAATGCCCCATACTTTTATTTTTTTTTATTTAAAATTTCAATTATAATCAGAAGACAACTCTTGCTACAGTAACTGAACAAAAAAAAGGGAAATAAAAGGGGATACACATCATTAATCTTCCTTAGACCTATATATTAAAAGCCTTCAGCTGCTCTGGAGCATAAAACGTATATTTAGACCCTCCAAACTTGACCAGGCACTTGCAGGGAGATGCCAACAAAAAAGATGCTCTAATTTTTAAAGTTTCTTGCCATAAAAACTCCTTTCTACATTCTTGTGTAGTCTTCTTCTGTCCTCCAAAAGGAACTTTAGAATGCTTGAAAAAGAATCTTAATACCGCATTCACATTTTGTTCAAATATTCTCTGTCAGCGTTTGGATACCCCCACCTGCAATGACTTCCAGAGCACTGTTTCAACCCTTACAAAATGCAGCATGGACAAACTACATTTATCAAAGTAATATTCTTGTGTTAACCTCTTTGTGCAAACACACACACAAGTAGGTTCTTGATAGTGCCTTAACAACAACCCCATCCCAGAACCTGCCAACGCTACTTTTATTTCTGGTCTCCAGATAAAATCATGACTGCAATTCCCAATTTACATACGAAAAAAGTAACAGTGCTAACACGGTTTTTATTGAAACGGAGAGCCATGAGCTGCAAAGAAACTCGGAAAGCAAGAGACATGTCACCTCAGCATGCAGCCTCTGCCATGATTGCTTATTAATCCAGAATGTGATTCTAGCACATGTTGTCATTCTTGTTCACTGTCACATTGTGCACCCAAAAACAGACTAATATCGCATCCTAATGAATCACAATTAAATAATAGTTGATACTGCCTATTCTGCTTAGAAAATCTTTTTTTAAATATGTTCTGATTCGAACTGTGCAAATTGTCAAGGTTTTTATGTTGACCTCAGTGAAAAGGTGATGCTTTTCACTGCAACTTAAATAAGGGACTATTTGATAATTGTTTTGACTTTTCAACCTGAGGTTTGAGCTGCCTCATTACCATACACTGAAAACTGATCAAATGATACTGTTGCATTTTTGCTAATGACCTGATATTCTCTCAAGAGTACCTGGAAATAATAAATGGAAAAATGTATGTTATATTTAGGGCTTCTGTTTTTAGGTGTTCATAAACTGTAAATTTATGTGTTTATTTTCTAGATAATTAAGGATTCTTTGAGGGTATAATCAGTGCTTATTAGTGTTTTTGTGCCACAGATACCATTATTGCTGGGTATTTATTCTGTTACGTAGGAATAATCAGCACAGAAGAGACACAAAAACTGAGTGAAAGAAAAGACAAGAAAGGCATGAGAGATTACTAGGGGAAGTGGTATTGTTCTAGTGCTTAGCCACGAAACACCTTTTAAAAAAAATTATTATTTTAGCATGGCAGGGGGCTAGCAGTGTTTATTGGTTCAAACCTAAAATCAGAAACTAAGGGCCCTGTTTACTAAGCTGTGCTAGCGTTTTTAGCATGCGCTAAATGCTAGAATCACCCACATGTTCCTATGGGCGACTTAGCATTTAATGCATGCTAATCATTAGCAAATGCTAAAAACACTAATGCACCCTTAGGACTGCTTAGTAAACAAGGCCCCAAGTTAGTTATATTGAATGTATTGTAATAAGTTATAGTGCAATTTGTACTCCAGATCTCATAGAATGAGTATATGAATATGAAGATAGTTATGCACGATTTCTCAACAAAGCACAAGAAATGTTCTTGAACGTAGAAGCAAAGCCTATGGATAGGTGTGAGCTAAATAAATATGATATGGCTGCAATGCACCGGGCACCTGCCTATGTTAAAATAGTCATCTCTGTCCTGACCCATCTGCTGTTGTGGTTGATCCCCTTTCTGAAAACAGAACCAACTTTGTGTGGGGGGATGTGGTGGGATGGCAGAAACAGAAATTAACTTAGCCATCACACCAAAGCCTACTGCCCTCATTTATTTAGCCATCAGATGGTTGATATGGGGGAAGGATCTGGCCATACTCCATTTCTGTAGCATGGATGGAGCCTCCTCTATAAAAAGTATACAGCAGCAAACAGGTTTAGTGCATCCTCAATTGATGTATTCTTCAAATTCAAGGATGATCATGGTTGTAACAATATCTTTGAATGACCATGTGAAAGGTAACTCACTGGTCTATAACAGATAGGACCAGAACTGTGGAATCTTTTGCCGCTGGAATTATGGAAACAGCCTCCACTGTAATTGGTCCATACCATCATGCATTAACAACAACAAAACATTATGACAAAACATATATCAACTGTGAATAACTCGAGAGCAATGCATGATGTCATCTCTAGTTATTCATAATGTTTAAAATGCCAAAAAAAGTACAAAATGCAGAGAATTGCAAAGAATTGTAGATGTTCATAAAAATGCAGTCCACTGAATCATGGTATTTAGCCCCTGAGGTTCTATGGTATTTAATCGGTGAATCCATCGTTGTTTCTGCTGTAATAGCATTCTGTCTCTGTCACCTCCCTGTTCGTCCCGACTTATGTGTATGATAATCCAGCAACAAAAAGTTTCAAAAGGACCTTTGAACTGTGTACAATGCATAACCAAAGGCACTCCAGGTTTCTTATTCTTGATGCATGATTTGTGCTCACTCAATCTGGTTTTTAAACTTCTTGTAGTTTTACCCTTTATAACTTATTGCATGAACATTGAAGTGCATAGACCACGTGAGTTGTAGTACAAGAGGTAGCGCTACGTAGCTGATATGTGCTACCGTTGTTTGGATTGGTGAATCGTGTACACTCCACTGTCATGTCACAAAAGGAACACTGCATACATTTTTTGTGCCCTAGTATGCCTTCAGAGATGCTGGCTTCAGTCCTGGGTAAAGCCGCTGGGCTTAAAATTTCCAAGTTAGGATCTCTGGAAACGCTATTCTTAAAGACTTGTCATTGAACACAGTATGCGTTTTCAAAATGTCCCAGTTCCTCTTTAATATTCCTTTTATTACACATGTTTTGTCAACATGCCCAGTGATTGGTTCCTGTTGGATGGCATCCTTTAAATACCAGGCGCCATTTTGAAGAGCTCATGCTGCCAAATTGCATATAGCATGAAACATAAGAGGCAGGTGTTTTCTCTTTTGAACAAGTTCCTTTTCTCTGTTTTTCTCAACTTTCCTTTTTTATATGGAAGCATTTATTTGAATTTCAGATTATTATAAGAGGTGAGGTCTATGGATGAAGCCATAGCGAAACGGGTCCCTGTAGGGACCTCTACCCAGGAGTTCACAGCGTTCAGATATAGAAGAGCAGCTGACGATCACTTCAAGCCATTTAGAAGCTAAGTAACATTTTACTATATACAGTTGTTGAATGATAAAGTTATTGTTAAATAAAAACGCTCATTTTTTGGTTTGTTCAACAACCATGGAAAGGAGGTTTTTAGACCGATGATGACTTGTTTGACTAATCACACACAGAGGAAATACTTTGTTCCAAGAATGTGGTTTGATGTCTAAATGAGGTCTTTTCCTCCTATTTTTATTTTTATATTCAGATTAAAACACAGAGAAGAAATAAAGATTAGTATTAAGACACCATATAATATTTATAGAGGTATTCTATTGAATAGTTTGGAGCCTTTTTAATAGTACATAGGTATTGCCGTACTGGGACAGACCGAAGGTCCATCAAGCCCAGCATCCTGTTTCCAACAGTGACCAAGCTACATCACAAGTACCTGGCAACATCCCAAATACATATTACAATAGTCCAGTTGACTCAAAATGATTGAACCATTATTTTAAACTGATCCTCCTGAAAGTATTTACGTATTTGTCTTAATTTCCTAATGAGTAAAATGGTTTTCTAATTAAGCAATTTATTTGGGTTTCTAATGTTAATATTTTTCCTAAATGTCATCTTGTATTAAAATTTTAGGGATCCAATTTATAATTTTTCTGGTTATTTGAATGCTTCTATGAAATGCAAAGCTTATTGTATATGTGGATGTCCTAAAATAGGTACCTGCTTTGAGTTATTAGTTGAGGTTGCTACTGTGATGTGATAAAATGTTTTAAATATGAAACCTGTTACAATTATTGGTCAATAGGCCTTAATTGTAACTATATAGTGGATTTACCATATTTCAAGATAAAAAAAATCATAATTCGCCTTGCGCTACCTTATTAGTTGAGGTTGCTAATGTGATGTGATAGAATGGAGAAGTAATTTGATGTTTTAAATATGAAACCTGTTAGAATTATTGGTCAGTAGGCCTTAATTGTAACTATGTAGTGGATTTAACATATTTCAAGATTAAAAACAAAACAAAACAAAACATAATTCGCCTTGAGCTACCATTTAAGCAGAATATAAACACCCAAATTAAATTTATGAATAGCATTATATGAGATGTGAAGTAAAGCCTTAGGTCACAATAGATCAATGCAGATTATGGAGTATGTCCTGGGGGTCCATTCTTAGCACAGGTGATGATTTGATGATAGGCACCTTGTTAGAAAATACTCTATGTCAGTCTGTTGATTATGTCACTGCATGTTGCACTCATATGTCACTGCACGTTACACTCATGCATTTCGAACAAATTTATCTTTTCAAGATTGCATCATGCATGATTGAGAGGAGAAGAGGGCAAGAGTGGTTTGCTGAAAATTGAGCAACTGGCCATGTTGAGAGGTTTTCTTTAGATTTCTTCAAAATCTAAATACATTTCCCATTAGGCAGTGGAGGAGTGGCCCAGTGGTTAGAGTGGTAGACTTTGGTCCTGGGGAACTGGGTTTGATTCCCACTGCAGGCACAGGCAGCTCCTTGTGACTCTGGGCAAGTCACTTAACCCTCCATTGCCCCAGGTACAAATAAGTACCTGTATATAATATGTACGCCGCATTGAGCCTGCCATGAGTGGGAAAGCGCGGGGTACAAATGTAATAAAAATGAAAAATAATTAAACAAAAGAAGCTCAGTCAGAACAATGGAAGCTCCAACAAGTGGTTAGAGAAGCACAGACAGCTATGCAGTCCATTTTTGCAGAATAATTGAACATACATGCCTCTATTTTGCACCATTTGGAAGTATGGAAAAGATTATGCACTGGAGTCTTTGCTAGACAGAACTGAATAATTTTCTGAGCTGGTGCTACTTCCCCCCACCCCCCCAAACATGGAAAAACAAAACAAAAAGAATTGAAAGGTGGGAGAGAGAGAGAGCTGGACAGAGGCTGTGTTTGTGTGAGTGAAATTGAAAAACACAGCTTCTCTCACACATTTTGAAAATTTGTGCTGCATGTAAAAACGTCTTTGAAACATTTGTTTACTCCATGGAGTACACCTTTAAAATCTTGTTTCCTCCCTCATGTTGCAAAAATGATATATGGGCTAGCTGAGAAAAATATTCAATTCTGTCTGACTCACCATGTGCATCATCTTATCCATATTTCTGAACTGTGCAAAATAGAGAGGTGCAACACATCATCTCCACAGGTTTGTATTTGCCTTTGTCTTCTTGATGCTACTCTTCCCAGACTTATTCCCCACCTCAAACCACAACATTCCCCAAGATCACCACTATCCATTCTCTATTTTCATCATTTTACCCACCATTTTGTCTTCTACCTTCACCCCTACACTCTTGCATTTCATTTTCTTCCTTTTATTTCAGCCCCCTCCCCCAACTTCTTTATATCAACCCTCTGCTAAGTACCTCTATTCCTCTCTTGCAGATTTTTTTTTTGTTACATTTGTACCCCGCGCTTTCCCACTCATGGCAGGCTCAATGCGGCTTACATGGGGCAATGGAAGGTTAAGTGACTTGCCCAGAGTCACAAGGAGCTGCCTGTGCCTGAAGTGGGAATCGAACTCAGTTCCTCAGTTCCCCAGGACCAATGTCCACCACCCTAACCACTAGGCCACTCCTCTTGGTTTCCCTTCTTTCTTAAACTATCTTTTCTTCCCCTCATTCTTGGGGACTTTCACATTCATGCTTTAACCTCATCAAACTATCAACTATGCTCCACTACCCCTACTCACCAACACAGCCACTGCCTTGATCTTGTCTATTTCGCCAACTGCTCGCTCTCAAACGTTTCCACCTTAGTTTTCAGATGATGGTCAGATAGGGGAAGAATTATCACATTCAACAACCCTCTCCCACAGTCCTGTCCAAACGTCACCAATACATTTAGGAACCTTCAGGATATTGACTCTTACATTCTGTCTACCACTATCTCATCTCACTTTTCATTCACTGCATTATCTGATTCTGTCAGAGACAAACTCTTTCTACAGCATAATATTCTCCTTTGCTTTGGGCACCCTCACTCCTCCCATTCCCCATCCTGTAAGATGTATCAAACCTCAGACCGACCTACAGAATCCACTACCTATATTCCTACACCCTCTCAGCAGAGTACCTTTAGCTAAAATCAGGCTCCAATGCTGATTTCATACATTTTAAATTCTTAATGACCTCCTTCCAGTCTGCTTTTGCACTTGCCAAACAAGAATATCCATTTGACAAACTCTTGCCACCAACCCTCACCATCTCTTTGAGGAGGGGAGTTCAGTGTGACAAAGTACCTTCTCTTCCCCTCCCCCTTCTGCCCATACTATGGGGCCCTAACATCAAATCCTCTTTTGTGAAATACGCACTCCTCCTCAAATCACAGGTAAGGAAACTTGAATACAGCTAGACTGAATACTTATGTTGATCCACCAAATCCAAGCAACCTTCAAGAGCTGCTTCTATCATTTGCAACAACTACACTACCTCTCTCCTTACATTGAGGAGGCAAGTCTTATCACAGTTATGAATGCCATGATAACATCAAGACTGGAATACTGTAATGCACTCTACACTGATCTGACTACAAACAGTTTGTACCAGCTCCAATTGATTCAAAATGTTGCAGCAAGACTGACAGAAGGTTGTAAGTGTTGTGACCACATCACATCATTTTTGTAAAACCTTCACAGGGCTAAATGTAAAACTATGTCTCATCTTCAACGCTCTTAAAGGAAAGGGCCCAGAGAATTTACAGGATTTCCCTCTACACACCTCCAAGATCACTAAGGCCCTCCCAAGGACACACCTAACAATATCCTCTCCAAGGGACATTATGGAATGTGACAGAAGTAACCCCCATACCCTGGAATGCACTCCCTGAAAGGCTTTGCTTAAACAAGACTCTCTACTTCAGGAAGTAGGTGAAATTATATCTCTTTACTCAGACCTTTAAAGGAAGAAGTAACTAACTTGCTAGTCACATACAGGCAGTAACACTGGCTATACATACTGTAGCAGGACATGCTTTATCCACTTTTACCCTAGATGAGATAAAGTCAGAAGGATACTTGAGTACTATGTGCAACTTTCTTTAAATTAGAATAACAGGAGTTGGAAAATAAGGGGACTATCTTATCTACATGTTCCATTTTTGCTTACACTCTATGCTGTTTATTAAAATGTTTTATTGCATATTGTGTTGACATTGTAATGTAGCATACTATATCGTAAAAGGTATTTTTGCTGTACACCACCTTGAGTGAATTTCTTCAAATAGGTGGTAGATAATTCCTAATAAATAAATACTATGGTTGAGTTTTTTCCTAGAGTTTTCCAGCAGATTACTCCATCTCACCTTCCATCACTTCATTCTCACATTCTTTCTTCAACCCCCTACTATCGTTCCTTCCTTTGTTAAAGCTGCAGAGGAAGAAACTGCACATCTCTCCTGCTCCAAACTCACTATCTGTCCCTCTGATCCCATTCCCAAACTATCTGTTCCACTGATCCCATTCCCACCCATCTACATCTCCCAGTTATTATATCCTCAGCCTATCACTTTCCACTGTAACTGTTTCTTTTTTAATTATTTATAAGTTTTAACAAGTTTTTACAAGAGCACTTGCAATGCAAAAATGGAAGAAATTATACATCTTTTCCCATTACAAATTCAAAATATAAGGTAACGAAAAGGCGAAGAGGAGCAGCTCTGATTCCAAGATGGCCGCACGCTAACGCGACTAGCTGCTGCATTATTGATCACTGCTTACCGCATTGATGCCAAAGCGGCGGGGAAAGACGTCTGCTCGAGTTCCCCAGACCTCTCCCCAGATTCCTGGGCCGATAGAATGGTTCCTTATGCAGTGGGGGGATGGTGTTGAAGCCGGGACCATTGCGAGGCAGGACGCTGGCGGGAATGAGGAATTATCAGCGTCTTTCACATCTGAAACATCCTTGAGCCCCGAGCAGAGGATTCCACCCCCCCGCAGCCGATGGCGGTGAGTTCCCCACTTCCTGGTTCGGTAGCGTCCGCCCAAAGAGGTGAGGTAGCGACGGCGAAGGGGACTCAGATACAATCTTTAGTAGTGGGAGAAGGGAGGTTATTACCTCCCGTAGTGACTCATCAGCCAACAGAATCGACAGGGGATTTACAAGCAGTTGGGGAGAGGACAGCTGATGTAGAATTGGTATTTCCTGCTGAACTTACTATCAAGCCTAAGGAGGTGACACTGGATTCATTGTGGGATCTTATGTCTCAATTGGGACAAATGTTTCTAACTGCTACAACTAAGCATTCTGTATTAATAAATGAGTTGGATCAAAAGTTTGAAAAACAAAAAATTGAGGTTGAAAAAATGACTTCTAGAGTGGATACAATTGAACAATCTGTAAAGAAATTGGAGAATATTCAGTTCTCCCTTATAAAAGGTGTATCCAGTCTAAGACTTAAATCTGAAAACTTTGAAAATTATACCAGAAATCAAAATTTACGTTTTATTAATTTTCCCTATATAGCTTTGATAAAACCTGAAGATATGCTGAAGAGATACTTAATGGAGAACTTATGTATACCTGAGAACAATTTACCACCATTTTCAAAGGTCTTTTATCTTCCTCAAAAAATTCCAGAAACAAATGTATGACAGACTTTGGATATCTCAGCCTTTCTTGAGACTTCAGATACTCAGCAGGCCACACCAGCAACTTTGGTCGCGACTGTGGCCTTAATTCCTGATAAGCAATGGCTTTTTCAGATGTTTTTTAAGCATCGAGAGAAACCATTCCTTGGTTTGAAGATTTCCTTGTTTACAGACTTCTCAAGAGAGACACAAAAGAAAAGGAAACAATTTCTCATAATGAAATCGGCTGTTGTTCAAGCAGGGGGATCCTTTTTTCTGAGGTACCCCTGCAAGTGTATTGTTAGACTTGATAATGTTAAATATTCCTTTACCGATCCACCTCAGCTATCCAAACTAATTGCTTCTAAGTCAACAGCTGGACCAACATAATATATTTCACCAGAATCTTTCGCGAATAGCAATTTTCCTTTGATTTTTTGCCTTAAATAGATTCCTCTAGTTTAAGTTTTGGAATCCTTATGAGGACTTGAGTGAATTTCCTATTTTGATGACAGAATCATGATTTTTTTTTCCTTTTTCTTTTAAGATGTACATATATCACTTTCTTTCAAGACTGTATGCTTGAAAAAGTATTGTAAAATTATAAATAAAAAATTAAAAAAAATATATAAGGTAACTATATTATCTCGTCCATTTCCAGTCCACAACATGGGGGGGGGGGGGGGGGGGGAGACAAGGTAAAATTCCAAGAAACCTCCCCCGATTCTACCCTCTCAAGTTGTCTCAGTATCCTCTGCTGGAATTTTGATTTTGATTTGATTTTATTTTTATCACCTTCTCCTGAAGGGCTGATTCTATAGTTCTGATTGTGCTACTGTCTTTTCTTTTCCTCTGTCCTGATGATGTGGTGACAGGAAGTATTCCTTGTCACAATATAGTAGTATTTCTCCTTTAAACTTGAATTTTATGATGGGCAACAATTCTTTCAATAGCATAAAAAGAAAATATCCTATAACCATAAATACACATGTCAAAGTCTTCAAGATGATTTTGTTATTCACTTTGAAGTGTGTATATATATATATATATGAAAAAATTTGGAAGACAGATTTTTCTGAAAACAAAAATATAATCTACAGATGTGATCATTTCAACTAGTTACGATTTTCAGTTCTCATTTCACAAAACAAACTACAGTCAAAATCAAGCCATGTTTGAATAAACCCACAGACTACTAAATACCTTTTTTTTATTTCATTATCCTTCCTGCACCTGTTTCCTTTCTTCTTTAAATACTTCAAAAATTAAAATAGATCAGTTTTTTTATTTCACTGATTTTCTTGCACTAGTTTTCTTTAAATACTTCAAAAAGGAAAATAAATAAATAGATTAGCAACCACTAAGCCCTCCTGACCCAGGTGACACACCAATAGCAAGTATACTGCCTGGTTAAGCATGCATTAGTCGTAATAGATGAGGATTTGGAAGGAAAGAGGAGCGAAAGAAGCACATCTAGAAACCTAGCACTGCTTGCTGAGTGCCTGGAATGTCATAGCATTGCATCATGTGTATCACTACATAGGACCCCTGGCTTAGGAGTGAGCTTCATTCCTGTCATGGTATGCACAAAACTAATCCTCTTGGAGAAATTGCCCCCCATTCCCCCACCCATGAGATAAAACATAGTAAAAGCCGGGCTTATAAATTTGTTAAGCACAAAACTAAATGCTATACTTAACTCTTTCTATCAAGTGTGGAAACTTGATTTACAGGGCAAAGATCTTTTCAAGTTGGTGGACCGTTGTGTCCTCAAACAAGTTAGCCATTAGAGACTATTGGTCTTTCATTAATGTATATAAATCAATCTGGCCTCAGTATACTTTTGATTTTAAATTTTAAGAATATTCTCTATTTCTTTCAAAAGTGAGAGGTGGGGAAAAAAAAGATTGTTGACATAGAATTCATTTTATATAGATAGTGCCCAGGTTTGTGAAATGGAAATGGTACTGTTTGATACCTGTGTTACAACAAGGTTCAGCTGCCAAAGAAAAAAAAAAACATTTACTGATTTCCAGGGTCCACTGTGATCCCATTGACTCCTTTCTCTGAGGAAATCTTGAGACTGTATGCCACTCACACACAAACAAATTGCATACTGCATGTTTTATTTTTAAAACAGAATTATTTGTGTGTTGTATGCTGTGTACTTTCTGGCCCTCTCTTTGTTTGCTGTCTGACTGATGAAGAACACCTGTCACTACACCTCTGTACTTTGTAAATCTCTGAAAGTAACATCATTTTGCAGCTGTCTTTTACTCAACATACAGAGAAGATTAAAATCAGAGCGATTTCAAATGAGTTAAGCAATGTATATGTAGCCACATCTGTGATGAAGTACTGTATTGGGGATCTGAATGGCAATACTCCTTCCCTTACTTTGAAAAGATCATGCCAAACATTTCTGTTGAGTTATCTAAACGTGCACGTTATTTACTTTTTATAATATATAAAATATTCTCACATAAAACATTTAGGGCCCTGTTTACTAAGCCATGTTATAGGAGCGTTAGTGTCTTTAATGCACATTAACCATGTACACGCCTACAATAACCCTATAGGAGCCCACACGGTTAGCACCTTCGTAAACAGGGCCCTTAGAATTTAAAAAGTGGTTTTCTTTTTCTAAAGCTTCCTCAAGTCATCATGATAACATGTTGAATATTGAGTAGTGCAGCACATGCCATCTATCTGTGCTAAAGATCTTTCCACGCAAATTAGAATTTATTATTTTATTTCATTTATTACTTACCTCATATAGTAAACAGCCCAATGACCAAATATCAGATTTAAAGTTGTAGCCATTTTCATGTATTCTTTCTGGGGACATGTAATATGGTGTTCCCACTGAAACAAAAAATATATTTTTTCCACTTAATGTTAACATTTTTAATGCACACAGTAGTCAGCTAATGTGATCAAAGCAAAAGCCTTAAAAATATGCTTGTCAGAATACAGTACCATTTGCTTCTCTCATGAAAAAGTAAAGCTTAGGAAGATGCTGAAATTAACTAACAGCCCCTTATCTCATTCATAAGAAACATTAAAGAACCTGAAAGGATTATGAGCAAATACAGTGGTGGAAATAAGTATTTGATCCCTTGCTGATTTTGTAAGTTTGCCCACTGACAAAGACATGAGCAGCCCATAATTGAAGGGTAGGTTATTGGTAACAGTGAGAGATAGCACATCACAAATTAAATCCGGAAAATCACATTGTGGAAAGTATATGAATTTATTTGCATTCTGCAGAGGGAAATAAGTATTTGATCCCCCACCAACCAGTAAGAGATCTGGCCCCTACAGACCAGGTAGATGCTCCAAATCAACTCGTTACCTGCATGACAGACAGCTGTCGGCAATGGTCACCTGTATGAAAGACACCTGTCCACAGACTCAGTGAATCAGTCAGACTCTAACCTCTACAAAATGGCCAAGAGCAAGGAGCTGTCTAAGGATGTCAGGGACAAGATCATACACCTGCACAAGGCTGGAATGGGCTACAAAACCATCAGTAAGACGCTGGGCGAGAAGGAGACAACTGTTGGTGCCATAGTAAGAAAATGGAAGAAGTACAAAATGACTGTCAATCGACAAAGATCTGGGGCTCCACGCAAAATCTCACCTCGTGGGGTATCCTTGATCATGAGGAAGGTTAGAAATCAGCCTACAACTACAAGGGGGGAACTTGTCAATGATCTCAAGGCAGCTGGGACCACTGTCACCACGAAAACCATTGGTAACACATTACGACATAACGGATTGCAATCCTGCAGTGCCCGCAAGGTCCCCCTGCTCCGGAAGGCACATGTGACGGCCCGTCTGAAGTTTGCCAGTGAACACCTGGATGATGCCGAGAGTGATTGGGAGAAGGTGCTGTGGTCAGATGAGACAAAAATTGAGCTCTTTGGCATGAACTCAACTCGCCGTGTTTGGAGGAAGAGAAATGCTGCCTATGACCCAAAGAACACCGTCCCCACTGTCAAGCATGGAGGTGGAAATGTTATGTTTTGGGGGTGTTTCTCTGCTAAGGGCACAGGACTACTTCACCGCATCAATGGGAGAATGGATGGGGCCATGTACCGTACAATTCTGAGTGACAACCTCCTTCCCTCCGCCAGGGCCTTAAAAATGGGTCGTGGCTGGGTCTTCCAGCACGACAATGACCCAAAACATACAGCCAAGGCAACAAAGGAGTGGCTCAGGAAGAAGCACATTAGGGTCATGGAGTGGCCTAGCCAGTCACCAGACCTTAATCCCATTGAAAACTTATGGAGGGAGCTGAAGCTGCGAGTTGCCAAGTGACAGCCCAGAACTCTTAATGATTTAGAGATGATCTGCAAAGAGGAGTGGACCAAAATTCCTCCTGACATGTGTGCAAACCTCATCATCAACTACAGAAGACGTCTGACCGCTGTGCTTGCCAACAAGGGTTTTGCCACCAAGTATTAGGTCTTGTTTGCCAGAGGGATTAAATACTTATTTCCCTCTGCAGAATGCAAATAAATTCATATACTTTCCACAATGTGATTTTCCGGATTTAATTTGTGATGTGCTATCTCTCACTGTTACCAATAACCTACCCTTCAATTATGGGCTGCTCATGTCTTTGTCAGTGGGCAAACTTACAAAATCAGCAAGGGATCAAATACTTATTTCCACCACTGTATACAATTGGTTTTTCTCTAAGGGGTCCTTTTGCCAAGCTATGGTAAAAAAAAAAAGGCCCTACAGTAGTGGAAGGGGTCATTTTTGCTGCACACCAGGACCCTTATTACCGCAGCGGGTAAAAAGCCCCTAAATAAGACATGGCCATGCAGTAAGATTATTCTTACTGAGTGGCCATGTGGAGGTAAGCACTTACTACCACCCAGAGAGGTGGCGGTAAGGGCTCCTGCGTAACCAGGCCGCACGCGGGGCTGCCTGATAACCGGCGGGTTAGTTCCATACTAGAAATTATGGAATTATTTCCGTAGCACCTGAAATGGCAAATGCTTGAGGCAGAACTACCGCCAGTGGCTACATTGGGCCAGTGGTAGTTCTGGATTGCTGCGCGGCAACCCTTCAGTAAAAGGGCCCCTAATAGAACAAAGTGCAGAGAGCGGGCCAGGATTTATTAATTTTTTTTTCAGAAAACTTGATATACCATCCAACACATATAAAAGATTATAAGCAGTAATCGCTTTAGTAGACTGGGATTCAGATATCAAGAATTTTTACTACTGAAATCTGACTCATCTAGAAGCATAAAAAAAAGTTTTCACTTGATACTATAAGCAAGGGCTGTGTGAATTGGTGTGGCCACACAGGGAGCAAATATGGGGGGGTGGGGTGCAAAAATCGCTCCTAGCCTACCACCTCCTCTCATCAGCAGTAGCAAAGTGGGCAGGGCAGGGAGCGCTAGTGGGCGAGTCACACAGAGCACAACATGGCCCTTGCTTGATGTCCACTGCATTCTGGAAGTGTTTCACACAAGAGATGAATGAACCTCCTCTGATCTGATGTCAGACATTTGCAGCTCTAAACCTGAATGCAAATATATTCTATTTATTTATTTTGAAAATCTGGTTATATTTAGACTTACATTAGTATTCAGTAACTCACATTCTATCTTACAAATCTGTAAAGATTTTGCACATGTGGCACTTCAAATACTTGTATTTGAACAGGCTCAAAAAGAGGGACAGCAAAGATCTGTGTGATGCTATAAATCACCAAGATTTATCTGTTTAAACCACACCTAGTTTGGAATTTATCTGATCCTGCTCACAGCATGTCCTGGTGCAAAGGGTCATCAACTCCCTAGTTCAAATCAATCTCAAATTTCACCTAACCCTGTTCAGCAAGCTCTATAACACTCCAAAATTCCAACTCTCCTGAAGGTTCTCCAATGCAATGAACAAGTGTCTAATGGACTCTACCTTAAAGTAAGAGAGCATGGGATGACAATTTCATTCACATCTAAGGGTACTTTATCATACAAAGTTGTACGCTTCATATTTGCAGCATATTATCTTTTTATCTGAACAAAAATCAAAAAATGTATAAATGTTTTTTTTCTTGAGATGATGCTTTAACCCCTTCGAAAAATGGAGATGGCCTTTTGTTGCCATTGCCTATAAACTGGCGTTTCACTTAGGATCCAGGGCTGTAGATTCGGTACACTAAACCTCCGACTCCTACTGATATTATGCTTTAAAGGCTCTGTTTACTAAGGCGCACTAGCGTTTTTAGTGCACGCTAATGCTAGAGACACCTATATATTCCTATGAATGTCTAGTGTTAGCGCGCAATAATTTAGTGCACTCTAAAAACATTAGCGCGCTTACAGCACAGCTTAGTAAACAGGGCCCTAAATGTTTTATTTTGGAATTACAGTACTGGTAAATATAGCATTTACCAGGACAAAAATATTTATAAGCATAAAATGATAGATTTACTATATATTATAATGTAATTTTTTTATTTTGAAGCTGGAGTCAGAGTCGGTGCATTTTTACTGACGCCACCCATAATTGCTTCCAACTCAGACTCCCATTCCACAGCCCTGTTAGGATCTGTACAGAAACCAGATCTTTATTTGGTGCTAAAATTTATTTCAAACAAGTACAGAAATATTAGGTGGGGGTAGCAAAGAAAGGGGGTATCAATAGAATACGTTCTCAGGTTTACTTGCATGCAAATCTATTCAATTTTGATTTGAAGGGTTTTCAAGAAAACTCCTGTTACTTTGGCTTTTCAGGTTATGAAATCCATCATCCTAGGGAAGGCAATTTCTAGAAGCCATTATGTAAATAAATTTCTATTCCCCTGGGTCAGGTGGCTGAAAATTTCTTATCCCTTACCTGGGTCAAGGTGTACCTTTTTCCCAGTAAGGGATGGGCAATCTTCAGATACTCAATTTACCTGGGTAAATACTGTTGGGATTAGTGACTTCTGAAACTTATTTGGAGTGGAGGAGTAGGCTAATGGTTAGTGTACCGGGTTACAGACATGGGGAACTGGGTTCAATTCCCACTGCTGCCTGATGGTTGGCAGTAGGTTCAGATCCTGGGGAACCAGGTTGAATTCCCTCTGCAGCGCTGGAACAACTACCTAGACTGTGAGCCCACTAGGGACTAACCCAGTACCTGTAAAATGAAACTAAATGAACGAATGAATGAATGAAATGAAACTTGCCCATCTCTTTTACTACATTAGAGGCATACTTCTACCTTTCCAAAAGCAGATCTTGTGGGAAAAATAGGTATTCCAAAGTTTGGTTTTCCTTCTAGTTTAGAAAACTCTCAGGGGTGCAGAGGGAGCAGTATTTCTTCCACCCCTAGCCCTAAAGTACATTGGGAACTCGACAAGCTGGATGCCAGGGATTAGAGAGTTATCAGTCCATTATTTGTTACAGCCTCAGGCTGCCTTCCTTACATGAAATATTTCCCACCAAGCAGACTGTGTCCATTTCTATTTAAATTCCTAAACAGTTTACAGGTCATCATTTCCTATCCCAAGCCTGGAGGCATGCTTCACCTTGTGGGTTGCTGAATAACCACAATGACTATCCATACAATAAGACAAGTTTGCATGCATTAGAGACCTAAGCCACTCTTACACATATTTATTATAGATATCTTGAAAACCAAATTGGTGGGAGGTGCCGTTCTAGATATTTGGCACAAACAGCACATCCGAAAAAGGTCTAGAATATATTTAAAGTAATTATTTTGATACTAAAGAATCTGACATACAGATGAGGTCCTGGACCATTCACACCATATTTTACTACTTCAGACACAGCCTTCCTGGAATTAACAATGTATCTCCATGTTCTGAAGTCTCACCCTCTCTGTTATGCATGTATCAATAACTTGATTCTTTCAGTTACGATTTCAAAAACATGGCATTCTGTCTCCTGACCTGAACCAGAGATGATTTTAAAAACAAAAATCAAAAACAACAATGACCTATTAAAAAGAAGATGATATATTTCTATTCCTCTGTTCTCTCAAAACAGCAGAATATAAACTGACACAAGATTTTCAAGAACTATTGCAAGCATTACCGCACAGAAATACCCTCATCACTAATTCAAACCAGAAGAGAGTTTTAACTAATTTTACTTGAACTGAAACTGATTAAAGGAGGGAAAGAAATATGATTTCTGCATTGAATTCCCCAGGATCTAAGAATGCATTTTCCCTGGCTTTGGAAAGTATACCACACAGTGTTTCAAAACAGTGTAAATCTTTGTTGCTTGGAACCAACCAAACAGAAGGGACCTAGGTCAGTGGTTCTCAAACCTGGTCCTGGAGGTACCCCAGTCATTCAGGTTTTCAGAATATCCACAATGAATATTCATGAGTGATTTGCATACCAAGGAGGCAGTGCATGTAAATCTCTCTCATGAATATTCATTGTGGATATCCTGAAAACCTGACTGGCTAGGGTTGCTCCCTCCAAGACCAGGTTTTGGAACCACTTGCCCTAGGCATTTCATAGGCCTCAAGCAGTAAGGCTGCCATTTTTCCAGCTGTGCAACACTGTATCATGCAGCAGAAATGGCCAATACAATCCCAATGAAAATGGTAATTTAAATCTGATGCATGGTGGAGTCAAAATACAAAACTATAGCACTTCCCATACAAGAAAATTGGTTCACAGCAACTCTCTATGCTGAAAACTTAACAAGCACTTGTACATAAGTATTACCATACTGGGAAAGACCAAAGGTCCATCAAGCCCAGCATCCTGTTTCCAACAGTGGCTAATCCAGGTCACAAATACTTGGCAAGATCCCAAAAAAGTACAAAACATTTTATACTGCTTATCCCAGAAATAGTGGATTTTCTCCAAGTCCATTTAATAATGGTCTATGGACTTTTCTTTTAGGAAGCCATCCAAACCTTTTTAAAACTCCGCTAAGCTTAACCGCCTTTACCACATTCTCTGGCAACGAATTCCTGAGTTTAATTACACGTTGAGTGAAGAAAATGTTTCTCTGATTCATTTTAAATTTACTACATTGTAGCTTCATCGCATGCACCCTAGTCCTAGTATTTTTGGAAAGCGTAAACAGACGCTTCACATCTACCCATTCAACTCCATTCATTATTTTATAGACCTCTATCATATCTCCCCTCAGCCGCCTTTTCTCCAAGCTGAAGAGCCCTAACTGCTTTAGCCTTTCCTCATAGGGACGTCGTCCCATCCCCTTTATCATTTTTGTCGCCCTTCTCTGCACCTTTTCTAATTCCACTATATATTTTTTGAGATGCGGCGACCAGAATTGAACACAGTATTCAAGGTGCGGTCACACCATGGAGCGATACAAATGCATTATAACATCCTCATTTTTGTTTTCCATTCCTTTCCTAATAATACCTAACATTCTATTTGCTTTCTTAGCCACAGCAGCACACTGAGCAGAAGGTTTCAACGTATCATCAACGACTACACCTAGATCCCTTTCTTGGTCCGTGACTCCTAACGTGGAAACTTGCATGACGTAGCTATAATTTGGGTTCCTCTTTCCCACATGCATCACTTTGCACTTGCTCACATTAAATGTCATCTGCCATTTAGACGCCCAGTCTCCCAGTCTTGTAAGGTCCTCTTGTAATTTTTCACAATCCTCCTGCGATTTAACGACTTTGAATAACTTTGCGTCATCAGCAAATTTAATTACCTCACTAGTTACTCCCATCTCTAGGTCATTTATGTTAAAAAGCAGCGGTCCCAGCACAGACCCCTGGGGAACCCCACTAACTACCCTTCTCCATTGAGAATACTGACCATTTAACCCTACTCTCTGTTTTCTATCTTTTAACCAGTTTTTAATCCACAATAGAACACTACCTCCTATCCCTTGACTCTCCAATTTCCTCTGGAGTCTTTCATGAGGTACTTGGTCAAACGCCTTCTGAAAAGCCAGATACACAATATCAACCGGCTCACCTTTATCCACATGTTTGTTCACCCCTTCAAAGAAATGTAGTAGATTGGTGAGGCAAGATTTCCCTTCACTAAATCCATGTTGACTTTATCTCATTAATCCATGCTTTTGAATATGCTCTGTAATTTTGTTCTTAATAATAGTCTCTAGCATTTTGCCCGGCACCGACGTCAGACTCACCGGTCTATAATTTCCCAGATCTCCTCTGGAACCTTTTTAAAAAATTGGCGTTACATTGGCCACCCTCCAATCTTCTGGTACCACGCTCGATTTTAAGGATAAACTACATATTACCGATAGCTCCGCAAGCTCATTTTTCAGTTCTATCAGTACTCTGGGATGAATACCATCTGGTCCAGGAGATTTACTACTCTTCAGTTTGTAGAACTGCCCCATTGCAGGTTTACAGAGAATTCATTAAGTTTCTCCGACTCATCAGCTTCGAATACCATTTCCGGCACTGGTATCCCACCCAAATCTTCCTCGCTGAAGACTGAAGCAAAGAATTCATTTAATCTTTCCGCTACGGCTTTGTCTGATCGCCCCTTTTACTCCTTGGTCATCTAGTGGTCCAACCGATTCTTTTGCCAGCTTCCTGCTTTTAATATACCAAAAAAAAGTTTACTATGCGTTTTTGCCTCCAACGCAATCTTGTTTTCAAAGTCCCTCTTAGCCTTCCTTATCAGTGCTTTGCATTTGACTTGACATTCCTTATGCTGTTTCTTATTATTTTCAGTCAGTTCCTTCTTCCATTTTCTGAAGAATTTTCTTTTAGCTCTAATAGCTTTCTTCACCTCACTTTTTAACCACGCCGGCTGTCGTTTGGTCTTCCGTCCTCCTTTTTTAATACGCGGAATATATTTGGCCTGGGCTTCCAGTATGGTGTTTTTGAACAGCATCCACGCCTGATGCAAATTTTTGACCCTCGCAGTCGCTCCTCTAAGTTTTTTTTCACCGTTCTTCTCATTTTATCATAGTCTCCTTTTTTAAAGTTAAACGCTAATGTATTTGATTTCCTATGTATACTTACTTCAAAGCTAATATCAAATCCGATCATATGATCACTGTTATCAAGCGGCCCCAGCACCATTACCTCCCGCACCAGATCATGCGCTCCACTAAGGACTAGGTCTAGAATTTTTCCTTCTCTCGTCGGCTCCTGTACCAGCTGCTCCATAAAGCTGTCCTTGATTTCTTCAAGGTATTTTACCTCCCTAGTGTCCCCCGATGTTACATTTACCCAGATTCTATCTGTTAATGCTGTGGCACAGAGTTTTTAAAACTAAGTGGAAAAGACTATGGAGATTAGTTGATAAAATTTGCTTTTTATATTTTTATTTTTGCCTAACACTAACCTACAATTCCTCCTTTAAACCCCAATCTTTAAGTTCCCAAAGCACAAAGCAAAATAGCATTCACTTACCAGAGAAATGTCCTCTTATCTCGGAACTTCTCAGAAAGAAAGTTCAGTGGGACCTTTCCTCTTTATATAGTTTTGAATCTAAGGGGGCTTTTTAAAACAGGCTCTTTGAATTCAGATATCCTAGCAAACCCGGTCTCATCTGTTTTAAAACATTATCACTAGATATATAGCATATGACTCATTTACAAAACACACAACAGAGCAGTGAGGTAACAAGACTAATGGAGGGACGCCGCTAAAGGAGAGGACCGTATTACACTACATCATAAGTACAAGGAAAAGGAGTAGTGTAACCAGCAGGGCTCTCCCATAAAAATGAAAAAACAGAAGGACGATGAATTGAGTAAATGAAACCTTTATTCTTCAAGAGACCCGTCACAGCACTGTGTTTCGGCAGAAAAGCCTACATCGGGTCTGTTTCAAAAGATTACCGAAGAGTATAGGTAAATGTAATCACTGGAAAACAGTCTTGATCAAGACGCAATCTGATAAAGTCTAGGGTCTGCGTGTGACTCGCAAACACAGCATCTGATCAGATCAGCCCTGTTGGTTACACTACTCCTTTTCTTTGTAACAAGACTAATAAAATTCAATGCACTTAAAAATTCCCAAACTGTACAAATAAAACCTGTAAATACTACATGTACCTATTAGTTGCATTATACTAGATTTATCACAGCTTCTCAATTATACACATTTATTTCAGCACAGCTCTGTGCCAGTTCTTTAAACACAAAGATGAATTTTAGGTATATATTTAACTCCAGCATAGACATTTTGTAATATAAATGTATTAGAAGCACACAGAATACCGGCACCTAGAAGAAAAGGCCAAGTTTTTAATTTATTCTACTCACATCCCTGTCTCTCTTTCACATACTGCAGAGTCAGCCATCAAACCACAATATAAATTCCCAGCATAAGAACATTCCAATAAAAGACCATGACTTGACTTCCAGTAATAGGCCCCTGCATGCAAGCGAGACCAGAGGCCTGTTATTAGTCAAGAAACGTTTATAATGAACTATGGAATCTGACATAACCATACACAACAGAATGCTATTCAAGCATACTTTGCAGAAAACATCCCCGGCTGGGTGCTCTTATAAAACCATTACATCTAGCATATTACATCTAGCATATTCATCTTTCCCTTTTTGTGCACAGTTGAACCGGGGAGTGAGCAGATGGAATCTAATGACGGATTCACCCAAATGCATTTTTACTCCCTAGAGGACAAAAAATATATATATATAATGGTTACAGTTTTGAAAGAGATACAAAAGGCATAGAAGAGGAGAAATCGCTTTAGATAGTCCATGTGAACAGTAGCATATTAAGTACTAAATTAAAAAAAGGTAGAGTGGAGGAGCAGCCTAGTGGTTAGAGCACTGGGCTTGACATTCAGGAATGTTTAGTTCAAATGCCACTGCTGCTTCTTGTGATCTTGGGCAAGTCACCCTCCATTTCCTCAGGTACAAAAATTAGACTGTCAGGCTTATTTTCGAAAGAGAAGGGCGCCCATCTTTCGACACAAATCGGGAGATGGGTGTCCTTCTCTCAGGGTCGCCCAAATCGGCATAATCAAAAGCCGATTTTGGGCATCCCCAACTGCTTCACGTCGCACGGACGACCAAAGTTCCCAGGGGCGTGTCGGAGGTGTAGTAAAAGCAGGACTGGGGCATGCCTAACAGATGTGTGCCCTCAAGCGATAATGGAAAAAAATAAGGACGTCCCTGACGAGCACTTGGCCGACTTTACTTGGTCCACTTTTTCTTACGACCAAGCCTCAAAAAGGTACCTCAACTGACCAGATGACCACTGGAGGGAATCAGGGATAACCTCCCCTGACTCCCCCAGTGGTGACTAACCCCCTCCCACCCTGAAAAAAACAACTTTAAAAACTTTTTTTGCCAGCCTCAAATATCATACTCAGGTCCATCGTAGCAGTATGCAGGTCCCTGGGGGGAGGGGGGGGTGTCAGCAGAGGCATAGCAAAGGTGTGGACGTCCTTCTTTTAAACATTTTAGACATCCTGAACTGCCCCCCCCCCCACAGGGACGGCCAAATTTCAAGGGAGTGGAGGGGAGGGGTTAGAGCACTGGTCTTGCAATCCAGAGGCAGCAAGTTCAAATCCCACTGCTGCTACTTGTGATCCAAAATCCAAATAAATAAATAAATAAATAAAGGGGGTGTCGGAGGCATAGCAAAGGCATGGACGTCCTTCTCACAGAAACATCCACATTTTGGACGTCCTCAACTACCCGTCGCAGGGACGGAGGCATAGCGAAGGCGCTTAACACTTGGACGTCCTTCACCCATACTAAAAAAAAAAAAAAAAAAAAAAAAAAGACGTCCCTGACGAGCACTTGAACGTTTTCACATGGACTTGTGTATTTTAAAGGTTGTAGACGGCAATTTATTTAAGGTTGTATACGGCTATTATACACGCAGCTTGTCTGTGTGTATGAAGCCGTCTTTGGCATGCACAAAGCAGCCACGGATAACGCTTGGCTGCTCTGCACTGGCTTCCCCTCCTTAGGAAGGAAATCGTGTGCAAATGAGCTAATGGCGAGCAGCTCATTTGCATGCGATTTCCTTCATGCATGCCCATTCCTTTCTGAATCACTAAGGGATCGGTAAGGGAAGGGCTTTTTCTGTTCAGTTAGTGCATCAGTTAGTCCACTGCAGTGCCCCCTAGGGTGTCCGGTTGGTGTCCTGGCATGTCAGGGGGACCAGTGCACTACAAATGTTGGCTCCTCCCATGACCAAATGAGTTGGATTTGGTCATTTTTGAAATGAGCGTCCTCGATTTCCATTATCGCCGAAAACCGGAGACGACCATCTCTAAGGTCGACCATCTCAACGTTTAGGTCAACCATCTTAGAGGTCGACCTAAATGTTGAGATTTGGGCGTCCCCAACCGTATTATCGAAACAAAAGATGGCCGCCCATCTTGTTTCGATAATACAGGTTTCCCCGCCCCTTCATGGGGACGTCCTGCGAGGACGCCCTCAGGAAAACTTGGGTGCCCCATTCGATTATGCCCCTGTGTGTGCCCTCCAGGGACAGGGAAATACCTAGTGTACTTGAATGTACCTCACCTTGAGCTACTACTGAAAAAGGTGTGAGCAAAATCCAAATAAAATTTAAAAAAAGAAAACAAAAAAGAAAATGCACTCCCCATATCCTATGGCACTGCCAGCAAACAAGGCATAACCTAAACACATGAATCCCTTTTATCCGACTCCTGGAATCCTGTGACCCACGTAAATATACTGGTGAAGGATGGAATAATCCAGATCAATATACCATCATAGCCAAACAATTGCTGTTACCTTCTATGAGAGCAATTGAGACATCTATTAACCTTTTTAATGCTGTGGGGGAAGGGGAGGAATTGGACAACTAACTTCAATAAATGACTACCTCATTTTCTGAAGTTAACATCCCTGGGGGAAAAATATTAGCAACCTGCCCCTATTTATGAAATGCTATTTACATTCTCATTCAGATGTCACCTCTCAAGGGTCAGTGATGTGTTTCCCATTTGAAGTTACAATGATATCCTTTCAAAAACTGTGTGTGCCAACTCCAGTGCCCCAGACCCATCCCTAACATGTACAGTATCTCTTTCACTTTAAGCGAGTCCTCATTACAATTGTTTCCACTTTTTCTGTCTCGTGTAGTCATGGAATTTTATTTTACAGGCTTTCAATATACATTCAACCCTTTTCTACATGACCATCTCCATCTTCTCAAAAACACACTTCATATATATCCAGTGGCATAGACAGACCTGGCATTTTTTTTTTTTGGGGGGGGGGGGCAGAGTTAACATGGGGGGCACTAGGCATATAGGTGTGAGTAGTGCTTGGTATGCTCCTAAATAATGCTTTAGCATGTTCTTGATGATGGATTTCTAACTAAACACTCTGTTCTGCATCAACATAAACCACATATACACTTATGGAAACTTGGTAGTTCAATAACATTTTTCGCATTATCCCATAACAAACTTTGCCATTAGAGTAGACTTGCGTCTGGTCGACATCTCAACACACATCACAGTATCCTGCAAAATAATTACTACAATGACACATATTCTTCAACTTTTCTTTATAACAAATATAAATGCTTTATTTCCCAGGAGCTCACCATACAAAAAAAAAAGTTCTGATTTTGGTGTAATGTCCATAAAAATATAAACTTCCTCTAGTCCCAAGTATATTGTAAAGTACCTGTAATACAAAGCCTACAAAAAACACTCAAGACCTACAGAACTCATCTAGTTCACTTTAACACCACTAACTTACAGAAGTAACACAACAAGGACCCTACCTAGGAAAAAGCAACACAGTAAATATTGCAGTGGCCTAGAACATCAATATGTCTATTGGGAAACTGAACAAACTGAATTATTAGAGATGCTGAAATAGAAACTCTATGTTTGATTTCAGAAGAACAAAGCAAAGCAAAAAAAAATCAACTATTCCAATTTTTCCCAGCTGATATGTATTATTTTTTTTTAAACAGGGATTTATTTACCATAAAAGCATGAACTAGCCAGGCTGATCAGTTCAGTATTGCCAAGGCAAAGCAAGAGGCTTCATTCAGTACCTGTATCAGCTGGGTTAAAAGTATTAACCATACCTCAGGGGAATAGTTTATGCAGCCCTAGGATAGGAGGTAGGCAGCTATGCTCTTGGAAGGCCACATCCCGGTCAGGTTTTCAAGATTTCCACAATGACTGTGCATGAGATTGATTTGCAAGTACTGCATTCATTGTATACAAATAGATCTCATGCATATTCATTGTGGAAGTCTTGATATCCAACTGGGTTGTGGCTCTCAAGGACTGTGGTTGCCCACTCCTGTCCTAGGAGAAGGTGTGGCCTAGTGGTTAGAACAGTGGTTCTTAACCTCAATTGTATGCAGATATATCTCATACATATTCATTGACAGTAGGCTGAGAGCCATTGGGTTAGACCTAGGTTCAAATTCTGCTTCTTTCAGAGATGCTTCTTGGGTGAATTATGTTTATTTATTTATTAGGATTTATTTACCGCCTTTTTGAAGGAATTCACTCAAGGCGGTGTACACAAAGAATAGATCAAACATGAGCAATAGGCAATTACAGCAGTAAAAATATTCAGGTAATACAACATATGGTATGGTATACTACTTGCAAAAGAGCGAAACACTGGCCAATGTTGGTCCGAATACTATGTGGATGACATGAAACAGCCAGATAAGTGCATTATAATTTATATAGCAGCGAAGTATTTATTTATTTATTTATTGCATTTGTAGCCCATATTTCCCACCTCTTTGCAGGCTCAATGTGGCTTACAATACATCAAGAATAGTGGAAACATATTAGAAAATAGACATTTGGTGTACAGAAGGATCTTGGGCAATATGATAATAGTAATACATAATAGTTTAACAAGCAAATATTATGAGACAGTTCTAAATATATGTGGTGGAGTTGTGTATATTTACATTGGTTGATCTTTGTGGTAGGCTTTGTCATACAGATAGGTCTTCAATAGTTTGCGGAAGTTTGTTATTTCTTAGAACTTTTTTAGGTTGCGCGGTAATGCGTTCCATAACTGTGTGCTCAAGTAGGTAAAGTTTGACGCGTGCATTAGTTTGTATTTTAGACCTTTGCAGTTATGGAAGTGCAGATCAAGGAATGTGCAGGATGATCTTTTGGCATTCCTGGGTGGTAGGTCTATCAGGTCTGACATGTAAGCTGGTGCATCACCATGAATGATTTTGTGAACTAGGGAGCAAATTTTGAACGTGATGCATTCTTTAAGTGGGAGCCAGTGTAATTTTTCTCGTAGAGGTTTAGCACTTTCATATTTTGTTTTGCCGAATATGAGTCTGGCTGCAGTGTTAAGTTGTTAAGATGCAATATTATGTGGAGGAGTGGCCTAGTGGTTAGAGCACCGTTCTTGAAATCCAGAGGTGGCTGATTCAAATCCCACGGCTGCTCCTTGTGACCTTGGGCAAGTCACTTTACCCTCCATTGCCTCAGGTACAAACTTAGATTGTGAGCCCTCCTGGGACAGAGAAATATCCAGTGTACCTGAATGTAACTCACCTTGAGCTACTACTGAAAAAGGTGTGTGCAAAATAATAAATAAATAAAATTAAAAAATGCAAACAGAGTTCCTGATCTTGGTCACAAATACTGAATACAAACAGACCCTTGCAAGTACAGAATAAGCGACCACAAGCTTAAAATAGAATAGGTAGACAGAAATTAAACAAACAAGAATCCACACTCTGCAGGCAGTGCAACACTAGAGAAGACAAAGAGAAAAAGCGCCATAAACTCTGCAAAATATAAATAAACCAGTGTAATCTACTGCAAACTGACATTTTCCATTCACTGAATTAAAAATAAAATTCTTCTTTCTACCTTTGCTATCTGGTCATTTTGAGATTTTTTTTCTGATCATGTTTGGCTCAGTCTCCAGTTTCTGCTTTCTTCTGTCTTTTCTTAACTTTCTTTCCAAAGTGCCCAGTTCATCTGCCACTTCTTCTCTCCCTTCCTGTCTTCTTCAAAGTCAGAGATGGATGTAGGAGAGGACATGATCTTTTCCTTTTAGCTTTCCTTCATTTAATTTTCTGCCTCTCTATATGCTCAGACTTCATTCCTCACCTTTAGTCCTGTCTTCTCTTTTTCACATCTCATCTACCTACCGACTTTTCCCATTTCCCTCTCCAGCACTCCTGTTGGACCCTCTGTCTCTCTCCTGCTCCAGTCTCCTATCCTCCTCTCATCTTTAACCCATTCCCTAGTCCCCCATTTCTATCCCCACTCTCAGCCCCTCACCAGCCCCACTCAATCCTGGTCTTTCCTTCCTTTCCTGGCATCTACGCCATTCTTCTTTTACCCTCTACTCCATCTTCTATTGTCTCTCTTTCATCATCTTTTTAACCCTTCTGCCCTCACTCAACCCAGCACCCCCATCCCATTTCAATGCCTCTCATCCTCCCCCATACTTCATCCCCTTTCTCCTCACTTAATTCTCTCACTCATTTCTCCAACCCATCAACATATGTCCACTCCTGAGACCTATCCCCTTCCTCTCACATCCCTACCCAGTACCCCCATCATTTCAATGCCTCTCATCCTACCTCATACTCCATCCCCTTTCTCTTACTCCTCACTTAATTCCCTCACTCATTTCCCCAACCCATCAACATACCTCCACTCCTACCTACCAGTTGCCAAGTACTCACTATCCCCTCAAAATTCCCACTCCATCTCTCCCATCCATAATTCCTTGCTCTTGGTCCCTAACACTCTCCCATTAAATCACCAAGTTCCAGTCATCTTCTGCTCTATTCACCCCTCCCCCCCCCACTACACACAAGTCCTAGTAATCTGCTCTGTTCTCCCTCTTCCCCTAGTCTCATCCATCTTTTGGTTTTTTCCCTTCCCCCCTCCAATTCATCTTCATCCACCAACCGTCTCATCCATCATCTGCTCTTTCTAGGGTCTCCTGTCCATCATTCCCTCCATGTCCCTGTGCCTTACTGTGCCCAGCTTTTCCCCCTCTGTTCCTTTTTTCCTGCACTTCCACCTCCAGGGCCCCATCTCCCCCTGGTCCAGTCTCTTGCTCTTTTCCCTCCACTCAAACCCCACCCCATCCCAGAATCTCTCTCTCTCTCCCCCCTCCACTCAGCGAGTTCAGGGTCTTTCCCCCTGTCTTTCTCCACCTCAATCATTCCAGTTTTTGCTTCCTTCTCCCTTCTCCAGCCCCCACGATCTGGTATCTGTCTGCCTCTCCCCCCTGCCCAGCATTTTTTACCCTTCTATTTCTTGTTCCTCTGCTACCTGCAGGTTAGGAATTTCTCTCGCTCCCTCGGACCCTCCACCTCCACTGTGGTCCAGCATCTCTTTCCTTCCTGTGCCACTCCCCCACCACCAGTGAGACAGGGTTGGCAGGCAGGAGGTGAGGCTGCTTTGATTTCAGACGCTGCCAAAAACAGACAATTGCAGCACCGGAGGGTGGCCATAGACTATGAGAGGAGCAAAGGAGAGAGGTAACGGAGCGGGGAAGCATGCAGGCCAGCCACACTCTAGAGGGGGCCTGAGTCAGGAATGGGGGGGGGGGGGTCTAGGCCCCTGAGGCCACACTTAGCTACACCCCTACATATAGCAGATCATGGAAAGGACTGTACTGATATACTATATTATCAAGCATGAGTCACTTACACTATGCACCACACTATGGTGCACTACCATTAACTGTTAAATCTATTAGTCTGTTATTGAGATGGACATGAGGAAAGTCACTGCTTGCCCTGGGGTTGGTAGAATGGAATGTTGCTACTAACTGGGTTTATGCCAGGTACTTGTAACTTGGATTGGCCACTGCTGGAAGCAGGATACTGGGCTAGATGCCCCATTAGTCTGAACCAATATGGCTATTCTTATGTAGTATACCAGCAACTGCATATTTATACCATATATCTGTGTTTGTATATAAAATCATTTATACCCTTTTCACAGAACACATACACCTCTATGTACCATGCAACAATCACCTTTGTTTGTATACCTGACATCAGTTAATATTATACTCAACACAACACGCAACATATAGAAATCAATAAATATTTAATATAATAGCCATCCCCCTCAAAATAAACCCACCCCATATCCAGAGCCTGCTACATGCAGGCTCAATGGAGGCACCACTTAGATTTACAACAATGGGTGGACTAGAAATGCAATAAATGAACGCTGAATAAGAAAGGGTAGTAGTTTTCCTCCATTCCTCTTTAGCCATTGTTGAGGGGACTCTGGTTCTCCTCTGCAGGTGCACTACAACATTATATTATTTTTCTTCTTTTTAAGTTGTACACTACCACAAAGACTTAAGTCCTACTTAAGCAAATATATACATCTTAATCATCTTATCTACACAGGAGGCCAAAATTAGCCAGTGGAAAACAGATGGTACAAAAAACAAAAGGGATACTTGAAGTAACGTTCTTGTTTATGTTTATTTAAAACTATACCGTTCAACGTTTTTCAGACCAGAGTGGTGCCATTAATACGATGGCAAAAATAAAGTTGACAACTATCAACATCCACACATGCTAAATAGGTGGACCAACGACACTCCACACCACCATTCAGCATCTTGGTCAAACCCACATGCATGAGTATGTGATATAAAAATACAGCCCCTTAACTAACTTGAACCAGATATATAGAAGAGCATGCAAGCATACCTGACTGTATATCAATTGCTAGCTCTCATCCCCTCTACCAAGAGATGCACATTTCCTGCAGCCATGAGTGAACCCAGCCACCTCAATGGTCCCAGGATTATAGCTACAAGTAATCATAAGGGAAGTACAGCAGAGAAATTTAGAGGGCCTCTATTTTACACAACTGGTAAAGGTGACAGGACAAATGATTTTGTGAAAGAGACATCAACATGTGCATGGCTTCTCAAATATAAAATTTTATTGAATGTATAAAAGTCTATAAGTCCTTTCCTCAGACACAAAGACAGGAGAAAACCTTGAGTATATAGGCCCTTATACAACTCATCTTGCTGTGTTTTCCTTACTATATATAGCTTTAAGGGTGACAGGATACATATATTGTGTTAGTCTATCATTTTTGTATCAATATGTGTATTCCTTTGTGTCATGGTTGCCTATAACAACTCAAAGGGAAGATGTGCTAATGGGCTTCTAAGAGACCAGCAACTCCTATGACAGTTGATGGTTGTGGAGTCCTATCCAGATGGTGTATCTTTCTCCAGTCTCCTAAACTTTGGTCCCCTTTAGAGAATTTTCTTTCTACTATACATTGTATAGTTATGATTGCATATTATCCTAACAGAGCTGAAGGGCAAAATCAATTCTCATAATTTAGAAAGCAGGCAGGTTTATTTGTGAAGAGAGCAGTCCTACTTGATGTGTTGTGCTGACAATATTTTTATTTAATTCAATACGTAGCTCATCATTCTGTAAAATATTCAATACAAGTATAAACATAAGGGGTGAAGAGTATAGCAGAAAACAATGTGCCTGAGACCTTTCTTTTTTTCTGACTTTTACATGTGTTTTACGTTTCCTTAACCTCCTTATGTGCTTCTTGGTTATTTCCTTCTACATAAGTATTTTACATAAGTACATAAGTACATAAGTAGTGCCATACTGGGAAAGACCAAAGGTCCATCTAGCCCAGCATCCTGTCACCGACAGTGGCCAATCCAGGTCAAGGGCACCTGGCACGCTCCCCAAACGTAAAAACATTCCAGACAAGTTATACCTAAAAATGCGGAATTTTTCCAAGTCCATTTAATAGCGGTCTATGGACTTGTCCTTTAGGAATCTATCTAACCCCTTTTTAAACTCCGTCAAGCTAACCGCCCGTACCACGTTCTCCGGCAACAAATTCCAGAGTCTAATTACACGTTGGGTGAAGAAAAATTTTCTCCGATTCGTTTTAAATTTACCACACTGTAGCTTCAACTCATGCCCTCTAGTCCTAGTATTTTTGGATAGCGTGAACAGTCGCTTCACATCCACCCGATCCATTCCACTCATTATTTTATACACTTCTATCATATCTCCCCTCAGCCGTCTCTTCTCCAAGCTGAAAAGCCCTAGCCTTCTCAGCCTCTCTTCATAGGAAAGTCGTCCCATCCCCACTATCATTTTCGTCGCCCTTCGCTGTACCTTTTCCAATTCTACTATATCTTTTTTGAGATACGGAGACCAGTACTGAACACAATACTCCAGGTGCGGTCGCACCATGGAGCGATACAACGGCATTATAACATCCGCACACCTGGACTCCATACCCTTCCTAATAACACCCAACATTCTATTCGCTTTCCTAGCCGCAGCAGCACACTGAGCAGAAGGTTTCAGCGTATCATCGACGACGACACCCAGATCCCTTTCTTGATCCGTAACTCCTAACGCGGAACCTTGCAAGACGTAGCTATAATTCGGGTTCCTCTTACCCACATGCATCACTTTGCACTTGTCAACATTGAACTTCATCTGCCACTTGCACGCCCATTCTCCCAGTCTCGCAAGGTCCTCCTGTAATCGTTCACATTCCTCCTGCGACTTGACGACCCTGAATAATTTTGTGTCATCGGCGAATTTAATTACCTCACTAGTTATTCCCATCTCTAGGTCATTTATAAATACATTAAAAAGCAACGGACCCAGCACAGACCCCTGCGGGACCCCACTAACTACCCTCCTCCACTGAGAATACTGGCCACGCAATCCTACTCTCTGCTTCCTATCTTTCAACCAGTTCTTAATCCATAATAATACCCTACCTCCGATTCCATGACTCTGCAATTTCTTCAGGAGTCTTTCGTGCGGCACTTTGTCAAACGCCTTCTGAAAATCCAGATATACAATATCAACCGGCTCCCCATTGTCCACATGTTTGCTTACCCCCTCAAAAAAATGCATTAGATTGGTAAGGCAAGACTTCCCTTCACTAAATCCGTGCTGACTTTGTCTCATCAGTCCATGTTTTTGTATATGCTCTGCAATTTTATTCTTAATAATAGCCTCCACCATCTTGCCCGGCACCGACGTCAGACTCACCGGTCTATAATTTCCCGGATCTCCTCTGGAACCCTTCTTAAAAATCGGAGTAACATTGGCTACCCTCCAGTCTTCCGGTACTACACTCGATTTTAGGGACAGATTGCATATTTCTAACAGTAGCTCCGCAAGTTCATTTTTTAGTTCTATTAATACTCTGGGATGAATACCATCAGGTCCCGGTGATTTACTACTCTTCAGCTTGCTGAACTGACCCATTACATCCTCCAAGGTTACAGAGAATTTGTTTAGTTTCTCCGACTCCCCCGCTTCAAATATTCTTTCCGGCACCGGTGTCCCCCCCCAAATCCTCCTCGGTGAAGACCGAAGCAAAGAATTCATTTAATTTCTCCGCTACGGCTTTGTCCTCCTTGATCGCCCCTTTAACACCATTTTCGTCCAGCGGCCCAACCGACTCTTTGGCCGGTTTCCTGCTTTTAATGTATCTAAAAAAATTTTTACTATGTATTTTTGCTTCCAACGCTAATTTCTTCTCAAAGTCCTTTTTTGCCCTCCTTATCTCCGCTTTGCATTTGGCTTGGCATTCCTTATGATCTATCCTGTTACTTTCAGTTGGTTCTCTTCTCCACTTTCTGAAGGATTGTTTTTTGGCTCTAATGATTTCCTTTATCTTACTGTTTAGCCATGCCGGCTGACGTTTAGTCTTTTTTCCCTTTTTTCTAATACGTGGAATATATTTGTCCTGAACCTCCAGGATGGTGTTTTTAAACAGCATCCACGCCTGATGCAAGTTTTTTACTCTGCGAGCTGCTCCTTTCAGTCTTTTTTTCACCATTTTTCTCATTTTGTCGTAATCACCTTTTCTATAGTTAAACGCTAGCGTACTTGATTTCCTAGTTTCACTTCCTTCAATGCCAATATCAAAACCGATCATATTATGATCACTGTTATCAAGCGGCCCTCGTATCGTTACCCCCTGCACTAGATCATGAGCACCACTAAGGACTAAGTCTAGTATTTTTCCTTCTCTTGTCGGCTCCTGAACTAGCTGTTCCATGAAGCTGTCCTCGATTTCATCAAGAAATCTTATGTCCCTTGCGTGTACAGATGTTACATTAACCCAGTCTATATGCGGGTAATTGAAATCCCCCATTATTATTGTGTTGCCCAGTTTGTTTGCGTCCCTGATTTCCTTTAACATTTCCGCATCCGTCTGTTCGTCCTGGCCAGGCGGACGGTAGTACACTCCTATCACTATCCTTTTCCCCTTTGCACATGGAATTTCAATCCACAGTGATTCCAAGGAGTGTTTTGTTTCCTGCAGAATTTTCAATCTATTTGATTCAAGGCTCTCGTTAATATACAATGCTACCCCTCCACCAATCCGATTCACCCTATCACTACGATATAATTTGTACCCCGGTATGACAGTGTCCCACTGGTTATCCTCCTTCCACCAGGTCTCAGAGATGCCTATTATATCTAATTTTTCATTTAGTGCAATATATTCCAACTCCCCCATCTTATTTCTTAGGCTCCTGGCATTCGCATATAGACATTTCAAACTATGTTTGTTGTTCCTAAGTACATCATGCTTAGTACTTGACAGTATTAATTGGCAATCTTTTGTCTGATTTTTATTGTTATTTAAAGATACCCGATCTACTACAATCTCTTTTGCAACCTCACTATCAGGATACTCTATCTTCCCTGTTATGGTGATATCTTTGAAAGATACCTTATCCCGAACCATGCTCTTTTGAGCGACTGTCGGCCTTCCCCCCATTTCTAGTTTAAAAGCTGCTCTATCTCCTTCTTAAACGCCGATGCCAGCAGCCTGGTCCCACTTTTTATTTTAAATTTCTCTCCCCCCCTAATTAATTGATATAATGTAGGGTTGCATAAGTGGGGGGTTTTGGCTTGTTTTAAGTTATTTTAGAAGACACAGTATATTAATTTTGCCTACTTGGTGGTAATATGGAAGAAGCAGATTCTATGGGCTTCCTTTGCATAGTTCCAACTACCAGTGAATTAGGCAGAGTGACTCTGCCTTTCTGGGAAAGGATAATAAGGGTTACTATGCAATTATCTTAAAATGATAAAAAAATGTGTTCCTATGACTTCTCCCACAGGGTTATTTAAATAAAATACATAGCAACTGGTTGGCTTCATGCACCAAACTTGCTGAATCTCTTTTGGCTACAAATCTTTATAAGTAATAATGGGTAAACTGATCCCATAGTCTTTTGGCAATTCTTGCAGTGCTTGCTACTATTTGATAATGTGCTTTCTCAGAGAATAAACTGTTCCAGCAGAAATTTAAAACTATTAACTGAAAACCATCCTGCAGAGCTAGCCCAACTATTAAGCACATCTAGGTGATCACCTAGGGAAGTCACTTCTTGAGAGCAGCAAAAAGAAGCTCTAGTTAAAGCAAAACAATAGATCCTAACCACCACATTAACTCTCCGTATACCGATATATGGGGCTCTCTTAACCCAATAATCAAGGAGGGTCTTGACAAAATCCTAAGAGGCCTTCAACTAACTACCTGCTCCCTTGAGCCCTGTCTATCAAAGAAAATGCAGCAGGCAAGCAGGGGCATCACAGAAGTGGGCCACAAAAATCATTAACTCCATTCTTTCTAATGGGCAACTACCAACAGCATTAAAAATGGGAGTGTTGCATTCTTTGCTAAAGAACAACCTCGACCAGGTCGAGTTCAAAGTTACCAGCCAGAATCTAACATCCCATTTCTGTACTCAACTAGGCAATGAGCTAGAAGAGAGAAGCTGGCTAGATCAGCCGTTCACAACCCAGTCCTCGGGGCACACCTAGTCCCATCGTGTTTTCAGGATATCCACAATTAATATGAATGAGATAGATTAGTATACACTGCCTCAATTGCAAGCAAATTTATCTTATGCATATTCATTGTAGATATCCTGAAAACCTCACAGGACTAGGTGTGCCCCGGGGACTAGTTTGGAAATGGCTGGGCTAGATCCACATCATTCTGGATTCAGACTCAACTATGGAATGGAAGTGGTCCTCATATCTCTACCAGATAATCTTCACAGAAACCAAGACAGGGGATTTGTCCCTGCCTTGGTGTTAGTACTGCGGGATTTCTCAACAGCTTTTTATACTGTGTACTACAATATCATGCTAACACAACTGGCAGAATCAGGGATCAGTGGCACAGTACTTGTATGGTTCAGATTGTATCAGAGAGGCAATCGTCAGCACCTCATCACCACCATGGGTACCACAAGGATAAATACCGTAGTCTGTTCTGTTCAATATCTATCTCAAGCCACTAGCCGAGATGATTTAGTCAATGGATATGCAATTCTACAGATGAGTGAATGGCGTGCGGCTACTCATACCCATTGAAAGAGACACCTACAGCCCTGAATAAACTGACTACCTGTTTATAGCAAATCAAGAATTGGCTAAAAACAATAAATTTTGCTTGGCCCCAAGAAAACTGAAGTCAGTTGACAAAGAGTCAGCGTATTTGCAGCAACCGTGTCCCACTAATTTTATGTTCCATCATTGTAACCGCACCTCCAAACATGGAGTAGTGGCAGTTTTTGTAAGGAATACTTTTAAAACTTTGAAGACTTCTAGGTTTGTCTCTGACTATATTGAGTCCTCGACTATTCAAATAGCAGGCCCACAGCCGTTCTCCTGCCTTTCTTTTTATCAGTCTCCCTTGTCTAGCACTGCTTCCCCTGATGAAGTCAGCAGTTTAGCCTATTACCAGGTACATTGTTAATATATGGTGGCATGAACATTCATTTTAATAATCCATCTACCATTATCAAACTAGCTTTTTTGGAATTACTTGGCTTCTCTCTGGCTTTATTCTCATCAACTCATCGAGCAGGTCATTGTGTTGATCTAGTTGCTACGTGCTACACTCAAATGGTAGACCCTTTTTCTTATTTTATGTCTGGGATGGACCACTACTTTGTGTTATAAAATGGGTCTGCCCTGTCTTTCATTCAAACTACACCATTTGCCTATCGGCGGGTTCTCTGCTATAAATAGTGAAGATTCTGCTAGTGCTTGCCTTGCCCATCTTGAACCCCAAGAGGCTGTACCTCTGAATGATAAAAGTGTCATCCTAGTTTGCTGTCTTACAGTCAGTATTGGACTTAATGGCCCCTAAGAAATATGTGAAGGTCAAACCTATCATTAAGAACACCTGGTACACTAGTGAGCTGTTAGCATCTCTGTTTCTGGTGGAATTCCATTTCAGAAAACACACTACGCCTGATAATCTGTCAATCTATACATCAGTTCTCAGGCCAAGCAAGGATATATTTCTAGCCTAGAGGGTCTTTTACTAAAGCTTAACTTGAGTTATCTGCAGCAAGGCCCAAGACCCCCTTAATTAGCTATGAAAATATTTCCAACAATTTATATATATATATATATATATATATATATATATATATATATATCCCTCCAGAGGGTCAATCAGTTTCATCCGCTATATTTCTCCAGATCAATTTGCCAATAAGGTTCTTACATTACGCTACTACCAATATTAAACTGTTCAGATAAGAAAGATGCTACACATTCCCTAATGTTTCACCATACTAACACCCTTTTCAGTTGAACAACTATTGCCCTCAGCAGACACAATCCCTTCTAAGGTGATTAAGGACTGTTGGCCAGATTTTTCCCCTATTTTCTTAGATATTCTGAATTCCAGTCTAACCAACAGAGGGTTTCTGAACCTTTGGAAGCAATCGGTGATACACACCCTTTTAAAGAAAACTACCCCTCCAAAGGGACATCGCCTTGTGATGGAAGGGACTGTGTATTTCCATGATTCAGATGGCAATGATGTAGGGCCACCCATATCAGACCGATGAGAAACCAGAGACGTGGAAGGCATTATCAAAAGGGGCGCTCAAGTTTTCCTGAGGATGTCCTCGCAGGACGTCCCGGCGAAGGGGAGGGAAAACTTGTATTATCGAAACAAGATGGGCGTTCATCTTTCATTTCGATAATACGGTCAGGGACACCAAAACTGCGAAATTTAGGTCGACCTTAGAGATGGTCATCCCCGATTTTTGTCGATAATGGAAACTGGGGACGCCCATCTCAAAAATGACCAAATGCAAGCCCTTTGGTCATGGGAGGAGCCAGCATTCGTAGTGCACTGGTCCCCCTGACATAGTAACATAGTAGATGACGGCAGAAAAAGACCTGCACGGTCCACCCAGTCTGCCCAACAAGATAAATTCACATGTCATTTTTTGTGTATACCTTACCTTGATTTGTACCTGTCTTTTTCAGGGCACAGACCGTATAAGTCTGTCCAGCACTATCCCCACCTCCCAACCACCCGCCCCGCCTCCCACCACCGGCTCTGGCACAGACCGTGTAAGTCTGCCCAGCACTATCCCCACCTCCCAACCACCAGCCCTGCCTCCCACCGCTGGCTAAGCTTCCGGGGATCCCTTCCTTCTGAGGAGGATTCCTTTGCATGCCAAGACAACAACCGGGCACCCTAGGGGGCACTGCAGTGGACTTCAGAAATTGCTCCCAGGTGCATAGCTCCCTTACCTTGTGTTCTGAGCCACCCAAAACCCACTCCCCACAACTGTACACCAATATCATAGCCCTTATGGGTGAAGGGGGGCACCTACATTTGGGTACAGTGGGTTTCTGGTGGGTTTTGAAGAGCTCACATTTACCACCACAAGTGTAACAGGTTAGGGGGGTGGGCCTGGGTCCGCCTTCCTGAAGTGCACTGCACCCACTAAAACTGCTCCAGGGACCTGCATACTGCTGTCATGGAGCTGGAAAAAATATTTAAAAAAATGTTTTGAGGGTGGGAGGGGGTTTAGTGACCACTGGGGTAGTAAGGGGAGGTCATCTGGTCATTTAGGGAACATTTTTGTGGCTTGGTCGTTATAAAAAAAGGACCAGTTAAAGTCATCCAAGTGTTCGTCAGGGACTACCTTCTTTTTTACATTATCGGTCAAGGATGCTCATGTGTTAGGCAAGCCCCAGTCCCGCCTTCGCTACGCCTCCAACACGCCCCCGTGAACTTTGGTCATCCCTGCGATGGAAAGCAGTTGAGAACGCCCAAAATCGACTTTCAATTATGCCGATTTAGGTGACCCTGTGAGAAGGACGCCCATCTTCCGATTTGTGTCAAAAGATGGGCGCCCTTCTCTTTCAAAAATAAGCCTGAAAGTGTGTCCCAAACCTGCTGGAGGACCAAGATTAGTGCCAGAAGAAATTGTGTTGGACAGAGCTCCACAATCATCAGAGTTCTTCCGGTTCCTACATATATGCGGATGATGTCGCGGTCCACATCCTGTTCAAAAGTAACTTAAACGAAATAACTAACGAGATCAACCAGAGTTTCCAAATCATGCACTCTTGGGTGGACTCATTCCAGTTAAAACTGAACGCAGAAAAAACCCAATGTCTAGTTCTCACTTCCCAATACAACACAAATAACTACCCTACCATAACCACACCATACTGCACACTCCCTATCTCAGAAAATCTGAAAATCCTTGGAGTCACTATTGATCAATACCTCACACTCGATAACCACGTGAAGAATACAACGAAAAAAATGTTCTACTCGATGTGGAAACTCAAGAGAATAAAACCTTTTTGCCCAAGAAACATCTTCCGTACCCTAGTACAGTCATTAGTAATAAGTCATCTGGACTACTGTAACACTTTGTACGCAGGTTGTAAAGAACAGACCATTAAAAAACTCCAAACAGCCCAGAACACCGCAGCCAGACTCATCTTTGAAAAAACTAAATACGAAAGGACGAAACCTCTAAGGGAGAAACTACATTGGCTACCACTCAAGGAATGAATTGAGTTCAAGATCTGCACAACCGTCCACAAAATCATCCACGCAGACGCCCCACTCTATATGTTAAACCTAGTGGACCTACCACCTAGAAATGCCAAAAGATCAGCCTGCAAATTCCTCAATCTGAACTTCCCCAGCTGTAAAGGAATTAAATACAAACAGTCTTACGCTACTACTTTTGTGTATAAAAGCACACAGATCTGGAACGCATTACCCATAGCCCTGAAAAATATAGACAATCTAACCAGCTTTCGCAAATCTTTGAAGACATATCTCTTTAACAAAGCCCACTAAAAACATCCTTAATAAATCATTCCTCAAACTAGGTGCATCAAAAACACCTCTCACAACACTTACCTTCAGCCTATTATCGACTGTATTTAAGATCATGTAATTTCTGCATCATAACAACACTCTGTAAGCCACTTGAGCCTGCAAAAAGGTGGGATAATGTGGGGTACAAATGCAATAAATAAATAAATAAAATAAATGGGGAAGAGAAGGGAAAACACGGGACTTACACTTCCATGCCCGAGGATCCTCCCCACATTGTTCAGCCAGCCTTTGAAAAGTGTGGTGTCCATCCAGTAATGGAGGGAAGTGTGGTTGCGGGCAGCCCCAAGAGGTTGTGACAGAGCTTGGAATATATGTTGGCTAGACTGACATGTGAAGCACACCTTCACAACCCAGAATCAGTCCGGCTGGAAGCTCAGGAGGGCTCACTGTCTCAGAAGGAGTATAGTTTGCTGTTCCTGTGAAGGGGACCATCCTGGCAGCCTCTTCCCTGGTTTAGGGGAATGGGAGGAGTGCTTGAGTGGAATAAATAGTGTCATTGACACCATATTCCCTCTGCCAGATAGCTGAGTCTAGATGCAGGAAGATCTGAGTTCATGTTGGACTGGCTATGAGATGCCTTTAGATACTGGACTCTTCTCTACAGGTGTACAGGTGACATTTTTAATTATCTACTTCTTAATTATGACATTACTGCCAATCTTGATCTAGGGGATCAACTAGGGTTTGTATGCCTGGACGATGATCAACAAAGTGACTCTTTGGACTTGACAGTTCTTCTGGAGAATTCCATGGAGTTAGTGACCTTAAGAACCTTATCGCTAACCTTTCTGCTGGAACCTGATAAAATTTTGATGTTGGAATTATATCTTGGACATGCAAGGGATCTGTTTATGGGAGCATTGTTCAGTGCTTCATGAAGTCTCTGTCTCTCTCATATACCCCCCCCCCCCCCAGCCTTTACCAACTTTGTCTCTCTCACATACCCTCCCCAGCCTTCACCAAGTCTCTGTCTCTCTGTCTCTCTCTCTCTCTCATATGCCAAAATAAGGAGTAGTGTAATCAGAAGAGCAGAAGGATGAGGAATACAATAGAAAACAATCTTTATTCTTCAGAACCCAACACAACACTGTGTTTTGGCAAAAAGCCTACATCAGGGGTCTATAAACAATAGACATAAATTAATAAAATACAAATATGTGTATATAATAAAGTCAATTAAAACATGAGAATTTCTTTTTAAAGGAGACAAAGACATTGTGAAGGCTGGGGAGGGTATGAGAGATTGGGTGGCAGAGCCGGTGGGGGGAGGCGGGGCTGGTGGTTGGGAGGGGGGGCTAGTGCTGGGCAGACTTCTACGGTCTGTGCCTGAAAATGGCAGATAAAAATCAAGGTAAGGTATACACAAAAAGTAGCACATATGAGTTTATCTTGTTGGGCAGACTGGATGGACCATGCATGCCTTTTTCTGCTGTCATCTACTATGTTACTATCCTGCTTATTTTCAAACGAGAAGGCCGGCCATCTTCCGACACAAATCGCGAGATGGCCGGCCATCTCCTGAAGCAGGCCAAATCGGTATAATCATAAGCCGATTTTGGCTGGCTTCAACTGCTTTCCGTTGCAGGGCCGGCCAAAGTTTAAGGGGGCATTTCGGCAGGGTATGGAAGGCGGGACGGGGGCGTGGTTATGAGATGGCCGGCTTCAACCAATAATGGGAAAAAAAGAAGGCCGGCTCTGATGAGCATTTGGCTGGCTTCACTTGGTCCATTTATTTTTAGGACCAAGCCTCCAAAAAGTGCCCGAAATGACCACCGGAGGGAATCGAGGATGACCTCCCCTTACTCCCCCAGTGGTCACCAACCCCCTCCCACCCCCAAAAAATTTAAAAATCATTCTTTTGCCAGCCTCTATGATAGCCTGAAATGTCATACCCAGCTCCATGACAGCAATATGCAGGTCCCTGGACCAGTTTTTAGTGGGTGCAGTGCACTTCAGGCAGGTGGACCCAGGCTCAACCCCCTACCTGTTATACTTGTGGTGGTAAATGGGAGCCCTCCAACCCCTCCCCCCCAAAAAAACCCCACGGTACCCACATGTAAGTGACCCCTTCACCCCTTAGGGCTATGGTAGTGGTGTACAGTTGTGGGGAGTGGGTTTGGGGGGGATTTGGGGGGGCTCAGCACCCAAGGTAAGGGAGGTATGCACCTGGGAGCAATTTTTGAAGTCCACTGCAGTGCCCCCTAGGGTGTCCGGTTGGTGTCCTGGCATGTGAGGGGGACCAGTGCACTACAAATGCTGGCTCCTCCCATGACCAAATGCCTTGGATTTGGCCGGATTTGAGATGGCCGCCATTAGTTTCCATTATCGCTGAAAACCAATGCCGGCCATCTCTAAAGCCGGCCCAAATGTTGAGATTTGTCCGGCTCCGACCGTATTATTGAAACAAAAGATGACCAGCCATCTTGTTTTGATAAAACGGTCAGGACGCCGCTTTATGGGGCCGGCCTTGAAGATGGCCGGCCCCGTTCGATTATGCCATTTTAAGTTACTATGAGAGGGACAGAGATGGTGAAGGCTGGGAAGGTTATATGAGAGAGTCAAACGTGATGAAGGCTGGGGGTCTTATGAGAGACTTGGTGAAGGCTGGGGGCAGAGCAAGAGAGACTTGGTGAAGGCTGGGGGCAGAGCAAGAGAGACTTGGTGAAGGCTAGGGGGTATACCAGAGAGAGAGAGAGAGAGACTTGGTTAAGGCTGGGGGTATACGTGTGAGACAGAAAACAAGGGAGAAAGAGAGACTTGGTTAAGGCTGGGGGGTATACGAGAGAAAAAGAGACTTGGTTAAGGCCGGGGGTATATGAGTGAGAGAGAGAAAGACTTGGTGAAGGCTGGGGGGGGGGGTGGGGTATATGAGAAAGAGAGAATTTGTGAAGGCTGGGGGGTATACGAGAGAAAAAGAGACTTGGTTAAGGCCGGGGGTATATGAGTGAGAGAGAGAAAGACTTGGTGAAGGCTGGGGGGGTGGGGTATATGAGAAAGAGAGAATTTGTGAAGGCTGGGGGATATTTGAGAGAGAGAGAGAGACTTGGTGAAGGCTGGAAGTATGTGAGAGAGAGACTGATGGGGACCCAGGCCATGTGATATATGAATCAAAGAAGCAATTGCCTCTTTGCTTCACCTATCAAGGAAGTGCTGTCACAGAGCATGCTTTGGGAAGTGAGCTGTTGGCTTTCTGCCAAAGTTTTACAGAGGCACCTTAAGGAACTGATTTACTAAAGTTTCTTTGCCCACAGACACAGAATAGGCAAAGACTTAGTAAATAAGCTTCTAATGGAGCAACTCTGATCTGGGAGGTGATTCCTATTCCTGCTCCTCCTCCTCTCCCCCACCCCTAAAAAAAATTCACTGTGGACAGTGTTGGAGGGTTGGGGAAGGAAACGTGAGAGAGGCTGCCTCCAGGGTTTTTGGCTGGCTTCTAGATTTAATACAAATTTGTCAAGGGCTGAGATAGAGGATTGGGTACTTCATGCAGGAGTTTTAAGACCTGATTTACAAATTTTTGCTTCATTCCATGCGTAGAGTAAACCTAGAATAAATTACTCCAGGTATTTTAAACCCAAGATTTGTTTGCAAACAGAGCAAGTGTCACCAGGCATCTGTACAGTGACTGTTGAGAAGGTGGTTTGTCACAATATTTTTTCAAGAAACTTGCTGCTGGCCATGGAATGCCCAAGGCAATTCTACTGTTTCCCCCAGGATGTTTACGGATTTCCATGTTCTCAGTAACTGACACTTGATAATCCAAAATACAAAAAACAGCTCTGTATTCTAAACTTATCAAGAAAATAACTGCATTACTCAACAAAAATGATTCATGACTGTCTGATTTGAGTCCAATCTAAATTAAAACTGGAGGTTGTTCACCAAGGATACCTAATGGTAACAGAAGCTGACAGCTATTTTAATATTCTTCAGATCCTCAAATTGAGTGTTATTCAGGTGGTGACTTTTGGGCAGCCTGTAAAGTTATTCAAATGTAATGATTATAGTACTGAATAAAGTCACTGTAGATTTTATAAGAGGTAAGGTAACCAAAGTGGCCTTTAATAATTAGCAACCTTTAAACAAGTCATTTTTACTGAATGCACATCCATGCCAAAGTTTATTAAACCTGGTAACCAACTTTTAATGATTGCCATTAAATGGTCAGAATTCAGTATGAGAATGATTAAGGGTCTGAGAAAAAAAAGCGGGATGCCAATACATAAAGCTATTATCTATGTATCAATCAGAATGACAAGAACTGAAAATTGTCAATCAAGAAACGCATCTAACAGTAATCATCCCACACCATCTGAAATTGCTTGGTCAACATAAAACATATGGGAAAGTCAACAGTATGCTCGATTACATAAGTAGAAATATTACCAACAGGAGAAAATGAGGAATTTTTTAAAAATGGATTTGGCTCATATCTTTTCAGTAGTAGAGTTTTATTGGAAATAAACCAAAGTAGGCACTATAAAAACAGCTCATCACTATAACAGACCAAGTCTCATTCATCAGATGGGAACCTAATTATTTCATATTCCAGAAATACCTTTAAAGCCTCTCTGATACGCTGAAACCTTCTGCTCAGTGTGCTGCTGCGGCTAAGAAAGCAAATAGAATGTTAGGTATTATTAGGAAAGGAATGGAAAACAAAAATGAGGATGTTATAATGCCTTTGTATCGCTCCATGGTGCGACCGCACCTCGAATATTGTGTTCAATTCTGGTCGCCATATCTCAAAAAAGATATAGAGGCATATTTTCAAAGCACTTTGGGAGGCTAAGTTCCATAGGTTTCAATGGAACTTTGGGAGGCTAAGTGCTTTGAAAATAAGCCTCATCGTGGAATTAGAAAAGGTGCAGAGAAGGGCGACGAAAATGATAAAGGGGATGGGACAACTTCCCTAAGAGGAAAGGCTAAAGCGGCTAGGGCTCTTCAGCTTGGAGAAAAGGTGGCTGAGGGGAGATATGATAGAGGTCTATAAAATAATGAGTGGAGTTGAACGGGTAGATGTGAAGCGTCTGTTCACGTTTTCCAAAAATACTAGGACAAGGGGGCATGCGATGAAGCTACAATGTAGTAAATTTAAAACGAATCATAGAAAATCTTTCTTCACTCAACGTGTAATTAAACTCGAATTCGTTGCCAGAGAATGTGGTAAAGGTGGTTAAGCTTAGCGGAGTTTAAAAAAGATTTGGACAGCTTCCTAAAGGAAAAGTCCATAAACCGTTATTAAATGGACTTGGGGAAAATCCACTATTTCTGGGATAAGCAGTATAAAATGTTTTGTACTTTTTTGGGATCTTGCCAGGTATTTTTGACCTGGATTGGCCACTGTTTGGTATTATATTAATTTTCAATGGGCATTTATGTTCCTAGAGGGAGAGCATGACCACAGTACAAAGAAAATTAAAAGAAAAAAGAAAAAGAGTAAGGAAAACACTGACAACCTGTTGAAGCATGCATAAGAATAAAAGAAACTGTTATCTAGTTCATCCTGTTACAGCTTCTCTGCATGGTACATGATGTGAGCAGTCACAGCACCTCCTTGATCTGTTCCCACACAGTTTTAAGTGGTAACAATTGGATCTGGAATACAAACAAATCTGTTCTTGTTATAAGAACTTACCAAGGATCTGATTCATCAAGGTCTTTTCCCAGAGAGACAAAATGGATATAAAGTGTTTAGTGAGTCAAGCTGGGCATGAATACAATATTTCATAAATGCTAGAGTAAACAAAATGGTTCAATAATGACTAACATAAAAGAGTGTGCGCTGACTGCCCACATCATCATATTGGGAAACAAGAGATTAAATTGTATTTTAGATGAAGCACAATGTACTACTCAAAAATACAACTACATAGTTTAGAGCAATGGCTCCAGTCTTCGAGACATGCCCAATCATTTGGGTTTTCAGAAAATCAACTATGAATGCACTTCAGATCAATTTTCATACAATATATGCAGTGTATGCAACTCATGCATATTCTCTGCAGATATTATGAAAACCAGACGGGCTGGGTATATCCCAAGGACTGAGTTATGAGCCAATAGCCTAGAGTGTCTATGTAAAGAACACCATTTCTAATTTCTTCTCTGTTCATCAGAGTAAATTTATACACTACAGAGGCATGACAAAGGCACATAAAACCAAGAAAGATATGAAAAAAATCATTAGTGAACTTATATTTATTTTAAAAATTATATACCACCATAGGTGGGTTCCATATACTTATACTATATCTCATAATACAAGATTATGGGGTAACTAAAGGTATCAGATGGCAGGTTTCAAACAAAACAAACATGACTAGGTAATCTATAGTCCCCGTAACAATGATACAATGAAAACCCAAGTGTATCCCTAATGAATATGTCTGGGACAGGAGTTGCAGATAAGTGAATCAATGTTCCACAAGAAGCAATGCTGGATATTGAAGAGACTCTCTCACCATGACTATTCTTACATGTTTTCTGACAATTCTATTCGGGTTTTATATACCGCCCCAAAGGATTCATAGTGGTTTACAATATAAGAAAGTGTTGACAGCTGAGAGAGATTTACATCACAGAGGAGTAGGCAATGAGATGGAAGAATCAGTTACATGAGTAAGCACAGCTGTTAACATAGAACTACTATTGATCGAACAGGTGAGTCTTCAGATTTTTCCTGAAGGAAGAGATAGGTAGATCGATGTCTTAGATCTGACGGTAGAATGTTCCACAGTCTCGTCCCAGCAAAGGAGAAGGAATTTTGGATAATGGTTTTGAAGCGAATATCCTTCAGAGAGGGCCAGTGTCAGCGTTCTCTGAAAACCCAAATTTCTGTTTGGAGACGGCACAGGAAGGTGCTCTCCTAGTCCTTTTGAGGTCAGTCCAAATACAGATTTAAAAATTAAGCTGATTACCTTGACATTTATGCGCTGATCAACTGGCAACCAGTGTAGATTTTTCCTGGGAGTTGACACGCTGTCGAAACAGCCCAACCTGAAAACCAACTGAACAGCAGTATTTTGCAGGAATTGCAAATGCTTGCATAATTTGCTTGTAATACAAAGGTGTGATGAACTACATTAGTCTAGTTGTGGTAACAAAACTGCCTGTGCCAGGGTCCTAAAATCTTTCTGTTGGAAAGACAATCTTATCGCTCTTAATTGTCTAAGTTTATAGAAATTTTTTTACTAAGGCCATTTGTTTATCGAAACAGTCCAGAGTCGAGAATTATGCCTATTACCCTCGAGTGATCTTCAATTTTTTTTTTTTTTTTTTTTTTAGAGTTTCTCCTATATTCAGTATTATCAACTTGGTTGGGAATATACTAGTGTCTCCAAACCACAGTATTTTTGTTTTCTGTTTGTTTAGTTTGGCCCACTAACCCTTGATTACAAAATCTGTTTAGTTTTTAATCCACTTTTAATTTACAGATCAAGGGTACAGCTAAGGTAGGTACCATGATCCTTGATGTGACCAATTTATACACTGAAAATTTTGAGGCAGTTTCTAATAAAGTCTCAGGGGCCTTGCTATATATTTTTTTGGAAACATTTTATTGATGGTACTTTACTGATCTGATCCAGTATGTCTGAAGAATCGTCCAGTTTTGTGTGGCCAAATTCTTGTGACATTAATTTACATTTCTCTTATGTAGGTGCACAATGTTCTGTTGCTTTTTTTCGATTCAACAATTACATTGATTGATACCCATTCCAAGCTTTTTGGTTTTCAGAATGACCACTTACCACAACACACTTTTGCATTTCTCCCATTGCCCATCCCAGGCATTGAAGGGAAAGCTTACCTGTCGGTCAATTTTTACTTTGCTCAACAGATCAGAAGTTCAAAAATCAAACACAACAGATGGCTTTAAAGATTTTTTTCAGACAGGCTATCATTGTCATTATATGAGGAAGAAATTTAAATTTTCCTACTACATACATTTTTAAAGATTAACATATTATATGAAAATTTTAATGTGCTGCACCATGAAATCTTTAAACAATTAACCAATGTTGCCTATAAACAAGGTCAGAACTTAACAGATACACTAGTACATTCAGCAGTGCAGAGATCCCATGTACCATCTAAAGAAACTGGCTTTCAGCCTTACTGCTGATGTGTTTTATGTCAGCAGGTATTCATGGATAATTCTCTGCAGCTACCAGGATGCCAACCTATCTCAAATAAGTTTTGTCGAAATAAATCACACCCATAGTCCTGTAATCGCATTTTTTTTTGTCCTTGTTCTCTAATCTACAGGGGACAGACTAGCTGAATGTTTTGTTTAAGATGAATGAGCACAAGAGTCATTTAGTCAACCAACAAAAGGTGTGTTGATTATGACTCACTGTGTAGAATGGCAGCATAGAAAGGCAGCATCAGTTTGCTGATGATTGAATTCCACTTTTTCCACATGGTGGAAATCTTAATTTAAAACATGTGCGACTAGAATAGCATTGGGTTTTTTTTTCATATAAATACTGTGGTACTCATGTTAAATGCAGACATTAAGTGGTTTGCATTTTGTTGAGTATTCTTCAAGGCTGTCAATATGTATGAAGGGGAGGGGCTTTTGTACCTTTAAAAATGACACTGGGGTTTCCAGTTTTTTCACAAGATGCTTGAGACTCTCAAAGAACAGCCTTCTGTATAGAAGTCTGCAGGTTTTTTTTTAATGAAGACAATGATTTAGCATAGAGAATGACACAGGGACAGGGACCCACAGTAACCGCAGGGATGGGGACAGAGCCAGTGGGGATGGTGTGCAGATGGGGACAGAGCCCAACTTTATCCCCATGACATTTTCTACTTTGAATCCTGTTAATGAACTGGACATTTATGTTTGAGTGATACAGACAACCAATTTTTTTTATTTTTTGGAAAAACAAGCAAACGTGCTGGCCACAACTAGCAAAATTTACATGGAGGATCCTGGACATTCTTGCTACCAGCACATCTTCTAAGATGACATCTTCTGTTGCAAGAAGGACTGTGAAAGACAGGAGAGCTAGACTGAATCCTGAGCTTGTTGATGAATTATTCATCCACAGATTAAAAAACTCTTCATAGGGCATATGTCTCCCCTGCTACGGCATAGAGATCGAGTTGTATTATGAACCTCTTGACATTTTAACAGGGTGGATTAGGATTCCTTGAGGTAGTAGAAGTCAGCTATTGTTGGGGTTGGAATTGGAAGGGTAGAGTGTGGTGGTGGGGGGTTATTATAGTTGCTCACTATTATTATTGTTTTCTATTTGTGATTTATAAACAACAGCTGCACAGCATAATGTTCCTTTCTATATAATAAAAAGGTTTAAATATAAAATCGTAAGTGTTCAAGGCTTCTGCAGATGAGGGCAGAGCCCATGGAAATGAGGTGGGGATGGGGCGAGGATGGAGACAGAACCTGCAAGGACGGGGTGGGGGTGGAGACAGAACCCACAGGAACAGGGTGGGGACAAGCTTTGTTCCCTTGTCATTGTGTAATTTAGCAAAGTTTGAATCGTGAAGCAGGATATTTATGCCAAAATATGGAAGCTGAGTCTTTATAGAACATCATAATGCAGACAATCACAAAGGAAGTATTTGTTTCAATTCATTAGTGAACATTTATTTAAATATCTATTTTGCTTGATAACAAAGGGTAACAAAAATGTTTGAGGCACATGATGATATCAAGTGACATGTATGTGAGCTGTTGAAGGTGGCTTGATCTGTGTCCTGGTTTATGTCTCCTTTAAATATTGCAATACTTTGACAGTACATAAAGATCAAAAAGGGGTTTTAGCATACATGATTACTTTTGTGTGATCTGGTATCTTGTGAACACTTATTACTTTTAAGTAATACTCGATCTGCAGCCCCTCCTTACCTATCAACCCTCATCTCCCCTTATGTTCCTACCCGTAACCTCCGCTCTCAAGACAAATCCCTCCTTTCAGTACCCTTCTCCACCACCGCCAACTCCAGGCTCCGCCCTTTCTGCCTCGCCTCACCCCACGCATGGAACAAACTCCCCGAGCCCATACGCCAGGCCCCCTCCCTGCCCATCTTCAAATCTCTGCTTAAAGCCCACCTCTTCAAGGTCGCCTTCGGCACCTAACCTATACACCTCTACCCAAGAAATCTAGACTGCCCCAACTTGACATTTCGTTCTTTAGATTGTAAGCTCCTTTGAGCAGGGACCGTCCTTTTTGTTTATTTTGTACAGCGCTGCATAACCCTAGTAGCGCTCTAGAAATGTTAAGTAGTAGTAAGTGCAAATCTATGTCATAGATATTCATTTGGGATACTCTGAGAACCTGAGCACAATGTAAACTATAGGGACTGGAGGTTACCTGTCCTTAAAACAGAAACACATGAAAATTACCACAGGACAACTTTGAAGAAGTAGCATAACTGGATTCAAAAAGATATTTCATGAATTTAGTGTCACAGGCTACTTAATATAGTAATATAGAAGGGCTCTTTATAGAAGTGTGTTACACAGGAAACAAAAATTAGTGTGTGATGTTACCACTTTAGCATAATAACTGTTACGCCCTAATTGGCATATTAACTGCAAGCTGTGTCAGGAGAGTGGGAAACTGTGTGGGTTATGGATTTAGAATAGGTGTGGACACACATTGCAGTTAGGGTACAGCACTTTCCATGTGCTATCACTAGTACAGCTGGAATGGATACAGTAACTGAAGCGATCAGTGCATCTACACGAACTGCAATAGTTTTCAACATGCAGTAAAGAACTTTTATGGGGAATAACTGCAGAGGTCATGCTGGGCGTGCCTTCAGCATTTACTGCACAGCCTTTGCACGTAACGCGTGGTAATAGATACAGCCAAAAATGTCCCATCCAGTCTGCCCAGTAAGCTGGTTAGGGTTGTAACTGCTGTTCCATGCTTGTTATCCCTCCTATGGTTTTGTTTTTAGGGTTCTAAATGCCATTTCATGCAGGTCCCCCCCCCTCCACCTCACTGCCTTCTCAGATATGCCACTCTATGCTTGGTTCAATCCTATTGCACTTTAGGAGTTATCTGTGTACATCTCACTCCTAATTTGAGGGTATTCTAGTGATCCACCCCTCATTCTGTGAAACAAATATTTCCCTGTACTGGTTCCGAGTCTATTTCCCTACAGCTTCATATCATATCTTCTAGCTCTACAGCTTCCAAATGGCAGATGAAATGTAAAATGCAGACAAATGCAAAGTGATGCACATTGGGAAGAATAATCTGAATCATAGTTATCTGATGCTAGGGTCCACTTTAGGAGTGACCATTCATGAATAACACCTAGGTATCACTGCGGACAATATGCTGAAATCTTCTGTTCAGTGTGCGGCAGCAGCCAAAAAAGCAAACAGGATGCTAGAAATTATTAGGAGAGGGATGCAAAATAAGACCACAAATATTATAATGCCTCTGTATTGCTCCATGGTGCGACCTCACATAGCAGAATTAGAAAAGGTTCAAAGAAGAAGGACTAAATTTAAGGTTTCAAAATTGAAGGAGAAGAGAACAGGGAATGGGAGGTGGAGATGGGAACAACTCGGGAGAGGCACCTAGACCACCCGGGGGGGGGGGGGGGGGGGGGGGGGGGGGGAATGCAGCCGAAGAATCTCAGAAGAGTGACTGATATTTACAGCTAGTCAATAAATTATGTAGCTTAGCTGAATATCAACCTTTTCAATATTTCTTTCCTTTCTGTATTCTTTAAATTTCAAAAGAAATATCAGTTTTTTAGTTTAAACTTATGGAAGTGCTGACATGCAGACCCCACTATCCTAGACCATCTACCATTCTCTTAAAAATGGAGGCAATGCATGCAAATACATCAAGCATATCTGTTGAGAAAATCCTATAAACCAAATTGGACTGTGGCCCAAGATGACCAGATACAGAGACCTCTGTTACAAACAGCACTTCCCCAGATTGTCTCTCCTCTTGACTTTGCATCATGATCCTTGAAATTTGAACTACTACTTCTATTGAAAATGATCCCTTTTACGCTTCTTTAAAGCTGGTTATACATTTAAGTGACTCTCTCCTGTATCTTATCCTTTCCCTTCTTCCTAAAGAATACATTTTTTAATTACTTAAACTTGTGTCTTTTGTATCTTATAGACCTTGTATCATTTAAGTATCCTTCACCTTAACTGTTTCAAATGCTTAAATGTCTATCATCTGAATTCTATTCAATGTGGAGTCTTCCACCTGATCTCTGATACCTTTTTTGAATTATCTCTCTTATGCATCTTTTTTTCTGAAATTGTATTGAATTTTATATTACAATAACAATTTACGTAACACTTCAACAACAGTAAAAATAAAACAACTAACAGTCAGATACACTGCAATAGACATGGTATCACTACTATGGAGAGTAGTGTAGTGTAGATATAAGAGGCCCTTCTACAAAGGTGCGTAAGGCTCTACGCGCATCCAGCGTGTGCCATCAGCATTACTGTCTGGCTACCACGTGCCCCTGGTGGTAATTCTGAATTTGGCATCAATCAAAAACATGCAGTATAAAATTATTTCTATTTTCTACCATGTGGCACTTACCAGGTGGTAAACGGCAGTGGGTGTGTGCAGCACATAAGACCTTACCGCTAAGTCAATGGGTGGCAGTAAGGTCTCAGGCCGAAAATGGACGAGTCCTGATTTTTATTTTGCCATGCATCCTTTTTCCTTAAAAAAAGGGCCCTTTTTCCAGGATGCGGCAAAAACTGGCTCAGAGTGCGCCCAAAAGATGCACTCGCATTGCCACAGGCTACTTTTTGCTGCAGCTTAGTAAAAGGGCCCAAAGTGATATGACTAGTAATTAAATTCTGAACTGCTAACACACAATTTCATGGGTGACCACAATTTCTTTTTACTTAAAATAGTACCAGATTTTACTGCAATCGAGAATTCAAGTTTCTGATAATGAAGAACAGATTGCCGTCACCTTGTTGATTTCCAGTTTGATAAGTCTTTGTGCAATAGATAACAAAATATCAAAACGTTTACTGTGAGAGTCTGGAAGGGTGGAGAGCAGGGATTTGCAGATAATTATAGAAAAAAAAAGTCAATCAAGATTAAAAGTCTGTTTAACCACAAGCCTTACATCATTCCAGAAGGGATTTGTGAATTCGCATTCAAAAATCAGGGGATTCCTTTACCAAGCTGCGGTAAAATGGGCCCTGTGGAAGCAGTAGGGGCCATTTTCCAATGCGCCAGGGCCCTTTTTACTGCAGCGAGTAAAAAGCCCCTAAAAATAAAATGGCCACGTGGTAAGATTACTCTTACCGTGTGGCCATGTGGTGGGGAGCACTTAATGCCACCCACTGAGGTGGTGGTAAGGGCTCTTGCAGTAACCGTGCAGCATGCAGCACTGCCCAATTACCGCTGGGTTAGCACCATGGTAAAAACAAAAAAAATATTTTCTAGTGTGCCGGAAATGGCACATGCTCAAGACGAAACTACCGCCAGAATCCACATTGGGTCAGTGGTAGTTCCAGGTTGTCCGCACGGCAACCCCTTTGTAAAAGGGCCCCCAGGTGCATAACAGTTCCTGTTTCAGCATTGCAGTTCCAACACTTATTAGTGGATGTTAGTCCAGCAGTGAAATGTTTCCAAGGCATCCACACAGATCTATGATATAAGTAGTACATGGATTGCAAAGATGCTGCAGATGCCAATGGTATTATTACTGAGGTCCACATGCCAGACCACTCCTGTTCTGATAAAACAGATTCTGTATCTAATTCTCTAGTCTGTTGGAGACTTGTAATATGCTTGTAGGAACAGGATATAATATGCTTGTTTATGGCTGAGGCAGTATGACCATAAGTTATAAGTATTTGTCCCATGGAAAAGATAGATGGTTCATCTCGAACAAACGAGGTTGTAGGGTTTTGTGTAACTATACATTGTTGTAGTTGTAGCCATTTGTAGTAGTTCTTTGCTGTAAATGAAAAATGTGCTTGGAGTAATGGAAACATTTTGTTATCTTTATTTAGGATATCTTTAATAGCCCATATTTCTTTGTCTAGCCATTCCTTCCATAAGAAAGGAGTTTTATCTGTAAGTACATGAGGATTGTTCCATAAAGTCTTTTAAATGGTGGAGTTAATAGGATGCAACAAATAGAGCATCAAATTCAATTAGACATTTTACAGTGGATGCAATTACAGGATCAGTTTTAGAAAATGTAGAAACTAGAAATCAGATAATATGGTTTAAAGGATTTTAGAAGAAATTCTTCAATAGTTAACCACAATCAGAATTAGTAAGAACCAGTTACAACCTTGCTGTAGGTTAAAAGCCTTGCGATAGGTAGAAAAATCTAGGAATGAGACGTCTCCCAAAACACACATACTTCTCAGTTTTTTAAAGGGTAATTTTCAGCTGTTTAGATTTCCATAGAAAAGTGACTACAGGTTTATCTACTTGTGTGGAAAAGTACAGGGATCATACTTAAAGTTTACTTTGGGTGTTACCACCATCTTTAGGGTTTCTAATTTACCCCACCAAGATAGATATAGGGGATACCAAGTAAGTAGTAGTGATTTTACAAAATTAAGAATGCATTTATTGTTATTCTTTATAGTATCTTCTAGAACCATGAATAGGTCAATACCTAAACATCTGATTTTTGCTTTAGCCCAAACTAGGGAGGTCTTTTACTAAAATTTAGCTTGAGTTATTTGCAGCAGGGCCCATAGGAATAAAATGGGCCCTGCTGCAGATAAGATAACATATTATTAGGACTCTTGCAGTTAGGTTGGCATATAAAACCTTAACTTTTTGAATAAACAGAGAGGGAGCACCAAACCATTGTAAAACTGAGAAGACACTCCAATTCCACCCTGTCAAAAGCCTTTTCTGTGTCTAGGGCCATAGCGATGACAGGATGGAGACTGGAACAAACTGCATGTGAAAGATGAAAAAATAAGCAAAACTAATTTGTAATTAGACGACCTGGCATGAATCCAACCTGATTTGTATGTATAATTTTCCCTATGATCTGTTTAAGTTGATGTGATAAGACTTTAGCAAAGATCTTATCTACATTAAACAATGATATGGGTTGATAGTTTTGTACTAATAGAAATCTTTGTTCGGTTAATGGATAACATTTATGATCGCATCTGAGAAATTACTATTTAGCAAATTATCAGGACTTTAAAAAATGAATAATTGGAGCAACATGACCAATAACACATTCTTAAAAATTTTATAAAATTCAATAGGAATGCCATCTGGGTCTGGAGCTTTTCCTGATTGAATGTCTTTGTGCTAAATAATTCCTTTTTTGTTATATTTTGCTAAAGAATGGTAGTATCTGCAGAGGACCAAGTAGGTCTAACTGAGAAAAAAACAGTAAAAGGCAGAATTAGATTGAGGTGATTCTGACTAATATAGTGTTCAATTAAAGGATTTAAAAGATTGTGAGATATCCTTTAAGGATGTCGATATCTTATTATTGGGCATTTATATAGCTGAAATTTGCACTTTAGTGCTCTTTCTTTTTAGATAATTGTCCAGCATTTTGCTGCTTTTGTTCTTTTCTGCATAATATTTACCATGAGATTCAAATATTTCTTGACACGATTTTTTGCTAATTATTGCATTAAATGTATATTTGAGCTTATAATATAGATGAATCATTAGTGTTGATAGAATTTTGTCCTGCATCTTTTATTAGTTGTTTCAGCTTGGCAATAGTTTAGATTAGTTCATTGGTATTTGCTATACCACCTTTGTTAATTTAGCAGATCAAAGCAGTGAACACAGTAAAAATTCAAAGGGAAAGAGCTACAATATTCAAATGAGGTAGGATGCACCATACAATAGCAGCAATATCTTGTTTTTTAAAGGCACTAAGGGGATAGGCACACTAACATTTTTAGAATGCTAAAAATAGGCATGCGCTAAACGCTAAAGACGCCATTGTATTCCTATGGGCGTCTTTAACGTTTAGCGCGAGCCTATTTTTAACGCACGCTAAAAACGCCAGTGCGCCTAAGTAAAATACCCCCTAACTGAAATCAATTTGCCTCTTAGTGCAACTTTAAAGAATTCCCAAGTAGTAGTTAAAGGTAATTCTAAAGGTGTATTAAATTGAAATAACTCCAATAAAAGTGCTATACAAGTTTTAACCTGTTCGTCTGCTAGGAGGCCAGGGTGAAGTCTCCATAGAGGGGATTTAGAAGGCGTGAGTGATTGCCACTTTATAGTAAGAGATTGGTGCATGATCTGAGATGAATATTGGAGAGATCTTAGATGAATAAGCTGATTCTATTAGCGATTTTGAAATTATAAAATAATTTAGTCTTGAAAAACTTATGAATGGATGAAAAAAAGTATATTCTTTGGATGTAGGATGTAGTAATCTCCAAGGACAGGCACATATTTTATTGATTATCTGAATTAACCACTGTTCCTTTAAGATTTTGAAGTGGGTGTTCCTATTTAAACATCTTGACTTGGCATGTGATGTTACAGCGCTATTTTGAAAAGAAGGATCTTCAAATGAAAGTAGGTGAACCAGCAGATTGCTTTAGCTGTTTTAATTTTAACTTTGATATAGGTTTGTTTAAGATTATAAATGAAATGTTTGCTTTTCCAGATAACTTTGTAGTGTAAAACAGCACTGGAAAGGGGTGAAACGGTGGCCCCGTACAACAATCAAAGCTAAGTGCTGTCTCAATAATAATTGTTTTGCTGTGGACAAGCTTTAAACAAGCTGCACTTTAGATTTGGAAAAGTCTACACAGAGTTGCACTTTAATTTTGGACACTAATTTATAAGCATTGTTAAAAATATTAAAAAATCTTTTGGAGTTTTTAGCCTGATGATACTAAACACTGACAAAATAATGAAACAGTGTTCAAACCAAGGGCTATTTTCCTTTGGTTTCTAAGGGCTTTTCTCCAATTTGATATAGTAAAATTACAGCTGTTTTTGAATGTTACAGGCTAGTGTGAGTGAGTTAGTACTTTCTTACTGTCAATTCAGTAGTGTTTTGCTGCTGTTAATATCTGAAGTGCTTGAAGGAAGCATAGTAGTTTAGCAATCACGGGTCACGGATGTTATAGGCCTGTCAAAAGGTGCGATGGCCTTTTGTGGGCTCGCTCAAATTGCAGAAGTGGATTTGCATTAAGTTTTAGATGGCCGGGAAGCCATGTTGAGAGAAATTGTATCATATCAGCACCCTCAACGCCTTCACCAAGACCAATAATCCTGATGCTATGACAATGACTGCGATTGGAGAGGTCTTCTATCTGTTGTGCAGTAAAAGGGGCAGTTTTTGCTGCGCACTGAGGTCCTTTTTTACTGCATGGCCATGTGTGTGTGTGTGTGGGGCAGTTACTGCCATCCATGCTAACCCGGCGGCAGTGGTGTGCTGAAGCCGGCTGCCAGCTGACTCTCCCCCGCTGCCGATTCGCGCTTTAAAAATGGCTGCTGAGACTTCCAGAGGCGGTCTCACGAGACTTCTGCTGAAGTCTCGGCGGCCATTTTGAAGCGCGAACCGGCAGCGGGGGAGAGTCAGCGCTGGCAGCGGGCAGGCATGACTGCCTGCCCCGAAGAATTAGAAGGACAAGGAGTCGTGAGGGACCGGATCCGGAGGGAGGGAGGGAGGAGAATTCGCTGAACAACTCGGGAGGGGGTGGCAGGGGAGAGAAGGGAGTCAGTGGGCATGGGTGGATGGAGAGGAGAGAAGAGTCGCTGTATATGGATGCATGCAGGGCAGGGGAGAGGAGGGTCGCTGCTGGACATGGGTGGATGGAGGGCAGGGGATAGGAGAGTCACTGCTGGACATGGGTGGATGGAGGGCAGGGGATAGGAGAGTCACTGCTGGACATGGCTGGGTGGAGGGCAGGGGAGAGGAGGGTCACTGCTGGACATGGGTGGATGGAGGGCAGGGGAAAGGAGGGTCACTGGGTATGGGTGCATGCAGGGCAGGGGAAAGGAGGGTCACTGGGTATGGGTGCATGCAGGGCAGGGGAGGGAAGGGTCGCTGGACATGGGTGGATGGAGGGCAGGGGGAGAGAAGGGTCACTGGACATGGGTGGATGGAGGGGAGAGAGAAGAAATGCTGGGCATAGATGGAGGGGAGGGAAGAGTGAGGAAGGAGATGAGATGAGGAGAAAGGAAGAGAGGAGAAAAACTGCACATGGATGAAGAAAATAGGCAGAAGCTGAGGACCAGAAATGAAGAAGAAAGGAGGAAAGGAAAGAAATAAATGGAAAGGAAGCCCTGGAAACTGAGTTAAGAGGACAGATAGCAGCAGAATCGGATACTGGGCCAGCATGATCTGAAAAACAGTCACCAAAGGTAGAAAAAAAAATCATTTTATTTTCATTATAGTGTTTGGAATATGTTCACTTTGAGAATCAGGTGCTCAACATTAAAAGTTTATATTTATTTACTTATTTATGGCATTTTATCACACATTAAACATGAATTAGATTGAAACCTGGGATCATTAAATTTTTTTTCCTGGAGGAATGCATTGCTACCCCCCCTCCCAGGCTCTCTCCCCGGCTATAGCCAGCTCTGCAATTTGGGGGGAGACGCAGAGGGGGATGGAGGGAGGACTGGGAGGGGGCGCAGAGGGGGACCGGGGAGAGAGCTTGTTGTTAAACATTTATCAGCACACCACTGCCCGGCGGTAACCGGGCAGCACATAGTGCTGTCTGATTACCACCAGGTGACTACTGTGGTAAAAAATAGGGACCTATTTTCCCTAGCGCTAGAAATGGCACATACTTCGGGACAGCAGCAGTTCTATATTATCGTGCAGTAAGCCCCCGGTGGGCTTACTGCTGCTTAGTAAAAGGGCCCCTAAGACAGTTACTGAAGAGTCCCAGGCCTGAGTAGCTTGATAATTAGAGCAGTGGGCTAAGAACTAAGGAAACCAGGATTCAAACCCCACAGCTGCTCCTTATGATTTTAGCCCTCCATTGCCTCAGGTACAAATTAGGACTGCATGCCTTCGGTGGTTAGAAAAACAGCTACTATATCTGAATTGGATTTGACTAAATGTAATGTGAAGTCTTGAGGGACGAGCTAAATATTTGAATAAAACAGTACAACTGCTCAGGTAGACTGGAAATCAAACCACTAAAATTTAAGACATGAGAACTGTAATTAACACTGCCCAGCTGAGTTTATGCATTCTCTTAAGGCAAGCTTCATATCTCAGCAAATGATTAATGGGATTACATATCTGCAGACACACTACAACAGAAAGCCTTATAAGAACAATTTATCATGCATTTTGGTGGCTCTTTCATGAAGAACTGGTTGTAGAAACAAAAAGGGTAAGGAAACATGCTGAAATAATGTGTTGGCTTATTTGAAATATTTCTATAAATAACAAAAAAAAAAAATGAAAGCAGAGTACAGCCTGCTTTAAAACTCATGGCTGTAAGCAGAAATACTCTGCTCATGCCTGTGGCTCCCTTGAAGAAAGTTAATGCATGCTTTTATTTTTTTCTGACTTTGATAGGATGAAAAAAAAAAAGAGAAATCAAAAATTCACTTGTTATACTAAGAGATGTTCAGTTATTTTTTACTTCTTATGACCTGACAGGGTGCTCTGGGCTGAATGAAAAAAAAAATTTTCTGATCTAGTCTTGAAGGAGAAGAAGAGAAAAATGCCTTCTCTTTATCTTGGTCAGATCACAATGTTTCATGGGGGAAACAGGGAGTAAGCAACTGAATTACAAAACAGTGTGATGCTGCAAAGGCTACACCACAGAGAAATAGAGCTGTATCTAAAGAGATTGTGTTAACTCGCCAAAGTACTCCATAAGAAGGAAGACCAGTCTCTGCTATTGCCTCCTTCCTGCAGCTCAATGTCTTATTTGAAACATAGATCAGAAAGTGCAAATCATCCTGTCCTAACCCAAATACTTCATCAGAGCAGATGTTTCATTTAATAAAGAGCCTCATCACTGAGGATGTTTCATACATACACCAAAAGAGGAGAGAGAAGGAGATGGAACAGCTTTTCCCATCTCCTTCCCCTTCTCTCTTCTTCTCATGTTCATACAGCTCACTCTCCTTTGTATTTGCTTACATTCCCTGTTGTCTCCTTTTTTCACACACCAAGTCTTACTCATTTTCTCAAATGAGAAAGTCCTACTCCTCCCCACAATTACTCACTTTCTGTCATGCTCTATTTCACTTTGAGATGCATGGTGCCAGCATTCCCATGCCACTTGGCAATCACAAACTGCAAAGAAGGAGGGGCATTGAATGGCTCAAACTTCCCATGAGCCAACAGAGTCACAAGTTGGCAGCAAAATACCATGACACATGCAGCATTTCCTCCCAAGATCAGCAGATGCAGGGACAGGAACACAGCAGCCACCCCGGCACTGGTATGTTGCAAACCAGCACTGGGTCATGCCCTAAGTTTACTAAGCACCACAGATGATAACAGCTAAGACTAGAGTAAGAAATTAATTAACTTTCCAAGAATTGCCAGGTGCTAAGTGGCAAGTCAGCCGCTCAAAAAATGTTGAAAGAAAAATGCTCCTTACCTTCCTATGACCAATATAATTTTGTGATTGGATTTCAACAAAAACAAAACAAAAAAATAACTTCAAAACAACCAAACTAAGGGCCCTATTTACTAGGGTGCATTAGCATTTTTAACGTGTTAACCGTGTAGGCGCCTACACAGTTAACGCACGTACATGGTTAAAGCGTGTTAAAAATGTTAATGCACCTATACTGTAGCTTAGTAAACAGGGCCCTAAATGCTCCGCCACCATTCTTCATTTTTACTATTTGTCACATACTGATTCAAGTTTCTATTTCTTGATATACCACTAATCTCAATTAGAATCAAAATGGCTTACAAACTGATGCAATGTTTTTTTTTTTTTAGTTGTACATTGGCTGTGGTCTAGCTTGGTTAGGCAATGCATAAGAATAAATGTTTTATGTTTCAACTTTATTTAATGTAATGGCATACCAAATACATTATCTAAACAATTTACTTTCAAAAATGTTCATACATAGCATATAAGCTTAAAAAACAAATTAGTGCTCAAAATTTCATACAGCTTTTTTTCCTTAAGAACTTCCCACAACTGTAACATTCCACACAGTATTGTGTCTCAGATGTAGAGCAACAATGTTTTTGTTGATTACAGACTACATACTGCCATTTTGCTACATATCAAAGCAATTTACAGTTTCAAATAAAAAATACATACAGAAAGTAGAATAGAAAGTGAAGAAATATCAAAGTACAATATGGAGGGTAGGGTACCAAGTGGTTAAAAAAAAAAACAAATGGAGAGTCTAGCAGAGCATTCGTACATTTCACCTGGGCTATGGTCAATGGACCAAACTCTTCCTAAATGCCTGTGAAAAAAGTCTGTCTTCAAACAAACCTTGAATTAAAAAAAAATAAAATAAAAACTTTTAAAAGAGTAGGATTCTAACCACAGGTACTATGGAATAAAGTTCCAAAGTAAAGAGAACAAGCAGTAGAAAAATGAACATTTGGGGAACTAATAATTGAACAAATATATTCAGCTACTATAAATTTAGGGCTTCTTTTACAAAGCCACGCTAGCAATTCCTGGGAGGCAAATGAGGGAAGCCCACAGAAATTGAATGGGCTTCCTCTCATTTGATGCACGAGGAATGTAAAAGTGCCCTCAGTTGTAGCATTTACTAAAGGTTTTTTTCTCCATTTTTATTGTTTTTTTTTTTCTGTACTTTATTTTTTTTAGCAAAATATATATTTTTCGACCGTCAGGCTTGGTTACTTGGTTGTAATAAACAGCTATTTTTATTTTAAAAAATGTTTCCATGCTGCAAAATCATAGAATTCCTAAATTGCTCACAATAAAAACATGAAGTTGGATACAATAACGTAACATAAAAATAATATAAACTCAAACATAAATACGGGCTATGTTATAACTGGGTCTGATACTTCAACCAGGCCTTTAACGGAAGAAGTAATTGTCACAGGCTGCACATACTATAGCAGAAAAAGTTATTTGACCAGAGCCAAATAGGAGATCTATAAGTGAAGGAATTAACTCAGAATCTCTCCATGCAAATAATTAATCTAAAAAATAAATAAATTTTTTTTGTTTATAGAGATACACAAGGCTTCTACAAATGTTAAGTACTTTTTGTTATGTGCCTATGTTTTCAAACATTTAGATAACAAGAGCTGATAGTAGTTTTATACTCAGCATTTTTCTCATAATAAGATATAGCACGCGTGAGTTTGGAGTGCATTGAGGTTTTTATTGGAGTGAGTGTAGGAATTAACCCATTTTTTCACTCTATGAATTATTAAAGGCATTGGATACACTTATAGCAATATTTTAACACAAGGGTGTGCCAAAAATTATTTCAAAAATACCTTTAGAGAAGTTCCATGATTGAGAATCTTATCCACCCTTAGAGGTGCCGCTTTGATTAGGGGCAGCTCACTTGGGTGAGTGAATAACTCTGAGAACATCTCTATAAACAAATACATTTTATTTATTTTTTAGATTAATTATTTGCATGGAGAGATTCTGAGTTAATTCCTTCACTTATAGATCTCCTAACTATTTGGCTCTGGTCAAATAACTTTTCTTGAATTATTTCCAGAGGTCCTTTTGGGGAAATACTACTTTTGTACATTTGGTTTTACCATACTATAGCAGGGCATGTTTATCCACTCCTACCCTAGCTATGATAATGTTCAAGCAACTTTCTTTAAACTAGTCCTTTATTTTCTTACTCCTGTTACTTCATCTTATCTATCTAAATGTTTCATCCTTGCTTACACCCTATGCTATTAAAATGTTTTACTGTTTATCGTGTTGACATTGAAATGTAGCATACTATGCCATACTTTGTATTGTTGGTTGAATATTTTTACGCTGTAATTCTCTATTGCTTATATTTGACTTATTCTTGCTGTACACGGCCTTGAATGAATGCCTTCAAAAAGGCAGTAAATAAATCTTAATTAATAAATAAATATACCATTTCAAACATAAGAGCCTTAACTTTTTTTTCTAAATTTCAGTAATTGCTTTTCCATTCATAGTCCAATCTATAATGTGTTCTACAGATTAGGACCCACCCATGAAAAAGATCAATTTTGGATTTTCGCACTTTACAATGCCTGTACTGCAGGCATCAGCAATTTGATGCTGACACTAACAATCTTGTTGCTGCTAGTCTATTTAGGGGCCCATTTACTAGAGTGTATTAGATTATATAGTTAAAAAAACAAGGCATGGGAACTGGATCAGGATCTTCTAAGACAGACTCATGACACCAAGGTTAGAGGTGTTTATTTAAGGTGACTCGACATGGTACCATGTTTCAGCACATATGTGCCTTCCTCAAGAGTCTTTGTGCACATACTTGGCAATCACATTTGTCTTTGGTAATGCATCTGGTGAAATGAACATAAGCTGGTCTTCAAAAAGACTGTTAATGAAAAAAGCAAATAATGAATAGCATGTAAAATGCTGCTATAACTGCTTCGATGTAGGATGCACCCAGACATGATCCCCAAATCCCCCTTCCACTTGGAACCACCAGCCTGTAAACTGTGAAGCGGCCCGAGGAGCGTTGACTCCGACACGATGAGCAGAATTTAACATCCTCTGCAGGGGCTGCCATAATCAACACAGTCAGCCGTTCAGGGAAGCTCACTACACTATTCCTTTTTTTTTCTCCGTTGCCTTTTTCTTTTTATGAAGGCCAGGCAAGCAGTTTCTGGGTTTGTTTTGTTTATTTTCCTTCAGAAATGCAAACGCCACTGCACTGCACCCTCAATAAAGTCCCAAGGCCCGATTCACCAGAAGAGACTCTCCACACGGTGTCCACGCTCCAAGGGCCACAGCCATCCCCTGCACAGACGGGGCACCACTCAGCAACCGGCCTGTCTAAGTCCCTGTTTCTGTTATTGTTTGTTAGTGGTTTTTTAATTTTTTTTAAAGAAACTTGACTGCTGAATATGCTCCCACACGGACAGCAGAGAAGAAAATGGGGGAAAGCGCAGGACACCCCAAGCAGAAGACACGACAGGGACCCAGCATCACTAGGTATGTCAGCCCTAGAACATGCCTACCATGTTCAACTGGGAACCAGCTGACCAACTGGACCAGGAGCCTAGGCCTCAGAACCAGAGGCAGAGGAGTCTGTCCATCCACCTGCTGGAGAAAGAAAATACTGAGGAACTGGTCTGATAGAGGGCTATGTAGTGGAGCTCCGTTCTGTATTCATATCTCCACCTGCTGGTCAATGGACATGACTAACCACACATCATGGAATACGGGAAGTAGCGTAATAGAATTATTTTTTGTACTAATAAAGGTTTCAGTGTGATGATTGATGTCGTTAAATATTATTTATAACTTGATGAAATAGTATCGATATTGGAATCATATCCTATTTGATAGCTCATTAATCATTTATTGATTTAGCATAAATATGAAAGTTAAAACCTAAATTTGCAATTACTTTGCCCAAAGGACTAAGATGCAAATTAAAAAGCTTTGCAGAGAATATGGAACCCTGTGGTACCCTTCTCTTTACCTTCAGCCAATTCAACATATGACCATAAAAATATATTCTTTGCATAAGATTCTCTTTAGAAAGATCCAAACCACTTTACCTCTGTACCTCTAATCTAAAATCTGAAAAGTCTTGGAATCAAATAACATGTGAAACTTTACCACAAGCTGCAGATGCATCTAAAAACAGATATATTCAAGTCCATCCCTTATACAATTCCTCAAACAGGGATAACAAGGTCTCTATACCACATTGTAATCTAAAACCAAATTCATTATCATGCAAAATTATCTAGCATAAACTGTAGCAACTGCTGAGAAACAGATTCAATTATTTTTACCAAAAACAGGGATATTAGAAATTAGACAATAGCTGGATGCATTTGAATTATTCTTTGGATTTTTCAGAATAGGTTGTATATGTGTTTTCTTTAAATAAAGAAACATTTCATCATTTTGCAAACATTTATTAACAATAAAACTTGGAGTGGGAGCCGTCTGCTCTCTCAAGCATTTTGTATAGGATAAGAATCAAGGGGACAATTTAGACTATAACTAAAGCTTATTTTAAACTATTTATAACACGTGGAGGGGCATAATCGAAGGGGATGCCCAAGTTTTGCTGAGTACGTCCTCACAAAACATCCCGGTGGAGGGACGTGGAAACCAGTATTATAGAAACAAGATGGACGTCCATCTTTCGTTTCAATAATACAGTCGGGGACGCCCAAATCTTGACATTTAGGTCGTCCTTAGAGATGGTTGTCCCTAGACTTGGTTGTTTCTGATTTTCTGCGATAATAGAAACTAAGGACGCCCATCTCAGAAACCACCAAATGCAAGCCCTTTGGTTGTGGGAAGAGCCAGCATTCGTAGTGCACTGGTCCCCCTGACATGCCAGGACACCAACCTGGCACCCTAGGGGGCACTGCAGTGGACTTCAGAAATTGCTCCCAGAAACACAGCTCCCTTACATGGTGTGCTGAGCCCCCAACCCCCCCCCCCAAAACCCACTACCCACAACTGTACACCAGTACCATAGCCCTTACGGGTGAAGGGGGGGCACCTAGATGTGGGTACAGTGGATTTCTGGTGCGGTTTGGAGGGCTCACATTTACCACCACAAGTGTAACAGGTAGGGGGATGGGCCTGGGTCCGCCTGCCTGAAGTGCACTGCACCCACTAAAACTGCTCCAGGGACCTGCATACTGACTGCTGTGATGGACCTGAGGCTGACATTTGAGGCTGGCACAAAGGATTTTTAAAGATGTTTTTTTGAGGGTGGGAGGGAGTTAGTGACCACTGGGGGAGTAAGGGGAGGTCATCTGGTAAGTTCAGGCACCTTTTTGTGCCTTAAAAACACGACTAGGTAAAGTTGTCTAAGTGCTCGTCAGGGACGCCCTTTTTTCCCATTATGGGTCGAGGACGCCTATGTGTTAGGCACGCCCAAGTCCCGCCTTCACTACGCCTCCGACACGCCCCATGGACTTTTGTCATCCCCGCAATGGAAAGCAGTTGGGGACACCCAAAATCGGCTTTTGATTATGCTGATTTGGGCGACCCTGTGAGGACGTCCATCTTCCGATTTGTGTCGAAAGATGGGCATCCTTCTCTTTTGAAAATAAGCCTGCTAGTAACATAGTAAATGACGGCAGATGAAGACCTGTATGGTCCATCCAGTCTGCCCAACAAGATAAACTCATTTACATAAATTGAAAAAATATTTTAAAAGTGGGTATTGCAATAAAAAATGGCAGAATAAGCAAAGACAACAAACCAAGATCTAAAGGGACAAAAACAGAGCCAGAAATTAGGATAATTGGTATTTTGAGGATACCATCCACCACTCTTGCTCTCATATGGCATGTATATTTACATTTCGATTTCAATGTATTTGCCTTTCTAGAACTGTGCTTGAGGAATAGGAACTATTTCCTTGCCCCAGAGGATTTACAGTTTAAGGAATAACTTGTTACCACATGGTAATGCCATTTTAACATACATCATTAGTAAATAGGTCGTACTGAATACAATAGGACCTGATGTACATAACATGTGTTAATGCATATTAGTGCATACTAATACAGTAGTACTTTTTAGTAAATCTGGCCTTAGGTTTGCAATGTGTTTTATTTTACCTAAAAACTCATACATTGTTTCCCCAAAAAATGGCCATCCAAAGCCATGAACAATTGTGCAACTAGTAATTGCATGAACATACATCATACACAATCAAAGAAAATAAAAACATCTCATAAAACAAATAAACCAATAGTCCCTCTGCCCTGCAGGTGACATCACAGATACTGTCACCTTTTAACTACTATCTCACAGTCAAGACCTAGAGCCAGATGCATTAAACAATCGTTAAAGCCCTTCCCTTACCGATTCCCTTAGAGAATCGGTAAGGAACGGGCATGCATTAAGGAAAGGGAATGCAAATGAGCTGCTCGTTGTAGCTCACTTGCATTCTCTATTCCATCATTAAACAGTTGGCCAATTGGCCGGTCGAGTATGCGCAGAGCAGCCAAGCGTTATGCTGGCTGCTCTGTGCATGACAAATACGCCTCCCTGTGTCGCCCGAAAAAAAAACGTCCATTTTGGCCGTCATCCCCCCCCCCCCAAAGGCTGCGCTGCTCACCCCCTCTGATGTGGCTCAATCCACAGGACAGTGCAGTTGAGGCCGCCCATCCAAAAAAAAACTGTCCATTTTGGCCGTCATTCCCCCCCGTAATGATAAAAACATCTTTTTTGGCAGTGCTTCACTCAGCTGAGAGACTTGGAAGTCTCTGAGCCAATCACAGCATGTCTAGCTCAGCTAAACGCGTTGTGATTGGCTCAGAGACTTCCTGGTCTCTCAGCTGAGTGAAGCACTGCCAAAAAAGAAGTCCATTTTGGCCGTCATTCCCCCCTTGCAATGATAAAAACGTCTTTTTTGGCATTGCTTCACTCAGCTGCGAGACCAGGAAGTCCCTGAGCCAATCACAATGCGTTTAGCTGAGCTAGACGCGCTGTGATTGGCTCAGAGACACAACACAAAATCTTAGGCTTCCGTTAATTCCACACCCACCTGAAGATTTAATACATTAAATGCAAATGTAAATGCAAATACGTCAGGTTGTTAAAGAGAATTGCCCAAGACTGGCTTTCACCCCGCTGCTCTAACCACTAGGCTACTCCTCCCAGCTTTTGGGGTAGGGGGAGAAGGAGTATCTCCTATCCTAGCTTATGTCTTCCATCTGCAACTCATAATTCTATTTAACTTATCGGCAAGAGATCAAGATCTCAATATTCAGCACAATTTATCCAGGTAGCAGTTCCTATCTAGATAAATATCGCTCACTGGGGTCATACCTAGATTTTCAGCTGTATTATCTGGATGATGCCATTGAAAATCTTTACTGACCTCTCTGATAAAGTTCCGGAGGTTGCTTTATACCCAGATATTCAGCAGCAGTATGTGGGTACTGCCTGAATATCTGGGTATAACTTTATGGAATTACTCCTTTTTCATGAAATCAAAATAGATATCACTATAAACATTGCAGTTGGCAGTTTAAAGTAATGCTGATCATAGAGTTAAATATCAGGGTGCAAATTTCTGAATATCTCAGACCCTGGCTTTCCAACATTCCTCTAGCGCACTGGTTCCCAAACCTGGTCCAGGAGGTACCCCAAGCCATTCGGGTTTTCAGGATATGTACAATTCTTTTTTCCTCTGGTAATTTGGGGACTTGAACTGGATGAGTAGTTGAGCATGTATATATGGAACAAGTGAGGCAATAGACGATGGTGAATGGTTTGGTTTTGAATGTCTCAAAAACTGATGTAATGATTATAGGAAAAGAAGAATTGGATGTATGACCTGAAAGGGTATGTTTGGGGGATAAAGTTTATTCCTGTGCAAAAAGAGATGAGACTATTAGGAGTAACTTTTGATAGTAAGCTGTAAGGTGGTTCAGACTGGGGTTTTTTCCAATTACATCTTTTGCATAAGTTTGCGGTATTGTCTACTTATGACTTCAGACCTGTTGTTCAAAGTTTAGTTTTATCAAGGTTGAACTACTGCAATACCTTGTATCTCAGTATAAAATCTCTATATAGCATTTATTCAGATGCTCCTTTTTATCATTAACAAGCCTTAAAAGTATATCACCCAAAAAGGTCCCCCCTCAGATCTGATACTGTCATGTGACTGCCTTTGGATCCAATAGTGCAGACGCATTATGGAGAAACTAGAATGTCTGCCTTTACTGTGGCTGGAACACAATTGTGGAATGCGCCTGCAGGACATTTACAATATAGCATGATTTAAGAAGCTACTGAAGACACAATTATTTATGGCTGCATATGTTTGAGAGTTTGAGAATATGAACTTTTTTTTTGCTTCATTTCATTTTTCTTGAGGATTTGGATAAAAGCTCATGTTTTTGCACGATTTGTCTTGTTTTAGATAGTGTATTAGGTACATGGGCTAGATTCTATATATTGCGCCTGAAATTTCCGCGTGGGAAATAAATATGCCTAGGCGCATTCTGTAAAGAATGCCTAAATTTTATAGAATAGGTTTAAATTTCCACATGGTATATAGAATAACGTTGAGCACCTCTCCGTTTGACCAAAAGTAGACACGACCATTTACGTCATGTTTTACTTGGCATAAATCCTGACGCCTAAATTAGGCACAGAGCGGGTGCATTCTATAATGCCACGCCCCCTTTTCAACTATGTGACTTAGAATTTAGGCGCACCACAATACAGAATATGCTTAGCAAGTTGTGCATGTAAATCTTAATGCCAATTAACAACACTAGTTAGCTAGTTAACCAATTAAGTTACGTGCATTGTTATAGAATACTCTTCGATTTCCATGCAGAAATTAAGATGCCATATATATAGAATCCCAGGGATTATGCATGCTATTTTGGAAACCACCTAGATTTTTAGGTTGCATATGTTTTTTAAATAAATAAATATCCACAATGAATATTCATGTGAGAGAGATTTGCATGCATTGCTTCTACTGCATGCAGATCTCTCTCATGAATATTCATTGTGAATATCCTGAAAACCTGACTAGCTAAGGTGCCTCCAGGACTAGGTTTGGGAACCAATGCTCTAGCAAATATCATTGCTTAAAGATGATGATATCTAGTGGCAAGATTTAGGGACCATGATTGTAGGGTTTTAAAAAGAGCATTGGTGCATGGCCCCTAGCCCAGGACTGTAAATGCTTTGACCAGCCTGGCTACAGTAGGGGGAAAATTCCCAGATAGTTGTGAATAAAATCCTGCTTTCAACCAAGTTACAAAGTACAAAGTGGCAGGAGGAAAATACTAGTAAAAAAAAAGTCAATTAAAAAAAAAGTCAATTGAAAAAAAAACTTTTCATTTGGCATATATTTTATAAATGCACAACAGAAATTTCATGTATGAAATAAAGTACATTCCTGTGCTTGAAATGATTTCTACTCAGCTAACTTCTTTCCAATCCCATTTGTCTCATTAAAAAAATAAACTTTAAAAACTTTAGTCATCTTAAGTGATGATTTTGAAGAAGTTGGCCTGAGCTTGAGCTACTTTTCCTGTGAAGCCTAAAAAACAAAAAAAACTCGACCCCGTTTACTAAGGTGTGCTAGCATTTTTTAGCACATGCTAAAAATTAGTGTGCACTAACCATGTAGATGCCCATAGGATTATTATAGGCGTCTATACATTTAGTGCACGCTAATGCTTAGCACATGCTAAAAACGCTAACACGCCTCTAGCATGGCTTAGTAAACAAGGGTGTCAATTTGTTAGGGATGTATACAGGGCAAATATTTTTCAGTTCATTTTTGGTTCATTTGGGCTTCTTTCTCTATTTTCAGGGAAACTTAAAATATTTGCATTTTAGGGAACTGCTTAAGTGCTTCAGAAAAATTTGAAGAATGCTTTTAACAAGAGTAAAAGGTTACTGTATTTAACTTAATACTTTGTGGCATGTTTTATTATGTAATTTATTTTTAAGCTGCGTGCTATGTTTTAATTGTAACCCACCATAATGTATTGCAAATAGCAGAATATTAGGTTAATAAATCCAATCTTTGGTTCGCTTCACACATTCACTTTAATATAAATTTTTTTAACAAGGATTAGAACTTTTTAACAGAAGCTAATAGATGTGTATTAATATATAGGTTTACATGAATTAAATCGATTTAATGTGTACTATATTAAGGCACACTAATGAATTGAATGTGTGCTAACAAATGCACATCCTTACAACTCGACAGAGAGCCCTGCTGCTGAGATGCACTTGTATCTGGAAAGCTGTGTGTGGGCACATCTTTCATTTTCCTTCCATTGCCTTGGCATGTACTGTCACTTAGTTTTATGTATATGATCCTTCCTGACAAATATGATATGCTGCACCCTAATTCATCTGATGTTCATTCTGTTGCTGGTTGTAATTATAGATCTCTTTTCTAACAGTGAGGCAACCAGGAAGCCACAGCACCTATCAGACTAGTTGTGTTAACTCTCCAATGCCTTTTGTGTGCCAGTCTGATGTTAGCAAATACAAAGGAAGGAAAAAAAAATCTGTGAATATGTTTGCATGACCTCAGTACTGAATTCATGGGTCAGAGCTCTTCAAAATTTCAGTTCAGGCTGGTTGCTAGGGTAACATATTCATAAGAACTGAGCAGTTAGTGGACCTGTTTTAAAATTTAACTTAATATGCCACCATCTACCAAATATGTACATTTCAAAACAACACAAAAAAAATCCTTACTTCAGGGGGAAAACAGTGTAGCAGCACTCTATAACTTTGTCTAAAGATGTTCTCTTTACCTATATTAACTTAAATTTATTATTTTCAAACCAGCTCTGATTATAAGCACCACTGTGGTTTCGATTGTTTCCACATACACAATAAGTCTCCTTAAGCACAGCTCTCTTTTTTTGGCACTTAGATTATGATCTGTAAAGGGAGATGGACAGCACAGAAAAAGTTCAAATTGAGAAAAAAAAACCCAAAATATTTTACCACAACAGTGATTTAATACAAACACTAAGGAAAACAAAGATAGGTTGAAGTCCAGTTTATGCATAGCGAGCGGATAAGCAGTTTAATGGTTAGAGCAGCAGACTGAGAACCATGGAAGTTAGGGCTCAATCCCACTGCTGCTGCATGTGATCTTGGGCAAGTCACTTAAACCTCTACTGCTTTATTTACAAACTTTAGATTGTAAACACTCTGGGGACTTGGAAATACCTCATAAACCTGAACCTTGTGAGATACAACTGAAAATGGTGAATGCTAAATCCACACAGTAAAAATGGAATCAATTGTTAAACAAAATTAGGGGCCCTTTTACTAACATAAGCGTCTACGCGCACCAAAATGGAGCTACCATGCGGCTCTTGCGGTAGACTTTTGGCACGCATCCAATATGCGTGTCCAAAAAATAATTTTTATTTTCTGATGTACGTATCAGACATGCACCAAGTGGCATTTGACATGCCTAGGTCATTACCGCCCGGTTACCATGTGAGTCTTTACCACTAGGTTAATGGCTGGCGGTAAGGCCGCATGTCCATTTTTGTCAAAAATTTTAAAAAGACGTTTTTTATAGGCGTACTGAAAAATGGATCAGTGCACGCCCAAAACCCGCGCCTACACTACCGCAAGTCATTTTTCAGAGCACCTTAGTAAAAGGACCCCTTAATCTTTACACCATTCCTACTGAATTGAAGCAGGTACATTGTACATTTTGTTGTTGTTTAATAATGGAAATACAATACAAATAAAACATATTCCATGAACCACCACAAAGAGGTCTTATGATGCTAGGTAAACAAGCAAGATTAAACAATCAACCAAGTATTCCCTAAAAAGATGCTTTCAACTTCTTACAAAAAAAAAAATCATATAATTATCTTGAGATCTGATTTCCAAAGGCAGTACATTCCAGGTTAAAGCTACTTGATATGCCATCATTTGTGCAAAGATCTTTTTATACTTAATCTTTTTTGCTTCTGGCAAATGAAGCAGCGAGGTCAATGACTGGCTCAAAAGTAATGGAACCTGGCCATGAAATATTTTAAAGATCAACAGTCAAAGCAAAAAAAGGAAATCCTCCACAGAGCATAAAGCACACACAAGAACAAAGGTGGTCAAAGAAAGGAGGAATCACCAGAGATTATGCAACAACCGTTTATTGAGGAAAGACCCAACCTGGCAAAGTTTTGGCTAAACTTATTAAAAACAATTCTTGATAAATAACGCTTATTACAGCACTGCATATGTCTAGTAGCACTATAGAAGTGATTAGTAGTAGCACTATTAACATCAGACATAAAACTTACATACACACACATTATCAAAGTTTACTATCCACACTTTTACGGCACTCAAATTACATGATCCAAAGTAAATACATGATCCAGGCAGAAAATATCCATCACTCCTAAAAAACAATTTTAGAAAAACATCACATCACTTAACAAAAAATATTTTCTAAAGGGATAGTGTAGCGTGTATATACACGTGAATACATTTGCATACTTCATCTCCAAGAATGCAATAAAATGCTTAAGACAATGCTCAGAAACTTTAAAAAAAAAGTTGACTAAGGACCCTGTTTACTAAGCCACATTGTAGGCGTGTTAGCGTTTTTAATGCACATTAACCATGTATGTGCCTACAATATCCCTATAGGAACCTACACAGTTAGCGCGCACGCTAATTGTAGGCGTATTAAAAATGCTAACGCACCTTAGTAAATAGGGCCCCAAATTGAAATCAGAAGATTTTCAGCTCTTTATTCCCTGTACTTGGGAGTTAAGATATGGAACTCTCTACCTATTACCATCAGCACAGAAAACAGCTACCTTAGCTTCAGGAAGAGGCTAAAAACCTTTCCCAAAGACTGCATCATAACAATCCATTGACTTCTAACTCCTAGTATCATCCATTATCCTTTCCTATAATGTTTTTAGTAGCATGCATTACACCAATGGTCTCTAATTGTTCTCACACCTCACACTAACATTATCAGCTTTTGACTCACCTAGAATGTAAAATGCACTGAACCCTGGAAAGGGGATATTAGCGGTATACAAGAATTGATTTGATTTAATTTGATAAAGCAAGATACAAAAAAGAGCACCAACCAACATTTAAAATACTTCTACTTCAATAGTAAAAACCAGGAGCTAGGGCAGTCGCACAAAAAATAAACCTACTGCGCACAAACCATCAAAATTATGTGGTAAAGGTATTGCCCAATGTGCAAGATATCAATTATCCAGACTATAGAGTATAAAATTAAAAAGTTACATTATAGAACCACTACAATACTGTATCTTGGACAGCAAACGTTCTTATATTTTTAAGCTTTTATACTACTCAACTGTTGATTCAATTCAAATCTTTTATACCGCTAATATCCCCTGTTCAGGGTTCAGTGCGGTTTACAACATAATTAAGTATATTGGCGCATATTTTGGCTATTTGGGCAGGAATATTTGGAGTATTTTTAAAGTTTTATGATTATAGCCCTGGTCCAACTCAAGCAGTTCAGGATGCCGGCTAAGCTCTTATGGGCAGACATTCGGACCAGGATTTACAAAAGATGTCCTGTCTGATGAGCTGGGTGCCGGCCGAGGCTGGGGCCGGGCTAATTCTTGGTAAGCTGGGGGATCCGCCACCAGCTTCCAAAATAGTCCAAGAATAAAATCCACTCACACACCAAGGTTTGTTTTATAAATACTTAACTTTACTAATGGGGGGGGGGGGGGAGAAAATAAAGTGTCAAAATGAACAGTTGTCATCAACAACAACAGGAGAAAATCTAATACAGCAAACTGATACTTTCTCAGTCTTAGTTTTCACCACAATTGGTTACTGTCCCGCCCCTAGCAGGCTCCATCCTGTCCCACCCGGCAAAACAACCCAAGGCTGCTGCCTTACTACTCCAGATGTCCCACTAGGCTTTTCCCCAGCCGCCAGACCAAACCGAGGACCGGACCTCCATTGTCCATTTTCCTCTGGACCTCTGGAGGTGCAGTTTCCTTCACCTACCTCAGACTTAAGCAGGTCACATCCCTACTTTACAATCAGGGGTTCCTCTCTCTCCTCAGAGTCTTCAGTACTTTGGCTCTGTTTCTTACAGCACATGGGTCCTGGCAGGTGTTCGGGCTACAGAAGATCCTACTCTCAGTCCTGCGGGTGGTTTTATGTCATCCAAACCTCACCCCCAGGATTAACCAGATGCATTACCAGATGTCAACCATATTTTGTAACAATAACACGCATAACTACATTATTCCTTCAACTCCCCTCCTCTCCAATGAAGGAGATATTTCTTTGACGCCATCTGCTGGGTCCGTCCCCCTCCCTCTCCCCCCCAGCAGACTGACCTTTACTCCATCTCCTTTCTTATGTCGGCTGTGACCGGCTTCTCTCTTAGTAATCCCCTTGAGGAACCCTGATAACACACTCCCTTCGCCTCAATTTCCCAGGGGTTACATGATATTAAGTGTTGCCAAAAACATTTGGTGCACTTTTTGGGCATTAACGCTGGTCCCCTTTTTTTGTAAATTATCTGTACAGTGGAAGGCTCTTCTCTTACATTAAATTTTGAATGAATATAGTGACATATTTTTAAGGCACTTTAGACATTGTGACGGCTTTTGCTTTTGTTTTTTAGCTTCTTAGCAGTGTTTTAAGCTTTTTCATTGCACGCCTTAAGATGATATATGCAAATATATGCATATATATATATACTACACTATCCCTTTGGTAAATATTTTTTAGTTAATGCAATGTTTTTCTAAAATTGTTTTTTTTGAAGTGACTGGTGTTTTCTGTCTGGATCATAAACTTCGATAATTTGTGCATATGTAAATATACATTTTATGGCTAATGCTAATAAGAGTTATGTATTGAGAATTATTTTTAATATATTTCAGACCCCTGATGCAGGCTGTTTAGCCGAAACTTGGCCATGTTGGGTCTCCCCTCAATAAATGGTTGTTGCATGAACTCTGGTGATTCCTCCTTCCTTTAACCATATTTTAAGAAAAGGCAGCTTACTTAAACTGTCCTGCCAGTAATAAATAACCAATGTAATTTACAAAGCAATGGAGTTACCCTTTTCAACCTTCCTGTGTGACACAATCGGGCGGCAGTGTTTGAGGGTTTGTAATTTTTAAAATAACTTTTCTAGAACCCAAATAAAATGACAGTTACAGTAATCAAGTCGTGTCAAAATATAGGTTTGTATTAACAAATGGAATTCATTTTCAATGGAAATAAGATAAAGACACAAATGCCTAGCAGCAAGCTAAATTAAAATAGCTTTAAATGTAAGTTTCTTCCATCTCCTGTCAGTTCTCCTCAGTTTGAAGATAAAGGGCTAGATTCTATATATTGCACCTGAAAAATCCACGTGGAAAAAAAGTACACCTAAATTTTATAAATAGGCTTAAATTTCCATGCAGTATACAGAATACGCCGGGCGCCTCTCCATGGGACCAAATTTGGTCACGTCCACTAAGGCCACGTTTTACTTGGCACAAACCCCGACACCTATGTTAGGCGCAGAGCACGTGTACTCTATAATAATGTGCATAGATTTTAGAAATGCCCATTCCATGCCCCCTTTTCAACTGTGCAACTTGGAATTTATATGCAACATTACAGAGTACACTTGGCAAGTTGTGCGCGTAAATCATAATGCCAATTAGTGCTAATTGCTTAACATCCAATTAACAGCACTGATTAGCTAGTTAACCAAGTTACATGCATTGTTACAAGAATGTGAATCGATTTCCATGCAGAAATTAAGGTGCAATACATAGAATTTAGAGGGGGGGGGGGGGGGGGCTGGTCATGCTTGTTTTCAAGGCTTTATGTTTTAATTCTTTATTATTTATTTTAATACCAAGTCTCTGCAATAAAGTAAAGTTGATACTGGTATAAGAGAAAGAAGTTCTGCCACAAAGGGTAAATGAAACGGAAGATGATGTGATTGCCTTTGTGCCTCTCTGATCTCAGAAGCCACATGTAGAGGTGCACCAAGGCAGTCAATGTGCCCCTCAGCAAGTAAAAGGTATATAAAAGTCCAAAAATAAGAGAAAGACAGTAACACCACAAAACCATATTAAGCTCTTTTGTGACCTACATAAAGCATGCTTTAGGAAACCACATAAACAAGGACATGAATTACAGAAAATCCAATTAAAAAAAAATTAAAATCTGAAAGAAATAAGCAGGTTGCTCAACATTCAGGCACATTTAGTTTATGGGTACATGTAAAGCAAGATCCTCTTCTGTGAATATACAAAGTTTCTTCAGAATTTAAACATATCAAAACAGGGGCGTAGCCAGACAACAGATTTTGGGTGGGCCTAAGCAAGAAGTGGGTGGGCAACAAGTGTTCTCCGCCCCCCCCCCCCCCCCCCCCCAAACAAAAAAAAAAATATCTCAGCTGGCAGGAAAACGCTTCTTTCCACCTTGGTAGTCTGAAGCATGCATGCACTGAAAACTGAGCATGCGCAGGTGCCAGTATCGTGGAGAGTAGCGTTTTTATTACCATCAGGGGAAGTCTTCAGCTGGCGGAGCTTGGGATTCTCACCAGCTAACACTAAACGTGTGCTACTGTTGGGTGGGCCTGAGCCCTAAGTGGGTGGGCCCTGGCCCACTTGTGGCTATGCCACTGTATCAAAACATTTTCCCCAAATACTTCTATTCAGAAATAAAATCAAATAATACAAAACAACATGTACAGTGAAGACATAATCAAAACATTCTGATAAGGTTGTTAATGAAACTAAAATTAAAAAATAAAAGGACAGTGTAAAGGCAAAAAAAAAATCCACCCAAAAAGTTAGCATGAACGCCAAGCACCTCAGCTGCTATGTTTTCCACTTTAATGCACAACCATGCTATGCAGCTTCTTTCTTTCTTTTTTTTTTTTTTAAGAGGCTACTTGATTTAATGGGGAATCAGCTGAGTGGGTAGCCAACATCAGTGAGCTTGTTCAGTGCCAACATTGCATAAACTCCAGGATGTTTTATGATGAAGAGAGCACAATATAATCTGAATACACGTTTCCTTCTTCAACAAATCTGCTACATCATAGGCACAAGAAACCTGTTCTCCCATATTACAGCAATTCTTCCTAACCCATGTGGAGAATTACAGCATCCTGCAATAGGTATTGAATCCAGTTTTGCTATGGTGCATTCAGCATGATATTTAATACCAACTATTTACAGTCACTAGACCATGACAGGAAAGAGCATCATAACTAACACTTTTCTAGGTCGCTGTTGATGTTGCATTATTATTTCAGTGTAAACCAATGCAAAACATACATACATACTATAGTAACATGTGAAAAATAGATACTACTGAGAGTCTTCATGCTGCTGAAATTTTGTCTATGTAATTAAAAGTTTAGAATGCTGAGACAGCATTCACAGCAGAAGCGGAGGAAGGGGGGAGGGACGGAATCTCAGTCACTGTACAATAGCAATGTCTAAGGCCAGAATCAAGGTATATGCAGTTCCTTGCAGTTACTGCAATGCCTAACTAGATAGGAAGTATTGCGAGGTGAAGCAGTCCAGCAACAAAATTATGGCACTGCAGCACAGTGAAATTTGCTTCAATTGGGATAGAAGCCCACAAAGCCTGAGGAAATATATATATTTTAAAGTGTGGCTCTACAGTTTTTCACACCTTAAACCAAGATACTAAAAGTACTGACATCTTAAAACAGCAAGTACAGTGAATAGTGCAAGAAATCACAGTGCAACCTCGTATCAAGGTTTTCAACAAGAAGATGCCAGAAAGAGAAGAAATGAAATCAGATTTCCTGCCCACTTGTTCTATCAAAGATGAATTAGCTGAAGATGAGTATGTGTGGCTAAGCAAGTGATTCTCCTGCTCTATAACTGGCATTGTGTTGTCTAGCCTTAAGAGGGAGATATATAGTTTCAGTTAATAGTTATATATCGCATATACCAGTAAATGGATCAATGTGGCTTACAATCAAAAGAGATGGGGCATTTCCAAATATGTAAGGTTACCTGTCTAGAGGCTCCTACCAAAGGAAGACAAACCAGAGTTATTAGCCTGCCCTCTACATGCAGATTCATTCATTCCTTTTCAGGATGTCTTGCTTTCCTAGAAACCCCCAATGTTCACCCCAGTATGGCCTTACTGTGGGAGAGAGACGTGATGTATGTGTGATTTGATTATCCTCTCCAATTGGCTTACTCTGTCTCCATGCCCCTAACACCTCCCCCCCCCCCCCCCCCCCCCAGGTCTGTTACATACATATTGTTTAGTGTTTAGAAGTGAGTATGTGACACCCTAGTTGGTTTAGCATAATTACATAAGTACATAAGTAATGCCATACTGGGAAAAAGACCAAGGGTCCATCGAGCCCAGCATCCTGTCCACGACAGTGGCCAATCCAGGCCAAGGGCACCTGGCAAGCTTCCCAAACATACAAACATTCTATACATGTTATTCCTGGAATTTTGGATTTTTTCCAAGTCCGTTTAGTAGCGGTTTATGGACTTGTCCTTTAGGAATCCGTCCAACCCCTTTTTAAACTCTGCTAAGCTAACCGCCTTCACCACTTTCTCCGGCAACGAATTCCAGAGTTTAATTACACGTTGGGTGAAGAAAACTTTTCTCCGATTTGTTTTAAATTTACTACACTGTAGTTTCATCGCATGCCCCCTAGTCCTAGTATTTTTGGAAAGCGTGAACAGACGCTTCACATCCACCTGTTCCACTCCACTCATTATTTTATATACTTCTATCATGTCTCCCCTCAGCCGTCTCTTCTCCAAGCTGTATAGCCCTAGCCTCCTTAGTCTTTCTTCATAGGGAAGTCTTCCCATCCCCGCTATCATTTTAGTCGCCCTTCGCTGCACCTTTTCCAGTTCTACTATATCTTTCTTGAGATGCGGCGACCAGAATTGAACACAATACTCAAGGTGCGGTCGCACCATGGAGCGATACAACGGCATTATAACATCCTCACACCTGTTTTCCATACCTTTCCTAATAATACCCAACATTCTATTCGCTTTCTTAGCCGCAGCAGCACACTGAGCAGAAGGTTTCAGTGTGTTATCGACGACGACACCCAGATCCCTTTCTTGGTCCGTAACTCCTAACGTGGAACCTTGCATGACGTAGCTATAATTCGGGTTCTTTTTTCCCACATGCATCACCTTGCACTTGCTCACATTAAACATCATCTGCCATTTAGCCGCCCAGTCTCCCAGTCTCGTAAGGTCCTCTTGTAATTTTTCACAATCCTGTCGCGATTTAACGACTTTGAATAACTTTGTGTCATCAGCAAATTTAATTACCTCGCTAGTTACTCCCATCTCTAAATCATTTATACAGTGGTGGAAATAAGTATTTGATCCCTTGCTGATTTTGTAAGTTTGCCCACTGACAAAGACATGAGCAGCCCATAATTGAAGGGTAGGTTATTGGTAACAGTGAGAGATAGCACATCACAAATTAAATCCGGAAAATCACATTGTGGAAAGTATATGAATTTATTTGCATTCTGCAGAGGGAAATAAGTATTTAATCCCTCTGGCAAACAAGACCTAATACTTGGTGGCAAAACCCTTGTTGGCAAGCACAGCGGTCAGACGTCTTCTGTAGTTGATGAGGTTTGCACACATGTCAGGAGGAATTTTGGTCCACTCCTCTTTGCAGATCATCTCTAAATCATTAAGAGTTCTGGGCTGTCGCTTGGCAACTCGCAGCTTCAGCTCCCTCCATAAGTTTTCAATGGGATTAAGGTCTGGTGACTGGCTAGGCCACTCCATGACCCTAATGTGCTTCTTCCTGAGCCACTCCTTTGTTGCCTTGGCTGTATGTTTTGGGTCATTGTCGTGCTGGAAGACCCAGCCACGACCCATTTTTAAGGCCCTGGCGGAGGGAAGGAGGTTGTCACTCAGAATTGTACGGTACATGGCCCCATCCATTCTCCCATTGATGCGGTGAAGTAGTCCTGTGCCCTTAGCAGAGAAACACCCCAAAACATAACATTTCCACCTCCATGCTTGACAGTGGGGACGGTGTTCTTTGGGTCATAGGCAGCATTTCTCTTCCTCCAAACACGGCGAGTTGAGTTCATGCCAAAGAGCTCAATTTTTGTCTCATCTGACCACAGCACCTTCTCCCAATCACTCTCGGCATCATCCAGGTGTTCACTGGCAAACTTCAGACGGGCCGTCACATGTGCCTTCCGGAGCAGGGGGACCTTGCGGGCACTGCAGGATTGCAATCCGTTATGTCGTAATGTGTTACCAATGGTTTTCGTGGTGACAGTGGTCCCAGCTGCCTTGAGATCATTGACAAGTTCCCCCCTTGTAGTTGTAGGCTGATTTCTAACCTTCCTCATGATCAAGGATACCCCACGAGGTGAGATTTTGCGTGGAGCCCCAGATCTTTGTCGATTGACAGTCATTTTGTACTTCTTCCATTTTCTTACTATGGCACCAACAGTTGTCTCCTTCTCGCCCAGCGTCTTACTGATGGTTTTGTAGCCCATTCCAGCCTTGTGCAGGTGTATGATCTTGTCCCTGACATCCTTAGACAGCTCCTTGCTCTTGGCCATTTTGTAGAGGTTAGAGTCTGACTGATTCACTGAGTCTGTGGACAGGTGTCTTTCATACAGGTGACCATTGCCGACAGCTGTCTGTCATGCAGGTAACGAGTTGATTTGGAGCATCTACCTGGTCTGTAGGGGCCAGATCTCTTACCGGTTGGTGGGGGATCAAATACTTATTTCCCTCTGCAGAATGCAAATAAATTCATATACTTTCCACAATGTGATTTTCCGGATTTAATTTGTGATGTGCTATCTCTCACTGTTACCAATAACCTACCCTTCAATTATGGGCTGCTCATGTCTTTGTCAGTGGGCAAACTTACAAAATCAGCAAGGGATCAAATACTTATTTCCACCACTGTAAATATATTAAAAAGCAGCGGTCCTAGCACGGACCCCTGAGGAACCCCACTAACTACCCTTCTCCATTGTGAATACTGCCCATTTAACCCCACTCTCTGTTTCCTATCCTTCAACCAGTTTTTAATCCACAATAGGACATTTTCTCCTATCCCATGACCCTCCAATTTCCTCTGTAGCCTTTCATGAGGTACCTTGTCAAACGCCTTTTGAAAATCCAGATACACAATATCAACCGACTCCCCTTTGTCCACATGTTTGTTCACTCCTTCAAAGAATTGAAGCTTCAGAGTTGTAAAAACATAGCTGCACGAACAGTGACGTTGTAAAGGAGATATGATCATATTATCCTTTGCTTGCTTGGATTACACTGGTTACCAACTGCATTTCAGATTAAATTCAGGTTGATGATAATGGTGCCCAAAGGTCTTAAATTTACTTTCAGTTCATTACTGCAGGCTCGTTAAACTGCTTGGCTTCACGCTTCCCTTCAAAGATCTTTTGTTGCATTGTCAGTCAAGGCAGTTAGGAAATCTACCATACATTTCTAGATTATTTGCTGTAAATGTTCCAAACCTTTGGAATCTGTTGCTAACAGCCGAGGGGCATTTTTGAGATGATGTCTAAATCCAATTTTGGTGTTTTGCGAAAAACATCACTGCCTTGGGTGAATCTCTTCATAAAGGGGGTTAATAAATCCCAATAAATAAATAAATAAATCCAGTAGCAAACATGGTCATTTTCAAACCAGAAAAACATCCTGAATTTTTTCTTTCAAAAATGGCCATTTGCTAGATGTTTTTGTACTCAGTGCATCTAACTTTTAGGACCATTTTTGGAAAAAACAAAATATCAAAGGGAAAAACGCACAAAAACAAGCCATTTGGATATAATGGGGAGGGGCAGCATTCTTAGTAGACTAGCCACATAGACATCTCAGCAGGGCAGTGGGGCACTCTAGTGGGCACTGCAGTGGACTTCACATATACATCTCACCGTTACCCCCTTACATTGTATGGTGAGCCCTCCAAAACCTACCAAAAACTTACTGTACCCAACTGTACACCACAACAGTAGCCCTTATGCCTGACAGTGTCACTTATATGAAGGTACACTAGGCTTTTGAGGGCTCATGATTTTCACCACTAGTGTACCAGTTAAAGTGGGATATGGGCCTGGGTCCCCTTCTCTACAGTCCACTGCACAGACCACTAGGCTACTCCAGGGACCTGCTTGCTGCTCTAATAGAACTGGCCATAACATCTGAAGATGTCAGAGGCTTGTATGTACTGTTTCTTTCACATCTTTTGGGAGGGGAGTATAAGGGGGATCCAGTGACCAATAGGGGATTAAGGGGGTGAGTCATGCCTTAATACCTCCAAATGGTCATCTCGTCATTTAGGGCACCATTTTATGACTTAGGCATGTTTGAAACAAGTCTAGAAGATAAAAGCAGATCAGTAAAATATATGAACTTTTATTCATGCAAATAGCAATCTCCTCATGAATAAAAGTTCATATATTTTACTGATCTGCTTTTATCTTTTCCATCTTGGAGATTGTGGATCGATTGCCTTCTTGTTTTTTAAAACATGTCTAGACCAAAACTTGTAGTTCTGGACATTTTTGCTTTGTTCCATTATGGCAGAAACACATCCAAGTTCAAGTCTCAATATTTTGTGATATTCTCCAACTGTTTGTTTTCAACATGGCTGTCTCCTGGTATTTGCCACATTTAAAATATACACTTGCTTCACAATGATACCAAGTATATTGTGCGGCAAGTGTTTACCAGTCTGTATCCTGAAGTCCCAGAGAATTTTGGCTTGTTCATTTTGTCTTTATCGATTTTTTAGGGAATTAAGATTACGTTTACATTTTGGTAATCAGGGGGAAATACAACAGGACCCGATATTCCCTAGAACGGGATATAAATCTAGGTGGGTTCCCCCCGGATCAGTAGATCCTATGATCCAAGCTTTTCAGAAACTGGTTTTACATGATGTTGGTAAATTGGAAACCAGTGGGGGGGAAGATTGGAGTAATATCTCAGGGTTGCAGCGCCGAGGGATTCAGGAATTAGCCAACAATGCTGATATAGTGGTTCAAAGGGCGGACAAAGGGGGATCCGTGGTAATTATGGATAGGGGTAAGTACAAACAAGAGGCAATGGGACACTTGAGTCAGATTCAATATTATACTCTGTTGGATGCAGACCCCACGAACATATTACAATTTCAGATAGAGAAATATGTGAATGCAGCAGTCGTGGAGGGCGTTCTTACAAGGGGGGAGCAAAAATTTTTGTGTCACCCATGCCCTAGAATACCTTACATATATTTTGTTCCGAAAATCCATAAATCTATCACGGATCCACCCGGCCGCCCAATAGTATCCACTAGGGACTCAGTGTTGGAGCCCTTATCTAAATATATCGATACTTTGCTTAATCCCATGGTCAAAAAAGCAGATTCGTATGTGAGGGATTCCATGCATTATATACAAATACTTGAATATTTGGAACCTCAATTGAAAGAAAAGAAATTCTATATGGTGGGATTGGATGTAGTGGCTTTATATACAAATATCCCCCAAGATAGTGCTATACAGATAGCATGTGACCAATTTGAGACCTTGCATATATCGCAATCAAAAATTGAGGTGTTGAAACAATTGTTGGCGTGGGTGGTATGCCACAATTATTTTGAATTTGAGGAACGATTTTATAAACAAGTCAAAGGGGTAGCTATGGGGGCGAGTGTAGCGCCCTCATTAGCATGCCTATACATGATTCAATTTGAGAAAAGATATGTGTATGAGTCTCAGTGGTTTAAGTATATAATATCGTGGAAACGCTACATCGATGATGTGATATTATTTTGGCAGGGCTCTATCGCAGAATTGAGGGTCTTCTTGGGGAGGTTGAACACCATGGACCCTAATATTAAATTCACCTCTAGGATATCTCAGAATGAATTGGAATTTCTTGATATCAAAATAAGTAGAACTAATGAGGGAGGGTTTACTACCACCATTTTTCGCAAGCCCACTGACCGTAATACCCTCTTACACTATCAAAGCTTTCATCATCATGGTTTAAAAAGAGTGATACCGGCCGGGCAATTGTTGCGTTTAAGACGCTTGTGTTCCTCTACTTTGGAATTCAAGATACAGGCTAAAAGTATGATTGAAAGGTTTAGAGCCCGTGGTTACCCGATGGGGATCCTCAAAAATGCGTATAAAAGAGCCCTCTATGCCCACCGCCCGTGGTTATTGTTACCAAAGTCAAGACCTTCTTCAAAAGCTTTGGCATGTGTCATTCCATTTTCCCAAAAAGCATCCACTATCGGTGGAATCATACATAAATATTGGCACGTGCTCTCAGTACACCCTGAATTCAGGGAACGCCCCAAGGTAGCTTATAAGCGTCAAGCAAATTTAGGTGAGTTGTTGAAAAGACCAAGAAGGTTAATGGAGGAGGGCAGACATTCCCCTTGTGGGAAATGTGTATACTGCCGTTACTCCCTAAATACTGGGATGATTCTTATACCCCATAGTAATAAGGAGTTTATACTACGACAAAATACTAACTGTACCAGCTCTCAGGTGGTTTACTGTATTATATGCCCTTGTGGGCTTTACTATATAGGACATACCAAACGCCCATTAAAGAACAGATTAGCAGAACATGTTAGCAACTTACGACTGAAGAAAATGATGAATCCCCTTGTGGCTCATTGGTATGAATATAATCACACTATTGAACAACTAAGATGTGTGGTTTTGACACAGATCGCCCCTAGTAGTAGTAAGGGGGGTGATGTTAGCACTCGTTTGCTAACTATTGAACAACGGTATATTTATACATGGGATACAGTGGCACCTGCGGGCCTTAATCAGGAAGTAGAATGGGTTTGAGGGAATGGCCCTTTAAATAAAATAGGTGGGGCAGAGCATTGTGGGAAGATTTAAATATGGCGTATTTACTCCCCCATTGATTTCAGAGACGCGACTGTTGGCTCCCGTGCTGAGAAGTTTCTTCCAGGCATGCAGCCGATTTGAATCGATTAAAGTAGGTGAATTTAGATGAACAAGGTATTATAATCAAATATGGTTAAACTCAATATTTAGTATTTGAAGGGGAGGAGTGATAATAGGATTGTGTTGTTGTAGATGATGTGGTGGTTCCTCCTGATGAAGTGAGCGAAATGCGGTCCTGCATAGGGGAACCGACGCTGACATAAGGAACAAGCTAACATCAAATGTGGGAGTGATAATCTCGTTCCGTTCATCAAGCACCTGGGAATTATTGAAAGTTGTTTCACTCACATGGAGAACTGTGTCAGAGACTATTTCAACAACTCCATGGAGATTATTTTGACACTGTGAAGTAACAAGTGTCCATGTGAACAGTTGAGACAACACCTTTAAGAAGACATTAATAATCAGATATTGTAGTAGAATGTAAAAGCTTAAATATTTATTAAGGAGATTATTATGAGCATTTGTATATATAAATTCCATTAGTATACAAAATGAAAAGTCATTAGACAGGTACTTTGAATGAATGGGGTATGAGTGAATGAGTGAGGATTGTTATTTTGTTATTATTGTTTTTAAATATATGTGCTTAGTGTTGGAGCACATTTTTTCAATAAAGATATTGGTAGACTGGAGCAAGTTTGTACTTAATATTCAGATTGACTCCAGTAGTTCTATCGTGTCCCTATCTGAGTAGTATTGTTAATTACATATACTAAGGGAAATGGCTGCAGCCGGATGGGATTCGAAGTCGGGTCTAACAGAAGACCGTGTCGCTGAATTATTGGGTGGAGTACGCCTGTTTTCGGGGGGTTTACATGAGCAGGAAAGTAACTGGGATGAAGTGTTAAGGGTTCATAAAACATTGATAAGGGCGGAACTCCACTCGGCGGCTTTGATTGAATATTGCCATACAAAACGGGTCCCACGTGGCCTACGCATTACTAAAGAACCAAGATTTCTTGGTAATGATCAATATGTCGCCCGGTGGAACACCGTCATTACTCAGTGTTCCCTTGACCTCATGTTACTTACGATTGATGCATTACAAGAAGAGATACAGGGGCACAGGGATGAGTTGTTTCAGAAACAGAATATCATAAGAGGTGCTCAGGACAAACTGATATTTGAGAAAAATTTAAAGGAACATAATTTAAAAATAGAATAATACACTAATGATCAAAGAGCAATTAAAATAGCGAAGTTTCGAAGAGATGAATATGATTATACCAAAGGTTACGTGTATAGTTGGATGGATAAAAAACGCCGTACTCGTAAGGGTAAATTAGGAGGCAGAAAAGTGCAATTTAAAATGTCGTCCAGTGAGTCATCCGGTGACGACGAAAAAATACATACACGCAGTAAAACCGAAAATATGAATACACATAAGATGCAAGATCAGATCGATGGTTTACCCGATTCTTTTTTAAGAATAGGGGAACAGGGGGTCAATATATCAGGCGAAGTAAAGGGAGGAGTCAAGGGACCCAAGATCAAGAAGGCACTCAAGAAATAAACAATGTTATCAATATTTCAAATGGCACGTTGTCTTTAGCACAGAAGGAGGTCTTGACTAAGGGTTTATCATTTGTACCCTCTAATAGATACGATGCGTTTGAGACCAGACGTGGTCTTTATCGATTTTTTAGGGAATTAAGATTACGTTTACATTTTGGTAATCAGGGGGAAATACAACAGGACCCGATATTCCCTCGAACGGGATATAAATCTAGGTGGGTTCCCCCCGGATCAGTAGATCCTATGATCCAAGCTTTTCAGAAACTGGTTTTACATGATGTTGGTAAATTGGAAACCAGTGGGGGGGAAGATTGGAGTAATATCTCAGGGTTGCAGCGCCGAGGGATTCAGGAATTAGCCAACAATGCTGATATAGTGGTTCAAAGGGCGGACAAAGGGGGATCCGTGGTAATTATGGATAGGGGTAAGTACAAACAAGAGGCAATGGGACACTTGAGTCAGATTCAATATTATACTCTGTTGGATGCAGACCCCACGAACATATTACAATTTCAGATAGAGAAATATGTGAATGCAGCAGTCGTGGAGGGCGTTCTTACAAGGGGGGAGCAAAACTTTTTGTGTCACCCATGCCCTAGAATATCTTACATATATTTTGTTCCGAAAATCCATAAATCTATCACGGATCCACCCGGCCGCCCAACAGTATCCACTAGGGACTCAGTGTTGGAGCCCTTATCTAAATATATCGATACTTTGCTTAATCCCATGGTCAAAAAAGCAGATTCGTATGTGAGGGATTCCATGCATTATATACAAATACTTGAATATTTGGAACCTCAATTGAAAGAAAAGAAATTCTATATGGTGGGATTGGATGTAGTGGCTTTATATACAAATATCCCCCAAGATAGTGCTATACAGATAGCATGTGACCAATTTGAGACCTTGCATATATCGCAATCAAAAATTGAGGTGTTGAAACAATTGTTGACGTGGGTGGTATGCCACAATTATTTTGAATTTGAGGAACGATTTTATAAACAAGTCAAAGGGGTAGCTATGGGGGCGAGTGTAGCGCCCTCATTAGCATGCCTATACATGATTCAATTTGAGAAAAGATATGTGTATGAGTCTCAGTGGTCTAAGTATATAATATCGTGGAAACGCTACATCGATGATGTGATATTATTTTGGCAGGGCTCTATCGCAGAATTGAGGGTCTTCTTGGAGAGTTTGAACACTATGGACCCTAATATTAAATTCACCTCTAGGATATCTCAGAATGAATTGGAATTTCTTGATATCAAAATAAGTAGAACTAATGAGGGAGGGTTTACTACCACCATTTTTCGCAAGCCCACCGACCGTAATACCCTCTTACACTATCAAAGCTTTCATCATCATGGTTTAAAAAGAGGGATACCGGCCGGGCAATTGTTGCGTTTAAGACGCTTGTGTTCCTCTACTTTGGAATTCAAGATACAGGCTAAAAGTATGATTGAAAGGTTTAGAGCCCGTGGTTACCCGATGGGGATCCTCAAAAATGCGTATAAAAGAGCCCTCTATGCCCACCGCCTGTGGTTATTGTTACCAAAGTCAAGACCTTCTTCAAAAGCTTTGGCATGTGTCATTCCATTTTCCCAAAAAGCATCCACTATCGGTGGAATCATACATAAATATTGGCACGTGCTCTCAGTACACCCTGAATTCAGGGAACGCCCCAAGGTAGCTTATAAGCGTCAAGCAAATTTAGGTGAGTTGTTGAAAAGACCAAGAAGGTTAATGGAGGAGGGCAGACATTCCCCTTGTGGGAAATGTGTATACTGCCATTACTCCCTAAATACTGGGATGATTCTTATACCCCATAGTAATAAGGAGTTTATACTACGACAAAATACTAACTGTACAAGCTCTCAGGTGGTTTACTGTATTATATGCCCTTGTGGGCTTTACTATATAGGACATACTAAACGCCCATTAAAGAACAGATTAGCAGAACATGTTAGCAACTTACGACTGAAGAAAATGATGAATCCCCTTGTGGCTCATTGGTATGAATATAATCACACTATTGAACAACTAAGATGTGTGGTTTTGACACAGATCGCCCCTAGTAGTAGTAAGGGGGGTGATGTTAGCACTCGTTTGCTAACTATTGAACAACGGTATATTTATACATGGGATACAGTGGCACCTGCGGGCCTTAATCAGGAAGTGGAATGGGTTTGAGGGAATGGCCCTTTAAATAAAATAGGTGGGGCACAGCATTGTGGGAAGATTTAAATATGGCGTATTTACTCCCCCATTGATTTCAGAGACGCGACTGTTGGCTCCCGTGCTGAGAAGTTTCTTCCAGGCATGCAGCCGATTTGAATCGATTAAAGTAGGTGAATTTAGATGAACAAGGTATTATAATCAAATATGGTTAAACTCAATATTTAGTATTTGAAGGGGAGGAGTGATAATAGGATTGTGTTGTTGTAGATGATGTGGTGGTTCCTCCTGATGAAGTGAGCGAAATGCGGTCCTGCATAGGGGAACCGACGCTGACATAAGGAACAAGCTAACATCAAATGTGGGAGTGATAATCTCGTTCCGTTCATCAAGCACCTGGGAATTATTGAAAGTTGTTTCACTCACATGGAGAACTGTGTCAGAGACTATTTCAACAACTCCATGGAGATTATTTTGACACTGTGAAGTAACAAGTGTCCATGTGAACAGTTGAGACAACACCTTTAAGAAGACATTAATAATCAGATATTGTAGTAGAATGTAAAAGCTTAAATATTTATTAAGGAGATTATTATGAGCATTTGTATATATAAATTCCATTAGTATACAAAATGAAAAGTCATTAGACAGGTACTTTGAATGAATGGGGTATGAGTGAATGAGTGAGGATTGTTATTTTGTTATTATTGTTTTTAAATATATGTGCTTAGTGTTGGAGCACATTTTTTCAATAAAGATATTGGTAGACTGGAGCAAGTTTGTACTTAATATTCAGATTGACTCCAGTAGTTCTATCGTGTCCCTATCTGAGTAGTATTGTTCATTTTGTACCACAGTTTCAATTTCATGGTCCCACCAATCTGTGGGTTACACGAAAATGATACATTCGGCAAATATTACAGTGTATCCTGGCAACTAATTTATTGTGTCTTCTTGTAATTAGTCTGGCCAACCTTTCTGCAATCAGTGTTTGGTCCACAGTCCATCTGACTTCTTTACACAGGTGGCACTTGTATATTTTATTAATTTTAACCTTTACTGCATTTGTTCAAAGTACCTGTTCATATGCTGCCATGCTAAAAGACCTTCAGTTTCTTTCTTCAGCTACAACCACAAATTGGATTTGTCAACTTTTCCTAGGTGTCTAAGTTCCGTTATAGAATAGGCTTCCTTCTGCCCACCTTCGATGACCCTAAATGAATGCATCTAGTTATACAATTGACCCCTATACTGCTAGCATCAAACTGAAAATACACCTAACCACACCAACATTATCTGAATGGTGGAGGGGCAAAGTGGCAAAATTATCCATAGAGTGCCAATATTCAATTACCTTATGGATAAGCTATTACCAGACCTAAGCTAAATGTATAGTGGTGGCAAATGTGACCATCTAACATACATGTTCTGTGCCACTGACTACATCCATAGCAACTCTTAATATATGTATTAAATTTAACTGCAATACCTACTAATTAAATTAATATGGTGACCCCCACCAATGAATACTCCCACTTTGAGGGAAAACCTGCTACTCTCTAAAAAAACAAACTGGAACGAAAATCCATCTTTCAGCATATTGACCCACAGCATACAGCTAAAGGACAAAAAGATAAATGTAACCAAGTAGACCAATCAAAGCCTCGACCTCAATCCAAGTCATGCCATAGATTTTTGATTGGAGATTGTGGACCATCAACATTCTCCAAAGAACTCAGTAGAGCTTGAACAGTTGTAAAGAACATGGGCCTAATAATGAAAAGCTGGAGATCTTTCCCAAAACACTCACAGCTTTAACTGTTGTCACAGCTGCTTCCACCAAGCACTGAGTCAGAGGAGTGAAGACTTTGCCAATTGTTGCATTCCAGATTTTTTTTTTCTGTATATGTTTTTCCCCTCCCAATAAAATGTATCCCCTGAAATATGTGGAATATGGTGTGTTATGTACAACATAAAAAATGTAAAGGCATGCAAATCTGACATACTGAAACAAAATATGAAAATGTTCAAAGGAGAGTAGGCCTTTTATTGCCACTGTATATAGATAGTAACATAGTAGATGGTGATGGAGAAAGACCAACTTTCGCATGTTAGGTGTCCATACATGTAGGTCTTATCCTTTCTAGAGCTCCCGTGAAAGTGGTAGACTCTTTTCATTTCTTGGGTGTGATAACAGATTCTTTTTGGGCTTAGGTTTCAAAATTATTGTGTACCAGCTTTTTGGCATTGAGTAGTTTATGCCCTTTTTGGAAGCTCTCAGATGACATTCACTTGCATTCCTTGGTACATGCCTTTCTCATTTCACATCTGACTTACTCGGGAATAACATAGTCCCAATTGAAAAAGCTTCAAACATTTCATAATATAGTTACACGTATCTTAGGCAAATTTGGAAAATTTGAACACATCTCTACTGTTAGTGAAATTTCACTAATTACCGGTTTGCTTTCACATTTAAGAACATAAGAACATAAGCGTTGCCATACTGGGACAGACCAAATGTCTATCAAGCCCAGTATCCTTTTTCCAACAGTGGCCAATCCAGGTCACAAATATCTGGCAAGATCCCCAAAAAAGAGTAAAACAGATTTTATACCGCTTATCCTAGAAATAAGCAGTGGATTTTCCCAAGTCCATCCATGGCTTATAGACTTTTGTTTGAGGAAATTATCCAAACCTTTTTTTAAACCCTGCTAAGCTAACTGCTTTTACCATATTCTCTGGCAACAAATTCCAGAGTTTAATGACACATTGAGGGCATAATCAAACAGGGCGCCCAGGTTTTCCTGGGGGCGTCCTCGCAGGACGTCCCCGCGAAGGGGCGGGGAAACCCATATTATCGAAACAAGATAGACAGCCATCTTTCATTTCAATAATACGGTCGGGGATGCCCAAATCTCAACCTTAGAGATGGTCGACATAAATGTTGAGATGGTCGACCTTACAAGATGGTCGTCCCCGGTTTTCGGTGATAATGGAAACCGAGGACGCCCATCTCAAAAACGACCAAATCCAACTCAATTGGTCGTGGGAGGAGTCAGCATTCATAGTGCACTGGTCCCCCTGACATGCCAGGACACCAACCGGGCACCCTAGGGGGCACTGCAGTGGACTAACTGATGCACTAACTGAACGGAAAAAGCCCTTCCCTTACCGATTTGGAAAGGAACAGGCATGCATAAAGGAAATCGCAATGCGATTTGTGTCGATAGATGGCCGCCCTTCTCTTTCGAAAATAAGCCTGATTGTGTGAAGAAATATTTTCTCTGGCTTGTTTTAAATTTACTACTTAGTAGCTTCATTGCATGCCCCCTAGTCTTAGTATTTTTGAAAAGGGTAAACAAGTGATTCATATCTACCTGTTCTACTCCACTCAGTATTTTATAGGCCTCTATCATATCTCCCCCTCAGCCATTTCTTCTCAAAGCTGAAGAGTCCTAGCCGCTTCCTCATAGGGGAATTGTCCCAACTCCTTTATCATTTTCATCGCTCTTCTCTGTACCTTTTCTAATTCCACTATATCTTTGAGATGCAGTGACCAGAACTGCACACAGTAATTGAGCTGCAGTTGCCCCATGGAGCAATACAAAGGCATAATAACATTCTCATTTTTGTTTTCCATTCCTTTCCTAATAATTACTACCATTCTATGTGCTTTCTTAACCCCTGCTGCACACTGAGCAGAGGGTTTCAACGTATCACCAACAATGACATCTTGATCCTTTTCCTGGGCTGTGACTCCTAATGTAGAACCTTGCATCAGGTGGCAATAGTTTGGCGGTTTCTTTCACACATGCATCACTTTGCACTTGTTCACATTAAACGCCATCTGTCATTGGGATGTGCAGTCTCCCAGTTTTGTAAGGTCCTCTTGCAATTTTTCACAATCCTCTTGCAATTTAACAACTTTGAATAACTTTGTGTCATTAGCAAATTTAATTACCTAACTATTTATTCCCATCTCTAGATCATTTATAAACATGTTAAAAAGCAGCGGGCCCAGCACAGACCCCCCGGGGAACCCCCTTATCTACCCTTTCCATTGAGATACTATTTAACCCTACTCTCTATCTTTTAAAGTTCTTTCTATCTCTTAAAGCATTTAGCTGGCAGAGTCTGGTTTGTCTGACTTCATAGTCCCCTATACTCGCTCTCGTATTTTGCAGTTCATTGATTCCCATTTGTTGATTGTTCCTTCCTCTGCACATTAAGAATCCACTAGGCAGTTGGCTTTTTTTTTGTGGCCCCTAAATTATGGAACATTATTCCTCTTGTTATTAGTGGTATAGGCATCCTACCAGTGGTTCAAGTCTGCTTTGAAGACCTACTTCTTTGAGAAAGCCTTTGGCACCTCGCAGGATGGCTCTGTAGGGTGAGAATATCTGAGGCAACGCTGTTCACTCTCCTCACTGTTGTGTGCTTGTTTGTCTTCTTTCCTATATAATGATGGTGTTCTTTTCCATGGGTTTTTAAAGCCTGTAAACCACTTCAGTCTTTTGTTCCTTAAGGCAGTATAGCAAGTGATCAAATAAACAAGCATAATCCAGTGGTATTCATTCTTAGTCCTAGAGGGCTGCCAGCAGATCAGGTTTTCAAGGTATCACCAATGAATGTGCATGAGAAAGATTTCCATACAGTGGAAGTAGTTAGCATGAAGATTCATTAGGTATATCCAAATAACCTGACCCATTTGCGGCCCTTGAGGACTGGGAATAAATACCACTGAGTTGGTACTATTGGAAGGATATCATTTCATATCTAGAATAGTTTTTGCCATCTTCTTCCACTGGATTCCACTCCCAGGCAGCTGGACATGCAAGATTCTCTATTTAGCTCATACCCTGCAACTCATTCCCTTCTGTGCACACCCACAAGGTCCAAAAAATAATCAAAAACAGCCATCAGTGCTAGTGGACAATACTTGGACAACCAGCCTCCTAAATTACTGTGGCCTTTCCAAATGATTCTTCATTACCACCAACCCAATCGAGTTAATATAAGGTGTATGCAGCCTGCCAAACAGTTCATATATAAATAGCCAACACCCTGAAAACAGAAGCAAAACAAATATTTTTAGAAAGATGTTGCCAGAGCTTTCAGAAAGCCACAAGAAGCATCCAAAGATATCATATGATGACATAAAAAAAAAAAAATCCTGGGAAACCAAACAATGAAATTAAAGAGAAGCATGTGAAGGATATTTCTGGTTCACTTTAAAAGAGGAGATGTCATTTGCAGCAGGGTTTGATGTGCATTTCCAAAGAGGACTACCTGAACTAAAATCAGCTGAATGTTTTAAAATTCTCCTCCCTCCTCCCACTATCAGTGGATACAATTTATACAATTTCTTCCTGTTATTAGATAAGCTAAAAAAAAAAAACATTCTAGTAATATAAGCAGGGGAAACCCACATCAAGCAATGGTGCCCAGGTTTGGATGTGTTCCACAGCATCTAGCAATTCATCATAATTAATATGGACCATGTTAAGCATTAATCAAATTGCCTTTTGTTGGACTTTCAGCAGAGGTCATCAAGCTGAAACACCTTCATCTATATTCACTCACTATATATAAATGCTAACTTAGGACAAACCATACCCCAGCCCTCTGATTTGTTCCTCAATCCCCTTAATTTCTCCTCCCACCATTCCTTCCTTGATAAAATAGACAGTACCAGTTTCACAGTTTACTGAGAAATAACTCTGGCCACAGCATGATCATACAGCTTCATATTCATAACTACACAAATTTAAGCAACCACACAGTATTCCTCATACATGACTACATGCAATGACTTCTGCTGACTCCATGCAAAATATCCCATCTATCAGCCCAAGTGTCCTCTATTGGCATCCAAGTACCTTCTCCACTAAACTGCAGTACAGCCTCCTGAGCAAATCTTCAACGCATATTTATGAAATGACAAATAAAACAAAAGAGGTCCCAGTAGGTGGCTTAGGAGAGGGGGGATCCAAGAAGCATCATCAGAAAACTCAGCTTCCTCTGGATTTAAGTTTCATAAATTACAAAAAGCCTGGCTTTTTGAGAAATCTTTTAGTTAATTTACTGTTTGTATGTCTTTATTAATGTGTTGGCTGTTTGTTTGTCCCAAGTTACAGCACCTGTTACAGAGGCTCCATTCATCTGCACACAATAGACCCAGAAATACACAAACACATTCCTCATACAGAGCCTGACACACTGAGACACTTTACCATGTCTCTTCACATCCAGTCCCCAGACAGACATAAATACATGGATCTGCAAATGGAGGAAGAGGAAATGTGCCGCTTTGTCAAATTATAAGTGTGCACTTTTTAACTTACTTATATATATGTTTTGCACACCACCTAGTAGTTGAAAGGAGCTGGAAATATATGTCTTATAACTAACTAAATAAAATACTTCTTCAGAGAAATGGTGATGATGTACATATGGCCTTCTGGGGACCACCATCATTTCTCTCTTCGCCTGTGTCAGTTGCTAATGACTATTACCATCAGTACTTTCATTACATGATTCAGAAAATTAAGTGCAGGCTGTAAGACACTGTTGAATGGCTCCCAAGAAAGGAAAAATTATGACTATAGTATTAATTTATCAACCCTGAGTCTCTCCGTGGTGCAGGATGACTCTAAGACTTACTCAAGGTTTTGATAGCAAATTTTTAGCAAATCCGCAGAGAATGAAATACAACATTCATCCAACCATGAACAAAGCCAATAATGGCTCTAAATGATTCCTTGGCTGGAAGTTTCCCAGTAACCAACATTGCAGAAGCAAAGGCCCCCATGACAAAGCAATACTTACAGTCTTATGAGTCTTTTTTTACAGTTAACACTTGGTCTTTACCTTTACAATAACAGCCCGAGGTAGAGTACAATAAAATGAAAATGATATAGTATGTTTCATATGCACAGGTACAACCTCCAACACTACAGGGTTGCAATAATCTACACTAATTCCTTTGTCCAATAACACCAAAGAGCAGCCTGTATAGCTCAACTATTAGACTGCAGCTACATGGGTAATTTGAAAACTGCCTCCTTTTACAGAAAAGCACATGCTGTGTAACAAAATGATTGCTGACCTAATAAAACATAAAATCTTACCTAAGGAATGTGCTGCGGTAGTTTTGGAACTGAAGAAGCGACCTAATCCAAGATCTCCCAGTTTTACCACTCCTGTTGCTGTTATAAACACATTTGCTGGTTTAATGTCTGGGAAAAAGAAAGGGTGAAAGAAAAAAGTTGAGTTACCAAAGGTAATCTTGTCACAATGTTTAATACTATTCCATGGAGACATAGCAAGAGGCCTCTTCCACAATGAAAAAATTAAAAGAATCCATCAAAAATTTCCTTTGGCATAACTTTGACAAGCAAATCCTTCCAAGGATTCAACTTAGATAAAACAAAAAATTATCAAAGTAATAGATATAACAGTGAAAAACTTTTATAGGGAAACCATATGAGATTGATATAAGGAATATGACTTCTGATACTGAACACTTGAAAGGAAAGGAAGACTAACATGCTTCAATACAGACTGCTTTGAAAGACCTGTGACTTGTGATTTTGCTTTAAACAAAGTAGTATGCCTTTTTCATCTTATCTTTGTAATACTTTAAAGTGGTTCTCTATCTAGAGGAGTTTCTCTCTTTTATTCTACTAAATTAAAAATGCCCAAGGAATTATCAAATTGTGTCTGCAGTCTTATCAGTCTAGGGTTAAACTATAATTTTGACATCAACCTTGCAGACTATCTCACTCCATTCAATTTTTAAAAATTAAGGACTCAATCCTTGAACTTGCCAGAGTGCAGAATGCAATGATGTATCAACATCTGTAAATGCACACCTGGGGAAAAATGGCCAACAACAGGGAAAGTTTTCCAAATATGTCAGACTCCAATGAAATTTCCAACAACTCGGTTAAGAATAGTTTAAAAGCTAAGTTTACAATATAGCTTATTTTAAGAGTAAGCATTTCAGATTTTTAAATTCAAAGACATTTTGAAAGTTCAGTTTTATATTTTGGTTGAGTATATTTCCTATTGGCCCTTTCCTTAAGTACTGGACCACTCACTAGTGAAAGTAGGCAATCCTAGGCAGGACCATGGCACCTGAAAAAAACAAACAAACCTGGCTGGGCATCCTGTCCCCTGATACACAGAACCAGATAGTTAAAAGCAGAAGAAAAGACTTTTGTTTCATCTAAGACTGATCAAAACGCATCAATGCTGGGTGGCGTAGATGCCTAAGAATTCAGGAGCTGCAACAGATGTTGGAAATACATTGACATCAGGAATACACATCAGTCCCTCTCAAGGCTAAACATCAACAGTGTTCACCAAGAAACACCATCATCAAATTCTTACAGTTTATTTCAATTTTGATATATCACTATTACAAGCAAGTTGGTCACAGCGATTTACAAATTAAAAACAAGTTAATTGATAAGAAAGGAATGCCAGAGTTACTATAGCAAAGTAATACATACACACAGAGGGAGGGGAATATGCTGCATGGGTCTAGGGCTTCTTAACCATAGGTTCCAAAAGGGGAGGAAACATTAAGATGGGGACAAATTTCCAAATGCCAATTTTTAAAAAAATGAGACTTCAGCAAAGACTTAAATGTAGGAAAAGAGGGCATTAATCTAATTTCAGAAGGGAGGTCATTCCAAAATTTAGGAGCTGTAAAGAAGAAAGCTGTGGATCGAGTAGTTTCATAGTGAGCAAAGCAAGGGGAAGGTAGGGGAAGGCAGTTAGCATCAAGACACCTAAGAATGAATGCAGGGGTATAAGAAATGACCAAGGAGGAAAGGTAAGAAGGGGACCCAAGATGCAGCGCCTTGTGAGCAAGGCAAAGAATTTTGAAAACAGGGTGATAACAAATTAGGAGCCAATATAAGTTAATCAGAAGGGGGTTGCATGGTCCTGCCCCTGAGCATTATGAATCAGATGGGCTGCTGAGTTTTGTAACATTTGAAGCCTACGTAAGGCTGATTTTGAGATGCCACAATAAACAGGGTTGCAATAATCCAACCTAGAAATAAAAAATGTGTGAGTCAAAATACGTAAGGATTGAGTATCAAAATAACTATGGATGGAGCAGAGTCTTCTTAAGGCTAGGAAACCCTGTCTCACAACATGCGCAACCTGAGGGTTGAAATACCATTCCAAATTGATAATGATTCTAAGATAACAGAAGGAACTAACAGTAGGAACAGGTCTGTTGAAAATACCTGGTGGGACAGGGATGGAATCCAGTGATCCATGAAGTAACAGTTTTCGAGGGATTGAATACCAATCTGTGAGAAGTGAGCCAGTCTGCTAATGTATCTAGACAGCACTGAAATTGGGTAAAAGTAAGGGGAAAGTGAGAGGTGGGAAAGATCAGAATGTTATCAGCGTATATAAAAAGAAGGATGCTATGATCTTGGATCAAGGTTACCAGAGGGTTCGGACAGATGTTGAATAGTAAAGAGGATAGAATGGATCCTTGTGGAACATCGCATGCTAAAGATTCCACTAAATCATTACTGGCACTGGCCCTCATCAATCAACAGTGCTATGAGCAAGATAATGGAGATACTTGCCATCGAGCTTCATAAGCATCTGCATGGAAAGGGCTGCTCATGGGGGCAATGTCTCCAAATGGGATATTTCTGCCAATGATTGTATTTAAGACAGCGTAATAAGTAGCAGCAATTAGCAACATTTAAGTCTGAGGCTTTTTCCTCCATCTATAATTTTTAAGGTTTTGGCGTGCTGCTAACGTTACATACTGCGATTGGTTATTTAGAAACAAAGTTATTATTTATTTTTTTTTACTATACTTTTGTTCATACCGTGGCGGTAATGAACTTCACTCTTAAGCCAGGGTACGTGCAGTATGATCTCAGTCTCTCAAGTTTACTGTTAACACTCGTCATAGTACTTGAATCGTGCAAAACAGCTTCCTTCTGGAGTTCATAAGAAGTTACATGTATACTCAATTTGTCCAAGTATGCTTGGAAATTCTTTTAAATCAGGACTGTGGCACACAAAAAAAAATGGGAAATACTTCTGCATCCTTCTGCCACATTTTCTTGGTCTCAAGCTGCATTTCTCCGTACTTGAAGGTCTTTTCTCTCTCTGCATGATTCACGGAGTAGTCGTTTCACTGACATCTCTATGATCAATTCTGGTGTTTATCTTTCACTACTATCACTGGTTTCCTGGCATCTAACTTTTTATCTCTCAGAATGAGGATGCCCCAGGTAATCATAACCTCTTCACTCTACATGATTCTTTGACTTAGGGTCATTATCCCAGTACATCAATGTTGTAGTGTTTACTAAGACTCCAATGGATGAGACATGCCACCTTATTGTGCCTTTGTCTAGAGATGTTCTGCAATCAGAGCTTCATAACCTGTTACAAAATGAGTGACCATTTCCAGCTCTCTTAAAGAACCTATAGATGTCTGTTGCACCATTTTTTTTTTCTATGCTTGCAATAAACTATCTCAACCATAACCTGCTGTCCTGGGCTGCAACTACCAATCATTCATCCTTAGGTTCCAGTTCACTTCTTAACCATTCTAATCTCCAGTTTTTATCAACAAACTTTGTATTTCCCAATGTACTTATGTTTGTCATTTGTTGTTTCTCAACTAATGATCTAACTCCTTGAAGAGTTTTCTCTCTTTCTTCATAAGTTCTGTTGCTTTCTTCCCTTTTGGTACTAGTAGATTCTCACTCATTCCTTCTACTCATCGGAGCACTTGTCCATGATATAAAAGAAATCTTCGAAATTCCATTTCTATTTCAGCACCTTCTGGGCACTTGCATGTGATGATGCCAAGTAAGCCTGGAGGCCTATTATAGTAGCTTGATAAGTATAATCTATTTTTATAAAACCAATTCCTCCTTCAGCACTTTGCATACACCGATTCTTATACTTCGCCTCGTGAGTATAGAGGAGTTTTCTCATTCATACAACCAGTTTCTCAAGGTCCTTAAGAGACCAGATTAGAATTCCAAAGCTGATTGTCAGCTGATTAATGGCCTTATTCTGTGATGTTAACGCCCTTTTCAATATCAATTTTAGTATCAATATTTTTCCTGATTTTTTCTCTCAATGATTTTCTGCTTGATTGTTGACCTGTCTTCCACTCCTAGATATTCATATGCACCTTCCTGTTAAAGTTCCTTCATCTCACAGTCATCAGCCAGAGGGATATTTTCAGTTCTGCTCAACAAAATATCTAAAGATGACATCAGCCTTCAAGGGTCAAGGGTCCAGCTGCTGACACACCTCTAGTGACCCAGGAGGACATTACCTCTCCTCCTACATTCCAAGTCACTAGTTGTGGCAGTTTTCAATGAGAAGTTAGAGAAGATCATCCAGAAAATTCTGAATCACCTTTTAGAAAAGACTCCCGCACTGGCACCAGCTGCATTAATACTAGCATACAGAGATTTAGCCAATCTTGCAGTTCAAGGAGGTACCTGAAGACATGGTACCAACATCTATATTTGTCACTCAATGTCCATTTACAGTGCACTGGGGGGCAGGAAGCTTCACCAGCACTGGTCTACATCTGAGTCTACACCCCAACAGGCAAGAGAAACCTTCACAGTACATCTACCTGCTAGACAGACCTCTCCAACAATCCCTGTTCTGGGGCTGCACTTACAGATCCGAAAACTAATTTGATTAGAAGTCTACTGGTCTATGCTCAGATTCCTCCACAGAAATTAGAAATTCTCAATTGAAAGATCTCTCCATCATTTGCTTTTCAGGGAAATGGCAAAGACCATACTATTTAAGTTGAAGAAGGTGGCAGAGCCCAGGGCATGAATCCTGAACATCCTCCAATTTCTCGACCCCCACATGATAACACTGATGAATGAAGTCCCACATATAAACAATTCAGTGCTCTAGAAAGCCTGAGAAGCTTTGATAACATACATCCAACACAGGTTCTGCCAGATGTCATCAACCACTCATGAGGGCTGATATCCTGCTGTCTCCAAGAACATTCATTACAGGAAGAATTCATGTATATGGCAGAACTTCATTTTGCTATTCTACATGGATGGCCAGATCCTTAGGGGTGGATATACAATTCTACACCTCAAGTTATAAAACAATTGTAGTAATTATAATTTGGGTGCTATGCAGAACTTCACTGGCTAATCAAGACTCCTGCCATAAAATAGGCAAATCTTACTACCTATAGGGGGAAATGCAAGTCAAGGACAAAACACAAATGAGCATTTTATAACTCTTGGTGCCCCTTGAATTTTTTTCACCGAGTTCTGCAGGAAACTCCTTAGGTACAGAAGAATTTTATTTAGACAGAACCATAATCACCAAATTGTCATTCGATTAGAAAATACACAAGAGCTATGAAAAGTGGGTAGTTTAAAGAACAAAACCTAGAGCATTGTTATAATCGGACTTTGGCAAATCTCAGGAGACAAGAAAGCATGAGGTCACAGAGGATGTACAAGCCTAAGTATAAAGAGAACTGTTTTTAGAATTCACTGCATCCACTAGCCTCGGTCCTAACAGCAGGTTTGACACTTCTACTTAATATCATTCTCTATAATACAAAACAGCCCATCTTAATAATAATCATTTCATACTGAATGGGGAGGGGAGAGGAAAGAAAACCATCTTCCAGGGTACTGCATGCAAGATGCGCATATATTGGTACATCATCAATTTAATTGTTTTTGAATGCAGGCACTTACTAATTGGAACATTATAATATTCAGTGAAGCAAAAAAAAAGAATTTGGATTAATAGTACCTCTGTGCATCACCCTGCGGGAATGCATGTGTTCAACTGCACTGCATAACTGCACAAAGTATTTCCATATCGTTCTTTCTGGGATTAACCGTTTCTGCTTCTTAAAATACTGTTGGAAGTAAACAAACACAAGATTGCATGAATAAGCAATGTACTGTCTCACTCCTGAGCTAAGGCAGTCAGCTGCTGTTTCTGTTGAAACACTGAACACTTTTATCTTACTGCTAACATTTAACTCCTTCCTGATCTAGAAAATTCCTTAATTATCAACCAACAGGAAAAATAAACTTAAATAGGCTTTACATTTTTGGAATGGGCACACATAATCAACATTAATTTTAATAATTACCTTGAAAACATTTAATGCTTCAAAACAAACATTAGGAGCATTTTTGTAACCAGAAGAAAATGAGGAGGTAATATTTAACCCACTGTGATCAGCATTTATTTAAATGATGGCCACCATGGGGGAGGGGAGGGTTCTTCTTTTTTTTTTTTAAACACTCACAGGTCGACACTCTGAAGTAAATGCGGGTGCGAGAGGCCATTAGCACCAGACTAGCGCCTCTGTTTACCAGCACACAATGATCAGAGCCCTCGCCGCGGGAAATATGGAGCTCGCCCCAGATCAGCTCAATAAGCATACAAATGCAGTCAGAAGAGGAAATTTCCTATTACCCTGCAATGCCCAGAGAATAGAGTGGGAAACAAGGGCGCCCTTACTGTTTGAAACTTTATGCCAGCTCAGAGCTGCATGAGGTGACTGGTCAACAGCAAACCAGCAGCTTCAGAAGCAGAAGATCAAGAGTAGGTGGGAGATCTGCCAGATATGGACCAAAGTCTGGTGAGTGTCCAGAGGGGCTCTCTCTCCACCTCCTCAGGGAAATTTTCCTGCCTTCTGTTCACTCTCTCTCTCTGTTAGCCCCCTACAGATTCTTCCTCTACAGCACGTCCACAAATAGCACATTGGCAGACCGGCCAAAAACACTGTAAGTGATCTCATATGCACACACGTGAAGATCTCAGCCAAGCCTGAGTGAATTGCCGCTACCTTTAGTCTAGAGCTGGGTAACTGGTTGCTCCTCTTCCTTCCCTCTCCCCCCCCCCCCCCCCAACGTTCTGGGCATACACAACTCTAGAGCGTATGCACCAGTCACCATCCTCCCCTTAACTTCCTAAAGCTCAACACTATGAGCGCGCCTATATTTGCATCTCATTAGCGTTGAGCATTAGGGAGTTGTTCTGACATTCTGTTCTTGTGCTATTCAGCGCTGTTCAGTACAGAGCCAGAGTTTAAAGCGTTGGGGCACCAGATATTCAGAACTGGATCATATTCAGTGCTGAATATCCGGATATTCATTGACCACTATGTGGGTCTGCCAATATTCAGTGCCAGTATCCAGATAGTTATTCGGACAAATTAGGGCAACTATTTTGCTTTCCTAACTTGCACTGGAATATCAGCAGTACCCAGATAAGTTATTATTATTAGCATTTGTATAGCGCTACCAGACGCACGCAGCGTTGAACACCTGATACAGAGAGACAGTCCCTGCTCAAAAGAGCTTACAATCTAAATAAGTTCCAGTTCCATATTATTGTAGATCCACCCTCAGACTGCCCCTGGCACAACATTGATAGTAGAGAGGTGGTTAGGCATGATATTCAGCAATGTGATTGAGATAACGTTGCTGATTCTCACTGACTGGGCCCGGTAAGCACTAGTTATCCAGATAACAGGTGCTATTAACTGCATAACCAACTTTGAATATTGAGCCCTGAGTTTTTTTAAGGAACACCTTCATTTAATATTCATTATTCTCACAGAATATATCAGTTGGCAGAATATTTTGTATAAAACCATGTTTATTGTACTAAATGTGTTTCTTGAAGCCCCAGTTATCAGGTATCTTCACTACAGGGACCAGGTTTCATCTCTCATATTTATCCATACAGTGAGAAGGAACCACAAGTTGTGGAAGGAACGCAGAAATGTGTGTAGAATGGACTTAAAATGGTCTTTAAAAAGACTGTTGCTCAATGGAAAAGTAGTATGGAAGCAAGTGGTATACAATTTTAAGTCCATACTACAAGACATGCTACCAAGGATAAATGTGTACATCATCATCATACATATTAAGACTCCTGAGGCAGGCACACATGTGCCGAAACATGGTACCATGTTGAGTCAGATTTAATAAACATCTATAATTTTACTCCGGTGTCTTTAGTCTGCTTTTGAAGAGACTGATCCAGTTATCTATACAGTGCTGCATATGTCTGGCAGTGCTATTGTAATAAGTAGTAGCCGTAGGAATGGAATGGAATTGTGAGACTAAAAGATAATAAGAATGGCTATGTGGAGAGTGATGAAGATAAAGCGAACGTGCTAAACAATTATTTCTCTTCAGTGTTCACGGAGGAAAATCCTGGAGAGGGACCGCGGTTGGCAGCCGAGGGAACGTCTGGGAATGGAGTGGATACTGCGCTGTTTACAGAAGAAAGAGTTTACAAACAGCTGGAGAATCTGAAGGTGGACAAAGCTATGGGGCCGGATGGGATACATCCCAGGATACTGAAGGAGCTCAGAGAGGTCCTGGAGGGACCTCTTAAAGATTTATTTAATAGATCTTTAGAGATGGGAAAGGTTCCGCAAGATTGGAGACGAGTGGATATGGTCCCACTTCACAAAAGTGGAGACAGGGAAGAAGTGGGAAACTACAGACCAGTAAGTCTCATGTTGATGGTAGGAAAAATAATGGAGTCGCTGCTGAAAGAAAGGATAGTTAACTTTCTAGAAACCGACGGGTTACATGACCCAAGGCAACATGGCTTTACCAAAGGAAAATCCTGCAAAACGAATCTTATTGACTTTTTTGGCTGGGTGACCAAAGAACTGGATGAGGGATGTGTGCTAGATGTAATCTACTTGGACTTCAGCAAAGCCTTTGATATGGTCCCCCACAGAAGACTCGTGAATAAGCTGAAAGGGTTGAACTTAGGACCGAAAGTGGTGAACTGGATAAGAAACTGTTTGACTGACAGGTGGCAGAGGGTGGTGGTAAATGGAATCCGCTCGGAGAAAAGGAAGGTGAGCAGTGGAGCTCCTCAGGGGTCGGTGCTGGGGTCTATTCTGTTTAATATATTTGTGGGAGATATTGCTGAAGGGTTGGAAGGAAAGGTGTGCCTTTTTGCGGATGACACAAAAAATAAATCGTGGATGGCATTAAGCCGCTGTGCTCATGTCCTCAGCGGCTTAATGCCATCCACTATTTATTTTTCACAGCATTATTTTTCACAGCATTAGCACATGAAAAAAAGAAAAAAAGGAAGTAACAGAACGGACAGCCATTCTATCCGCTGGTACACCCAGCTCACCCTATATATATATCGTTCACACTGGGAGGCTAAGTATTGACATGCAGTGAGCATGTTTGTACCTCCACCAGCAGGAAGGAAGGGAGGGCTGGTGCAATGATGGTGATTACCAGTGGTGATGTAAGCATTTCTATGGCTTAAATTCATGCACTATAATCTGAGCACCATAGTACACTAGTGCACACTACGTTAAAGGCTTATGGTATAAGAGTGGACAGTATATATTTAGGTTTCTATATTCTCCTTTATAATAGTTAAAATTTAATGACAAGAAGTGTAGAGTGATGCACTTGGGGTGTGGAAACCCAAAAGAGAGATACTGGAAAGGAGGGGCGAGTTTAGTAAGCTCAACTCAGGAGAGAGACCTTGGGGTTTTGGTGTCGGAGGATCTGAAGGTGAAGAAACAATGTGACAAGGCGATGGCCGTGGCCAGAAGGATGCTAGGCTGCGTAGAGAGGGGCATAACCAGGAGAAGAAATGAGGTGTTGATGACCCTCTACAAGTCGTTGGTGAGGCCCCACTTGGAGCATTGTTTTCAGTTTTGGAGGCCGTATCTTGCTAAAGATGTAAAAAGACTGGAAGCGGTGCAAAGAAAAGCTACAAAAATAGTATGGGATTTGCGTTGGAAACTGTATGAGGAGAGACTTGCTGACCTGAACATGTATACCTTGGAGGAAAGGAGAAACAAAGGAGATATGATACAGACGTTCAAATATTTGAAAGGTAGGAATCGCAAATGAACCTTTTCCGGAGATGGGAAGGCAGTAGAACTAGAGGACATGAATTGAGGTTGAAGGGAGGCAGACTCAGGACTAATGACAGGAAGTATTTTTTCAGAGAGAGGGTGGTGGATATGTGGAATGCCCTCCCACGGGAGGTGGTGGTGATGAAAATGGTAATGGAATTCAAACATGCGTGGGATAAACACTAAGGAATCCTGTTTAGAAGGAATGGTTCCATGGAATCTTAGCGGAGATTGGGTGGTGACGCCGGTAATTGGGAAACAAAACGGGAGCTGGGCAGACTTCTATGGTCTATGCCCTGATCGTGACTGAATAGATAGGGATGGGCTGGAGTATAAATTTTAAGGGGCTTCGATGTTAGCTTCAGAACAGTACAAGAACAGTACTGGGCAGACTTCTACGGTCTGTGCCCTGAGAAAGGCAAGGAAAATCAAACTCGGGTATACATATAAAGTATCACATACCGTGTAAAATTAGTTTATCTTGTTGGGCAGACTGGATGGACCGTACAGGTCTTTATCTGCCGTCATTTACTATGTTACTATGTTAGTGAAATGTAATCTTTAAAAAAAATTAAAACAAGTAAAAATGACTAAAAGTACTTCTTCTTGAAGTCACATTTCATTCAGGCAGTGTAGCATTTCAGAGTGCACCAAGACAGTAGTACAATCCAAGTGTCGACAACCTTGCGACATACTTCAAGGAGAAAATTATACTATTACGACACAAAATACCCGCCAGCCCTACAGAATACACCACTCTTCTAGACTGTCTAGATCCAGAAGAAGGAACACACCCAGCAGATAGACCCTGGACCGAATTTGAACTACTGTCAGAAGACCTCATCTCTAAAACTCTCAAAATATATGCCAAATCCAACTGCAAACTAGACATATGTCCAAATAGCCTCATGAAATCTGCTCCTCAACAATTCATAATAGACCTAACAAACCATATAAACTACATTCTACAAAATGGACTCTTCCCAAAAGAAAAAGGAAAAATCTTACTCACCCCAATTCCTAAAGATGCAAAGAAAAGCACGAGCGAAATAACCAACTACAGGCCAATAGCATCCATACCACTAATAACCAAGATAACCGAAGGTATGGTAACTAAACAACTCACAAACTATCTAGACAAACATTCAATACTGCATGATGCCCAATCAGGATTCCGTTTGAATCATAGCACAGAAACAGTATTAGTCACCCTTATGACCAAATTCAAACAAATAATTGCAACTGGCAACAATATACTCCTCCTACAATTTGACATGTCAAGCGCCTTCGACATGGTTGACCATGGAATCCTACTACACATATTTGAATACTTTGGCATAGGAGGAAATGTCCTGAACTGGTTCAAGGGGTTCCTAACCCTGCGTTCGTATCAAGTCACATCAAATTCAACCATGTCCAAGGCATGGACACCTGAATGTGGAGTCCCACAAGGATCACCTCTCTCACCAACTATATTCAACCTAATGATGATCCCTTTAGCAAAACTCCTATCAAACCATAACCTCAACCCATATATATACGCCAATGATGTGACAATATACATCCCATTCAAACAAGACACCAAAGAAATCTCCAACGAAATCAATCAAAGTCTACACATCATGAACACATGGGCAGATGCATTCCGCCTGAAATTAAACGCAGAAAAAACCCAATGCCTGATACTCACCTCCCAATACAACACAAATGAATTCAACACGATAAACACACCAAACCTAAACCTCCCAGTCTCAGAAAGGCTAAAATTCCTTGGAGTCACTATCGACCGCCACCTAACACTCGAAACCCACGCAAACAACACAACCAAGATGATGTTCTACTGCATGTGGAAATTGAAAAGGATAAGACCATTCTTCCCAAGATTCGTCTTCCGCAGCCTAGTGCAATCCCTCGTCCTCAGCCATCTGGATTACTGCAACTCACTATACGCGGGCTGCAAAGAGCAAATACTGAGGAAACTTCAAACAGCCCAGAACACAGCAGCCAGGCTCATCTTCAGAAAACCAAGATATGAAAGGGCAAAACCACTACGGGAGAAATTACATTGGCTTCCACTTAAGAAACGCGTTACTTTTAAAGTTTGCACACTAGTCCATAAGATCATTTACGGCGAAGCCCCAGCGTACATGTCTGATTTAATAGACCTACCACCCAGAAACGCTAAAAGATCATCCCGAACACACCTCAACCTCCACTTCCCCACTTGCAAGGGCCTGAAATACAAGACGCTACATGTGTCAACCTTTTCCCACAGGAGCACGCAGTCTTGGAATACCCTACCGCGCAACCTAAGAGTGATTAACGAACAAGCTTCCTTCCGTAAACTACTGAAAACTTACCTGTTTGAACAAACTTACGGAAAGAGCCAAAACACATAGAGTCCATACTCACTGTTCATCAATGCAACATACATCCACTTCTGATCCCTCATCCCGTAATCCAGTCAATCATACACTTATTCACGGAACTATATACACCATATGTCTTTGTGTCTAACACTGCCCTTTAGCTTCCCATTGTCTCCTTCCAATATTTCTATGTTGATGTCCCATTGTTATATTCCTAATGATATTCGAATGTCTCGCACAACTCTGCACAATGTAATCCATAACCAAGTTGTAACAAATGTATTTCTATTATTCATATCTTATTGTAAGCCACACTGAGCCCGCAAAAAGGTGGGAAAATGTGGGATACAAATGCAATAAATAAATAAATAAATAAATAAATAAAATCCATAATTTAAACATTTTGCTACATTTTGGAATTCTCAAAGAATTTCCCCACAATGTCCCATAAACATTGAGGGCTGTCTTGCCAGTGTGACAGTGGCATCACCTGATAGTCATTGCATCTGATTGGTCCATATTGCTTAAGATGATATTCACACAGCATTGACCAATCAGGTTCCAGGCCCTAAAACCAATGTACTAACCCATCAGAATCTCCATAGGTTAGCCACCTCACTCATGGGACGTCTGTTACCTATGCAAATAAGCTAGTTAGCAAATTTTTGCAAGAACTTCTGTCCCGGGAGACTGAAAGATAACTTCTTGAGGAGCAGTTACCTTTTTTTCAAAACCCAGTATAGAGAAACATTTTTGCATACCAGTTTTCAAAAATTCATAAATGATGAGCTACATTCTATGTTTTTGCATTGTAGCAGATCATTATTTATGAATTTGTATAAACCTTTGAGCATTTATGAGGAGGACTGGACCAAATCTGCAAACTTTCACAGAAGGTGCTCATGTAAAGAAAATACTGTACAAACACTATGTAACATGTCAAAATTTCAGGGCTATGCATTTTGTTTTGCATGTTTTTTTCATGGTGACTGGTGAAGGCAATGCCAAACCATCTCACTAATAGTCTGCCAAGAAACTGTCATGCAAGTAGGGGCCCTCATAAGTCATTTGCAACTTGGTACTTGCGGGGGACTACTTTTACCTTTTTCAGGCAAACACCCTTCTGGACAAAGAATTGCAGAATTTAGTAAATGGGTCTTCTTGTGAGGTAATTTGCATCAGTGCTCTACCCCATCTGCTCCTACAAGAGAGTCAGAAAAATTGCAGGACCAGAAAAATTGTAGAGAAGATTGTAAAAAAGATACTGCAGTAATATTTTGAACAACATAGAAAAGTATAACTGCTTGACATGTATTGTTTAGTAACACTGCACAGGACAAAAAGGGTATTGTTTTTTTAGTGCTGTGTTCTATGACAATCATAAGGAGGCTACAGTGTCCATCCTGGCAGTTTAGTATTCAAGTATGAACTGGCACAAGACAATGGTAGCAATCATAAGGGAAAAAAAACAGTAAATACAGTGATGTTGATCTGCCTGATAGAAAACCAAAGATCCAACCAAAGGTTATCCATACTCTAATGCCAGAAGTAACACTGATGCCCTTTCTCCATGGGCTATAAATGTATACATTTGATATCTAGGGACAGTTTTTCAGTTTTAAGCAAGGCTCAGCTTCAAATATTAAATACCAGTAGTGGATGACAAAAATCAACATTTAGATAAGCTAGGGAAGGTGAAATATTATATTCCATTGAGGGGAGGAGTAAAAGAATGAATTTGATAGTGAGAAATTGTATTTGAATAAACAGAAAAGCACAGAACAAAATATTATGGAGATGCACAGATCAGGAATTAAGCTATTTCATACTATTAGCCCCAATTCTCATTAAGGTATTTAGGAGAGGATATGCCAAGACCAAAAGTGATAATTTTCTAAATGTCATCATGCCCAATAAGATTGAGCTGACATTTAACCGAAGCCTAAATTCTCAAGTGAGTTGTACAGAGTAACACTCCTGGTTACATCAACCTTCTAATGTCTCATAAATAATGTAAAAGACAGAAAGGCTGCCATGTTCATAATCAGTCTTGAACCTATGGAGTTTTAGTAGGTACTTTTATCTTTCTGTCTACTGTGTCTCTTAATATGTATGTGTGTGGTGAGGTAGGTAGAAAAGACTAAGGGGGGAGGGGAATTCATCAAGCAGTATTAGCTTTAAGTCATGTTATTTGGGCCTTAACGTAACTTAAACAGCCCTATCACCACTTGACCAAAAATATCATGCTGATATTTATGTCACTGCAGGTTAGGTAATAATGAGATGCAAAACATGTAAATGCATGTTCTGCATCTCATTATTATGCAAATACTATAACGCAACTTACAGTGATACTCCCACAAGTCATGTTAGGGCCCAAAAATCACAGTAATATAACCCTAGCATTTTTTTTTTGGGGGGGGGGAGGTGGTTATTTCATTGTCTGGGAGCATCAAGACAACAGAACTGGGTCGGCCTCAAGACCCCCCTGTCCTCATCCCCCAAAGAGGCTACATTTATAATCACTGGTGGTCCAGGGGGAGTCTTGTGGGTTACCGGGGGGGGGGGGGGGTCTTCAGGCAGAAGTGATGCCCATTGCCTCAGGTACAATACTTAGATTGTGAGCCCTCCTGGGCCAGAGAAATATCCAGAGTACCTGAATGAAACTCACCTTGAGCTACTACTGAAAAAGGTGTGAGCAAAATTGAAATAAATAAATAAACAGCACTATTAATTAATCAATAGGTTATTTATCCATTTCTTAATGGCACTTATTGGGTGCCCTAATTCGCTGTTTTCAACCTGGTCCTCGGGACCCAACCTACTAGTGTGGTTTTTAGGATATCCGCATCCTGAAAGCTGGACAGCTTCCCAAAGATCAGATTGAGAACCACTACCTCGCTGAACAACTGCTCTGTAAATTTGGCTGAAAGATTACAAAGAACTACTTTATTTATAAGTTATTTTTACCCTGAGAATCCTACTTACCTGTTCTCAGTGGGTAATAAGCTTACATAAAAACAAAATACAAAACACAATCATCATACACATCCTTTCAGCTTTCCCTGCCTTTTTAAAAATTATTACCCTGTGCAATCTGCTACTTATTTCCAGCAGCAGTACTGCAGGTACTTTAGCAAACTGGTTGAAAGTGCAACATTTAAGGGGTAATTCTATAAGGAGCTGCCAAGTTCTAGGTGACACTGGGGTCCATTTACCAGAGTGTGGGTACACAGTGGCCTTAGTGCATCCTTACTCAGGTCTTTTCTGTGCGCAGACATTTTTACCACAGCTGGAAAAATATGGTCAACTTTCCATTTTCTGAATAAATAGCCATGCGCAAATGTTGCCATTAGCATGCGCAGGCACAGAAGAGAGGGTTTTGTAGCATACAAGCATACAATACACACAAAAAAGCAACACTGGGCCTTCAAGAGAGAGATAACAGCCGTCCTTTATTATTACAAAGACCCGACACGGGCCGTGTTTCGGCGCACAAGCGCCTGCCTCAGGGGTCAGCTAAGGTCTTTGTATTGTATAAGAAGCAGTAATCAGACAAATGCATGAAGTCGTCTGGTTCCAAATAGAGTAGTTAGCTCATGCCAGCGTGCATTCAATCAAACTGGACTTGAAAAAACGCCAAAGCGTTTTTTCAAGACAGCGTCCAGTTTGATTGAATGCATGTATGTTCTATGACAAATTACCCCCTTAATATCAATAAAACTAACCCCCTTTCACTATAAGTCCAAACGGAGGTAAAGAAAAAAAAAACCTGAAGTAAATGATATCTATAAAAAAAACCTGAAGTAAATGATATCTATTTTTCAGTTTTATCCCAGTTTATTCTTAGGAGTTTGTAGCCATCAATTCCTATCAAAACAGCAGCCACACTCTTGCTTTACTAGTTGTGCAAGCATTTGAAAGTGTGAAGCAATTACAAATAAATTACCATTACATAACAGAAAGCATTTTCTTCAGGTAAGAAACTGGTGCAGCATCAAATCTGCTGCTCCTCTGTCTTGGGAGAGTCTTTATATTGCATCACTCAGCTTTGTTCTGTACACCGATCATGAAAAAGGTGAATCATGCGCAGCATGAAGGAGTACAAAAAGATAAAAGTAGTTAGGATAACCTTGTCGCAAACTATCTGCATAGGGCAAATTTTTTCAGTTTTTGGTTCATTTGGTCCTATCCCCTCCTCTGCCCCCATTTTCAGATTGTTTCATATACTTGTTTTAATTAAAAAATAATAATTGTGTTCTAACAACATTTCCTGACTTAAAGGCAGATATTCAAAACGTCAGTTCTGTACAGAGCAGCGCCAGAAAATACCACCACAACAGTGCTGAAAAATAACTTCCTAATACTTGACACTAATAGTATACATACAGGCTCATTTTCAAAAGAGATGGATGTCCATCTTCCAACATAAATTGGCACTTGGATGTCCATCTTTCAGAGACTTCCAAATCAGTATAATCGAAACCCGATTTTGGACCTCTCTAGCTTAAGTCCGCCGCAAGGAAGTCTAAATCTGAGGGGGGCATATTGGAGGTGTGGTGAAGGCGGGACTTGGGCATTCCTAACACTTGGATGTCTTTGAGCCATAATGGAAAAAAGCAGAGATGTCCAAGACTAAAACTTGGACGCATTCACACGGACCTGTTTTTATGCGAATAAGGCATAGAAAGGTGCCTGAAATGACTAGATGACCACCGAAGAGAATCGGGGATAACCTCCCCTTACTCCAGTGGTCACTAAACCTCTCCCATCCTCAAAAAAACATCATTAAAAATATTCATTGCCAGCCTCAGATGTCATACTCAGGTCCATGACAGCACAGGCAGGTCCCTGGAGCAGTTTTAGTGGGTGCAGTGTACTTCAGACAGGTGGACCCAGGCCCATACCCTCCCCCTACCCATTACATTTGTGGAGGAAACAGTGAACCCTCCAAAACCCACCAGTAATCATCTGTACCCACATCTAGGTGCCCCCCTTCACCCGTAAGGGCTATGGTAGTGGTGTACATTTGGGGTAGTGGGTTTTGAGGGGGGGGGTTTGGGGGGCTCAGCACACAAGGTAAGGGAGCTATGTACCTGGGAGCATTTTATGAAGGCCACTGCAGTGCCCCCTAGGGTACCGCATTGCTGTCCTGGCATGTCAGAGGGCACCAGTGTACTACAAATGCTGGCTCCTCCCATTTCCAAATGGCTTGCATTTGGACATTTTAGACTTGAACGTCTTTGGTTTCGAAAATGCCCCTCATCGTAACATAGCAAATGATGGGAGATAAAGACCTGTATGGTCCATCCAGTCTGCCCAACAAGATAAACTCATTTTACATAGTATGTGATACTAACACTGTTAACAGTTATATGTAAGCCACAGGGGGATAGGCAATGTGACCACAAAGCTTCAGCTGAAACATTAAACACTGGAGATTTTTTATCGAGCTCCTAGCCATGTAGTCAAGTTCTTCTAATGCAAAACTCCCTTCTTCATCTCAAGTTTTAAAAAAGAAAAAACAGTGAAGGTTGAACGGTCGGGGTGGCAGATACTTTCCTGGTTTTTTTTTTGAGGCAGAGGTAGAAGAGAACAATATGCAGATTTCAAGCAAGAGAATGGTGGGAATCCTCTCCAAAAACCCTAACTCCTGCTCCAAGCAGGTGTTAGGTTTTCTGCAGTAAGGGCGCTGTTTTCTGAGCATTTTAGGGAACAGGAAATGAACTCATTTAAATCCTTTTGACAACATTTGCATGTTATTTGTGCTGATCGTTGTCGAGCTCATCATTTCCCATGGTAAGGGCTTCTGAACATTGTGCGCTGGTTACTGCGGACACTAGTCCGGTTCTAATGGCCTCTAGCACCTGCATTTGCTTCTGAGCATAAGGGCATTAATGCATGTTAATTCAAAGGTTAATTGTGTTAAATCAATTTAGAGTGCACTCTGTTTTAAATGTACACTAATGAACATAATGTGTACTAATGAAAGCACACCCCAATAGAAGACAAACATTTTATCAAGCACTTTAATAATACTGCAATGTAACTGCGTATAAGAAGAAAAGAACACAAGCACTCTCATACTGGGACAGACCAAAGGTTCATCAAACCCAGTATCCTATTTCCAATATGGGCCAATTCAGATCACAAATGTACCTAGCAAGATCCCAAAAGAGTAAAAAGATTTTATGCTGCTTATCCCAGAAATAAACAGTTCCTGGAGGAAAAGTTCATAAACCATTAAGGTACAATTGAGGGTAAGCAGCATAGAATCTTAATGCTTTCTAGGATCCTGTCAGGTACTTATAACCTGTATTCTCCACTGCTGGAAACAGAATACTGGGCATAATGGACCTTAGATCTGACCCAGAATGGCAATTCTTAGGTTCTTGTGTTTTGCAATTACTGTGTAAACCCAGTCGAATGTGCAGCAATAAAGGAAAATAAAATATAAGGTGATGATTTTTTACAGACAGTGTATTTCTTGTCTAGCTTACTACTGTTAATGTAAGGAGGGTAGGTTAGGGAATGGGGACTTGATAAACCGCCTTTCTGCAGTTACAATAGAAATAAAACATGAAAAAGAAAATAAGATGATACCTTTTTTATTGGACATAACTTAGTACATTTCTTGATTAGCTTTCGAAGGTTGATTTCATAGTAAGAATCCTGAAAGGTAACTTTAAAACAATACAGGAACATAAGACCTTTGAAGTCAGAATGATTAAATATTTTGACACCCACCAGACAGGACTTAACAGAGATCTGGGCTTTCTAACCCATTATAAGCCATAAAATTGTAAATTGTACTGCTTTGTTTGTCACTCTCCTGTCTCACCCATCCACCTCCATCCCCACCCTGTTAGATTGTCACTGAAATGCTTTGATGTCTCACTTATATATACTGTAACTACCAAGATTTGCTTATTTCCGATCTGACGAAGAAGGGCAACCTTCGAAAGCTAATCAAGAAATGTACTAAATTATGTCCAATAAAAAAAGGTATCTTATTTTCTTTTTCATGTTTTATTTTGTTTTATTTCTATTGATTACCTTTAAAAGTGGACTAACACGGCTACCACACCTCTCTACTGTAGTTACAATCAAAGTGGTTTACATATTATATACAGGTACTTATTTTGTACCTGGGGCTTTGGAGTGTTAAGTGACTTGCCCAGAGTCACAAGGAGCTGCAGTGGGAATTGAACCCAGTTATGTTCAGGCAATGTCATCCTGAGGAAGGGAGAGTGTTGACTCCTGAAAGCTAATTAAGTTAATTCCATAAAATGTAATCACATGTACTTTTCTTGGTTCCATGTCCACCTCCATTCATATTTTATATGCCACTAAAACCCAGTTCTAATTCCCAGTCTTACCTACTGAACACACTTTCTTCAAGAATTGGGAAAAACCCACATAAAACAGCTTTAATCCCAAAATTAAGAAAACCAGTTTTCCTCAATTTTGATCTACTTGCTACTGACAGAAACTCAATATGTATGTTAACCAACAGTTAGTTAGGATTTTCTTATTTGTTGATGTTTTTTAAAATAGGCTTGAAAACAGGATGTTCCTCCTTCTAATCAAAGTACTCAGGTGCAAAATAAGTTTTCAAGGTTACTTACACTGATTATTAATTTAACTTTGGGTGAGCTTTCTCGCCCACCCAAGTTAAGAGGGTAGACAAGTGTATCTAAACCTACACTACCAAAACCTTTGTAGGCAGACACAGATTTTGTCATTATCACACTGCGATGAATCTGTATTCTAAGGACAGAAATGTCCACTAAAGATTAGTAAACAGTGCTTTGTTTAAGCTAAGTTTCTGGTGTGGTAAGTCTGCATAACCTCCTCCATCTCTCCCTCTCATCATCTGCCATCTCTATTGTGCTTAAATAATGGCCTGAATCTTACCTTAATCATCTGAGAAAGATCGCCCGCATCTGCTAGCTCCAGAACAATGTTCAGTTCATTGTCCTCAATGAAAGAATCCAAGTACTTAATTATATTGGGATGGTTCAATTGCTGCATGGAGAAAAGAAATTAAAAATAGGACAGTACTTCAGCAATAATGGTGCTAAGATATATCTACCATTTGTATACATTGTTGCAAGGAGCTTATAAAGGGAGGGGTATGCAAGCCAAACAACTAAAATAGGCAGTCCTGTGACACTAACCAGAGCATTCTTGGAGTCCATGCATGGCAGGGCTTTCTCCATCTTTCCTCCAACATGCCACCTTGGGCTTCTACCCCCACTTTATGCCAGGGGCATAGCTACATGGGGCCATGGGCCCCCATAGATTTGGCCCTGCCCCCCCCCCCCCCCCCCGCCACCAACCCCTTCGACCCCCTCCTCGCCGTGAAGGACGTCAGACTCACAGAAACAGAAGCCTGCCCTTGCAGATCAGCAACGCGACCGCGCCAGAGAAGAGGACTTTGGCTGGCGGGGGTTGGGGACCCCCGCCAGCAAAGGTACCCGATGGCGGCGTGGGGAAGAGGGGGTCAAAAGGGTTGGTGCTGGGGGGGGGGTCAAAGGTGGTGGTGGGAAGGTCAAAATGGCAGGGGGGGGTTAAAAATGGGGGGGGGGGCTAAAATGTGCCCCCTCACCTCGGGCTCTGGACCCCCCTCCCGCCGAAGTCTGGCTACGCCCCTGCTTTATGCTCACTCTAACTCTTTCTCCCTAGTTGTAATGCAGTGGCACCAGCTACATGGCATTGAGGAAGTAGCATTTTTGGGCTACTAGAACTGCCATAACATGAGGGTGGGAGAGCTGCATGATATGCAGCCTGATTGGCTGGCTGCAAAGGAAAGCACTTCAGAAGGCTGCAGCATTGTGCCAAAATTTAAAGGCAGGCACCCTATCTAGCTCATTCTCAGGAAGGAAACTGGGACGGTACTATTATGCATACCTATGTAATTTAGAATTCTCTCTCTAGTTACTTCTTTATGGTATTTCTACTAGAGGTTACCCCTGTTGTGGTAGGGTGGCTCGCATTCACCTGATGGGATGAGTAGACTAAGCAGGGGCTCTGAAGAGCAGCACTGTTCATAATCTTAGAAGTATCCAAAATGGAACAGATTAGAGGGGCTACTGTGAATGGACCCTGCATGGAAGACACCCAGAGGATCATCCATTACAGTTATATGCCTTTCTATGTGCACAGCAGAGCTCTCAGAAAATTTCAACACCATCTTGCCAAGAGACCCAGAGCTTGGAGGATGAATAGCAACATGCATATGGGTCAGGAGGAAAACAATTCCTCTATGAAGGGAAGGGGCGACTAGGGAAGGAGAGCAGGTAGCAGTATTAGGCCTTAGGGAAGTTCAAGCACCTACAGTAAATCCCTGATTAAACATCTGATAAAAGGCTGCAGCCACTTATGCTCTGGACACATCAACGTGTTGGCTTGTAATGTGTGTTATTTCCTGGTGAGAGGGACTATTGTGCTAAGAATGAATCATGGTTGACTATAGTTACACTGCTTTTCTCCCTAGCGTACAAGGATGTTTCAGCTACTTAAAATACTGCAGGTAGAAGTTCTCAGACATTTAGCCATTCTAGAGTTTATCTATTCAATGTACCTTACACTGCTTGGGGTGGGGGTAGGGGGTGTTTCAATTCGTTTTCGAATTGAATTTAGAGTGTTGGTACAAACTTAGACCTATAAAGCTTGGAAATCTATCCATCCCCCAAAAGACCCAAGCTACTCGAGTATCCTCTCTATATTATGTATCTATTAGGTCTCTTCAACTAGACTTTAAGGCCATTAATCCTTATTGCTTAATAAGGAATAGTGATGCTATTGCACATTATCTGCCATAAAGCCTAGTAATGCAATGCAATGGGCCTAAATATTTAATAGATGACTGCCATTCATGTGTAAAAGCAAAAAGCAGAGCTCAGAATAATTTGGGCAAAAGCATATAAAACATCTCAACTGTCTCTTGATTTATTTTAATATTTCCCTAGTAGGATCTCCAAGCTACCATGAACCTTTCCCAACCTAGAGCCTAGTCTTCATTTGAATGGGCAGATCCACGACTGAAGCACTGAAAGACCATCTTTTGGAAGTTCTGTATTTTTCTAATCATCCCTCATTCACCACTGACCAAATGGTGTGACTCAGGATTCTTAAGGAATTAAATTAATAACTACATGACAGAGTATCTATTGAGGCTCTTCACCATTAGTAGCTCCCTAATGGTTAGAGCAGTAGATTGAAAACCAGAGAAGCCTGGTTCAAATCCTACTGTGGCTCATTGTGATCTTGGGCAACTCAGTTAATTCTCAATTGCCTCGCATACAGCTTGTGAGCCCTCCAAGGACAGGAACACACCAAACCTGAATGTAACTTGCCTTGAGCTACAGTTGAAAAAAGACACAAGCTAAATCATCAAATCTGTTCCCTATGCAAAAACCTAATAGAGATCAGCACAAGATGAGCCCCATGGTAAATTTACAAGTTACAGTGAGAAGCTTGCTTTTTCTACATATTAATGGACAACACTAGAGTAAAAAGATACAGAACAGACACTAAGTATTGTGACATATATCATATGAGAAAATTAAGCAGCCCAGCATCACCACTAAGCAATACAGTCAAAAAGCAATTAGAAAGTATGGTTCCCGGGGGACCAGTCTCCACACCTCAAAGCACAGCAAAAGAACAGTAGAGATGACCAAAGAATCAGTGTGCAGCCCTTTGAAAAGGGTCCTTAATTAACAACTGCTTGTATAACATATAGGGGAAAGCACATTATTGCTTAAGGATCTGGTTCTTTGGTCATCTCTACTGTTGATGCCTTTATAAAAGTCTCCATACCCATGTACATCTTTCACATGCTGTTATCTGGAAATTTCAATTCAAAATGTCTATACAATATACCTTACACTAACAATTAAAGGAAGAGTCAAAGAGTAATTAAGAACAAAATCAGTCTTGGCTGCACAAGTCTTCCCATTCCTTGACTCAATACTTTGTAGAAGGCCTTTTTTTGCAGCAAAACAGCCATAATAGTCATTCATGATAAATGACAACTAGCTTTAAACAGTGGGATGGTACAGTTTTGCACATTGTTCTTGGCAGAAAGCTTAAAACTATTTCAACTTGACTGGGGATTGGCTATGGCAGCCACTCCCAACCCAGTCCTCGAGGACATTCACTTTATTTTTGCTGAGCTGCTCCACTGATGCTTTTGCCGTATGCTTAAGATCATTTTCCTGCTGAAAGGTGAAATAATCTCTCCAGTCACAGATCTATGGCAAAGTGGAACAGGTTTTCATCCAGGATCTCCCTGTACTTTGAATTATTCATCTTTCCCCCAACCCCTATAAGTCTCCCTGTCCCACTGCTGCAAAAGACTCCCACAAAACAATACTATCACCACGATACTTTACTGTAGGGATAGTATTAGAAGATGATATGCTGGGTTTGTTTTATGTCACATTTAGCACTTAGCATTGAGACTAAATTTCCACTTTGCTCTCATCAGACCCCAAAATCTTCTCCCAAATGCATGCAGTGTCCCCTAAGTGTTTCTTTACAAATGCTATGTGATACATCATATGACTTTTCTTCAGCAGTGGCTTCCTTCTTGATACCCTTTCATACAGGCCATGTTTATGAAGTAATCTCAAAATTAAGTCAACATTTCCTGCAGTCTTGCCCAGAGATCTCTAATTCTTTTAAAGTAAACCTAGGCCTCGTGGAGGGGCATAATTTTTGTTGTTGTTACATTTGTACCCTGCGCTTTCCCACTCATGGCAGGCTCAATGCGGCTTACACATAATTGAAAGGGCACCCAAGTTTTCCTGAGGATGTCCTCGCAGGACGTCCTGGCGAAGGGGCGGGGAAACCCGTATTATTGAAACAAGATGGGCGGCCATCTTTCGTTTCGATAATACGGTCAGGGACGTCCAAATCTCAACATTTAGGTCGACCTTAGAGATGGTCGTCCCCGATTTTCTGCGATAATGGAAACCGAGGACGCTCATCTCTGAAACGACCAAATCCAAGTCATTTGGTCGTGGGAGGAGCCAGCATTCATAGTGCACTGGTCCCCCTGACATGCCAAGACAACAACCGGGCACCCTAGAGGGTACTGTAGTGGACTTCAGAAATTGGTCCCAGGTGCATAGCTCCCTTACGTTGTGTGCTGAGCCTCCCAAAACCCACTCCCCACAACTGTACACCACTACCATAGCCCTTACAGGTGAAGGGGGCACCTAGATGTGGGTACAGTGGGTTTCTGGTGGGTTTTGAAGGGCTCACATTTACCACCACAAGTGTAACAGATGGGGGGGGGGGGGGAATGGGCCTGGGTCTGTCTGCCTGAAGTGCACTGCACCCACTAAAACTGCTCCAAGGACCTGCATACTGCTGTCATGGAGCTGGGTATAATATTTGAGGCTGGCATAGAGGCTGGAAAAAATATTTTAAAACATTTTTTGAGAGTGGGAGGGGGTTAGTGATCACTGGGAGAATAAGGGGAGGTCATCCCCAATTCCCTCCGGTGGTCATCTGGTCATTTAGGGCACATTTTTGTGGCTTGGTCGTAAGAAAAAAAAAAGGACCAGGTAATGTCGTCCAAGTGTTCATCAGAGACACCCTTTTTTCCCATTATTGGTCGAGGATGCCCATGTGTTAGGCACACCCCAGTCCTGCCTTTGCTACGCCTCCGACACGCCCCCGTGAACTTTGGTCATCCCCGCGACAGAAAGCAGTTGAGGACGCCCAAAATCAGCTTTCGATTAGGCCGATTTGGGTGACCCTGTGAGGACAGCCCATCTTGCGATTTGTGTCGATAGATGGGCGTCCTTCTCTTTCGAAAATAAGCCTGATAGTGACCTTCCTCAGCACTTTCTTTAACCCTCACCCACCAGCTCCAGAGGGATGGCCTGATTGTGGTAGCGTCTTGATGGTGCCAAACTGTTTCCACTTTACAATTATGGATCTCCGACAATTTCCTCAAGGCATATTCAAATGTTTTGAAGATTTCATATAGCCTGCCCCCATTCTATACCTTTAAGTAACCTTAGCCTAGAGTTCTTTTAGCAGTTCTCTATTTGGAATGTTTAGATCTTTGCTTCAAATTCATTTTACACTGGAGGAGCAGCTTCATTCTTAATCCAGAAGTATTCCCAATTAGCTCAACTACTGTGAATGGACAAAGCCAGATATTATTTAATTATAAGCACACTGTTAAGGCAATTTTTGGGTTTATAATGATAAAGGACGTGAAGACTTATGTAATGAAGACTTTTTTGTTTCCTATTCTTAATTATTTTTTGAATATATCTATGCTGTATAGATCAGTGAAACAAACTCCTATCTTAATGCATCTTTTAGACATGAGAATATAAAAAAATATACAAGGGTAAGAAAACTTTTTAAAGGCACTCTATATAGAGCAACTCATCCTTGATGGGCTTAAATCATTTGATATAGCTCAACTTTTTCATTTTAGCAAATGTAAAATGCAAAATTTTATAAATACCATGTTTCTGTGATAACAGCCAAAAGTGGTTTAAATTTATTATATGCAGGTATTTCCTCTGTCCCTAGTGGGCTCACAATCTAAATGTTTGTACCTGAGGCAATGGAGGGTTAAGTTACTTGCCCAGGATCACAAGGAGCCACAGTGGGATATGAACCCAGTTCTCCAGGTTCTCAGCCCACAACCTATTAGGCTACTCCTGTCTTCAGATACGAATGGCACTTTGTGAAACATAAATTAGGTCATAAATTACCTCTTTTTCGACATTCCAAAAAATACATCAGATAGGTAACTGCCTTCTTTTTCTAAATTTCTACTGCAGTTTACAATTTATAACTAGTATTTCGTGTATAAATTACAGAGAAATAAAGGTTGACAAAAAAGTACTGTAAATGATACCTTTTCATAGGACTAACTTTATAAATTTCTGAACAGCTGTTGAGAGCTTCCATTCCCTTCACCAGACTGGGGGTGGGGGGGGGGGCATTTGGGTTTGTTTGGAATTTTTTTTTGTTTTGTTTTTTTAAGAGAACGAGGAGAAGGTTTCACTTTGATCTGATGAGAGTATGGCTCATGAAAGCAGGTAAGAAATCTATTAAGTTAACCCAATTAAAGGTACCACCTAGAAGTGTATTTATTTATTTTTTTAAGACTCTTATTTCTATATACCCATGTGGACTAACTTAGCCAACACAGTATTCTGCTTTGTTTTCCAACCCTGCAGTTTCTACTTGCTCCTCTGCACTTCTGGTTTAATGAGAGGGCTGGGATCTGGCACCACAAGCCTTCATTCACAGCCACCCAGAGATATTTCCCCCTGTTCTGTATCTCGTTTCAACTTACTTTAGCCCAGTCACTGCACTGACAGATCTCAGCCAGGAACAAGCGGCGAGGTTCATTCCACAACCCTGCAATAATGGACCTCGAAGCTGATGACAAGGACCACCCAGCCCCTCGCTTATTTTGAACACTGTATTTGCAACATTCTCAGCTGAAGCCAGCCCAGGGAGTGGAGGACCTGAGGTCCCTCCACATGGCAGTGCACATCATCGACAACTGAGTCACCAGTCTGCTATACCTTTGTTTCAATTAAATACATGCTCTGAATTTTTTCAAGCATGTGTTTCATTTCTCTACAATAGCTCTGCCATGATCCTGTTTCTGTCACACACCCTTAAAAACACAGGATGTAGGACTTAAAATGATCAAATGGCTCTGAAGTACAACAAGTAGTTCAGTTTACAGAAAACTATAAGAAATTTGCCCTGAATAAATGTAACCGAGGATTGCGAAAGCACTCCTTCCATCCACCAGGGCCAACCAACAAACCTACCTTACTGAAATTTATTAACATAGCTGAAAATGAAAATGGGCAAAAAGTTATTAAAATTAAGTTTGAATCATCCCAAATTTCTGGCTTATATCACCTCACTCCCCCCCCCCCCCCCATTAGCTTAATATACTGATCTGTCACACTCTACAGTATCTTGAGGCATCTCCTCTTTGCACGCTTTCCTGCAGCTATGAGTAAATATCTATGGTCCTGTTGTTCTTTTTAAATTGAAAGAAAATAATTTGCCTTTATGTTATTCCTGCCTTCCAGGTTCATGAGAGCCTAGATCAGATCTTTTGGCATTAAGTAATCCTACTCTTCACAACCTTTGCTTGGTGAGGCCACTATCATTCCCTTAATCATTTGCATCGATAACCCATACATCTCTTGATGACACAAATAATGTGACCGCATAAGAGGAAAGTAAAATTATGCCTTACCTGCTGATAATTTTCTTTCCTTTAGTAGCAGCAGATGACTCCAAGAACTGGTGGGTTGTGTCCATCTACCAGCAGGTGGAGACAGAGATTACAAATCTGAAGGCAGTGATACAGACGGCCAGCTCCTCCTTCACCTCAGTACATGTCTCATCACCAAGCAGAATCAGACAAGAAACCAGGAAGTCTTCTTCACCAACCATACAAAACAGAAACTTGTCAGTCTGACTTAAAAGAAACCACAACTGCGATGGAGTCCTCTTCAGTGATTTCTGTTCTTTTTCCTCTTCTCCTTTTTTTTTTTTTGGAAACTTAAGACCAGAACAAGAACAGATAGGCAAAACAAGAGCGGCTGACAAAGGGTGGGATCCTGGATTCATCTGCTGCTACTAATGGAAAGAAAATTATCAGCAGGTAAGGCATAATTTTACCTTCCTTAGAGTATGCAGCAGTTGAATCCAAGAACTGGTTGAATGTACCAAAGCAATCCCTAAGTAGGGTGGGAAGTCGCTGCTCCCTGTGACAGAAGCGCCGCTGAAAAGGCAGCATCTGAATAGTGAAAGCACACCCGTTCCGCCCAAGAAATAGATAGCAAACTCATGAAAAGAGCCTGGAATGCCACCAGCAGGATGCAACCTTTTCAAAAAAATCCACAAATTATCTGCAATCCAACGAGAAAAAAAATCAGATCAGACTAGAGGCTGCTGTCTCACAGCAAGAACCAGCGACAAAGACAAAGAGAAGACCTGAATGCTGAAAAACATGCAACATCTGCAAATACCGGAGAGCCCTGTGAACATCCAGAAGACGAAGCGATGTGTACTCTGTGTGAAAATCCTCCTCCCGAAAGAAGAAAAGAAAGAGAGGCTGAAAAAGAAAAGCCAAACCACAGCCGGAAAAGAAAGAAGGAACCGAAAGCAAGTCACTCCAGACTCAGCAAATTTCAGAAAAAGCAGCTCAGAATGGCTGCACTAAAAATTCAAACATTCTGCGTGCCGAAGAATTGGTGACCAAGAACACTGCTTGTAAGTTCCTAAGCGAAGCATTCTGCAAAGGAACAAAAGGAGTCCGAAGCAATGCTCGGTAGACAAGGAACCCCAAGCTAGACTTGGAGAATACGAACGAGGTTTCAGGGAGAAAAAGGTCGCAGCAGCGGAGGAGCAAAGCACTCTGCAAGAAATGCACCACCTCCGAGTGCAAGGCCAGGCCAGTACCTTTTGCAACCCATCCTGCAGAAAGAACTCAATCGCTGAGGAACAGAAGTCTACAATGAAAACCAAACATGGGCCGCAACCAGCCTCAAAAAATCCTCAACATCTGAGAATACGCGGTTGCAGTGGACCGTGGACCACATACAAGATCGCAAGAACAGTAATCATAGCGTCCAAAGAACTCTGTTCCTCAGAGTTGACCTCTCAAAACAAAAGGCGGTAAGACCAAAGCGAGAGGAATCATCCACTCAGGAGCAGACCCAGAACGAAGAGTCCGGAGTCAAGCGGATCCAAAACGAAGGCACCACCAGGAGCCTCACTATATCCGCATACCAAGGGCACCGTGGTTAATCTGGTGCTACCAAAATGACTCGACCCCGGTGGAGAGCGATCTGAAAAGAACTCAGCCGCAGAGAGGCCACAGAGGAAACACTATCGAAGAACTTCCTCCAGCCAAGGATGCAATAGAACAACCATCCCTGCCAAATCACCCTCTCTCCGATGACAGAAGGCACCTGGGCGTCCAGCCAGGACGCCATCAGATTTACCTATGGAGCTCTCTACCTGAGACCATGTTGGAGAAGCACTGGTGCGGAATAACCATTCTGCCGAGACCAGAAGATGGCAGAAAAGAGAACTCACTGTAGGAAAAGCCCGCAAAGTGAGCCGCATAGAAATGGAACACGAGGTCCTCTGCCCACTCCATGGGGCAACACACCCTGATGGCCACAGTCTGACTCCGAGTCCTACTCTGTCGAAGAAGCAGCCACCGCCTCATCTTCTCCAACGGCACAAGCACTGCCTATTCCACCAACGTCTCCTGAAGTGTTAGAAGATGAACAGCACCAATAGCAGGTCCAGGCGGGGGAGGCAGCACAAGCACCGCCTGGCCTGCAATGTGTCCTGAAAGGCTAGAAGACGAACAGCACCAAAAGCAGATCCAGGTGGAGATCGGCTACACTATCCCCTGTGCCATCCACCACCCCGGAGACGGAAGGAGGAGGCAAAGGGCTTTCCAGTCCGAGAGACTCGCATCCGTGACCACCACCATCCACTGCGGAGACACCAAGGCATCCCCTTCCACAGGGAGGAATTGCGAAGCCACCAGTTCATGCGCCGGCGTACCAAGAATAGCCACAGAAGATACTGTTGACACTCCTGGAACACAGGAGACCACCCATCAAGAAGCAAGAGCTGTAGATGTTGTCTATGAGCACCGCCCACAGCACTACCTAAAAAAGTGTCCGCCACAGAGCCCAAGACATGAATGCATAGCCAGGCCCGAGAACTCAGAACCCTGAGCAGACTGCACACCCAAGTCTGAACCTAGATCCTCCAGTCCTCGGTCAAGAAAAAAATCGTACCAAAGCTGTCTGGAATGGGACAAGGTGGCACATTTGAACGGTGACCACCCAGCTCAAGGATTCCAAGAAGACCCAGGAAGATAAGCTCTCAGATCTCATCTACAGTGAGGTGCATTCTGATGCTGTCCTTGTGGAGAATGCCGCAAAATTCCCAAACCTAGGAAAAGGTGAATGCAGCCATAGCAAAGCCTGGAACTGAACATAAGGGCTCAGAACGACCAAACAGAGAAACTGCAGATGATGGGGCCAAACAGGAAAGAAAAAAAATGCTTTCTAATGGAGAAGTGCAGGGAAAATTGAAATGCAGGCTAAATTGAAGTAGCTCTGAATATAGCTAGCTGTCCAATATAAAGAAAAAGTGCAATAAGAGCCTTAGAGACACTACAACAAACAGCTAGCTAGAAGTGCCATAGATACAGTGGAAGCTGGAGCTGGAATGCAATACTTTGATCAGAGTCAGACAGCAAAACTAGAAGAGCAGAGCTGCTGTGGGAAACCACCACTGCTAACATTTGGCACTGTAGCCTAATGTAAACTGTCCCAGCTATGGAAAGACCTGCTTGTCAAGGCAAGCAATATGAGAGAGGGAAGTAAAATATGTCCCATAGAAAAGGAGCTGAGGGCCACAGTTTCTAATATGATGCACAAACCAGCCTTAAACTTGTGTCCTTCAGGCTGAAAGCCAACCATCTTCCAGAAAAACATAACTATTTTGCTGAAGCTATTGCACCTGGAGCAAAAGCCCCCATGACAACAGCACCGAGGTTCCATGGTTACCATGGAGACCAAAGTACTAGCCCCAGAAAATAAGAATATGTAACATTTCCCACAGAAAGGTGGAGCCAAAGGCACTAAGCCTAGCAGAAACTCCCACTTGTAACTGTAAAGGAGCAAAAGGTGCAGAAAAAAAAAAAAAAAGAAAACCTACTGCACTTGGTATTCCCAAGCAGTCTCCCATCCAAGTAGAAACCAGCCAGGCCCAACCCTGCTGAGCTTCCAAGATCAGAAATGAGGCACCCTCAGGGTGGTGTGCTCATAGGCAATGCCTGTAGTGCCAGTATAAAAAGAGTTTCACAAAGGAAGGAGGGAAACTTCCAAGCTGTTCAAGCAACTGCCCTCAGAGAAAAACTGAGGGGACAGAAAAGTCTATAAATAAAAACACTAAATAGGCTCTTTCACAGGCCCAACATACAAGAAGCCCTGCTCTGATGCTGTTCACTGTTTCCCCACACCAGGAACAGCCTTAGCCAACGCAGGAACTCTTAAGTAAATCTAAACTCCACCACAGACAGTGAGCCTATTGATATCAATGTACCCACTTAGGCAAACATGGCTTTCCAGCTCAGGTGATTCTTGCTGCTTTTGTGCAGAAAAGGACTGCCCTGAAAAGACTCCCTCCGAATAGAGGAAGACAAGGGAGAAATGGACCCTACTGCTGAACTGGAGAGAAAACATCCCCTCTTAAGGTCATGGTCCATCAGAAGAGACTGAGACAGGGAACAAGCCAGAAAACTCCAAAGGTTGAACTAAAAAGGAACTGTTAGCTCTCCTACCAGACTTCTGCAACATATAGGCATACAGAGCAGCAGAATGAACTCGGGGGGGGGGGGGGGGGGGGGGGGGCAGGGAGGTCAGAAATCCCCTGCCCCAAAGAAGTCCCCAGTGGCTGACATGCATCCCAAAAATAACAAGGTACATCGCAGGACCATCAGATTCCTTCTGGAAAACTTAGCCCTCTAGAACCTATCTGCCTGAGATGGGTGTAAAAACTCCCCCAATCACGAAAAGGGCTACTGAGGTCAAGCTCTCTTAAGAAGAAAGGTTCAAATTAAGGGTCCCAGAGCAGAGGAGATCCTGCTCAGACAATATAGAAACAGCTTAAAGTAATTCTGTTCTTCCCTTGGGTCCCCTTGCATAATGGGGGCAGTTTGAGAAGAATTTGTGCCACTGCCCCAGCCAGCTACATGCAAACAATTTCTGACTCAACAGTGATTTTGGTAAAGGAAACCAAAGGCTGGAGAAAATAAAGGGGAATCCCCTGGACCAGCAGTCTCTAATGGAACACAAGGTCCTTTAGGAGAGGTTGCCCCCTCCCCCCTGCCCACATCAAGGTCGCAGAGCAGGAAAGGATCAGAGCTGAAATCAGAAGAAAAGAGAGGGCCACGCCAGCAAAAAGGCACGCGTTTCCGCCATTTTAGCATAGGAAAAGGCTGCTCGGGGAAGGGGAACTTCAGCACTTCCCTCCCCAGCATTCAAACACGCCACCACACAGAATCCCGCTGCGCAGCATCTGCTACCGCAGCAGGAACAGCTTTCAAACGCCAGTGTCGCCCATATTAAAGCATGGTACCCCCAAGCCAAAAGAGAAAGGCAGGGACTCACCGAACAGAAGGTGTCTCCGGAGGAGAAGCAGAGTCCCACAGATGCAGCAGCCTGCTGCCTAACCGGCACACAGACTGAAAGCATAGCACTAAAACAGGGAAACCCTGTACTGCCCGGTCTTGTCAGAAATCTTCTGTTTCTTCTGTTTTGTTTTGATTTTTTAACACCAAATGAAGGAAAAGGAGCTCTCTTGGTTTTTGTTTTGTTTTTTTTAACTGGTGAGGAAGCCTAGAGCTCTGAAGACCAGGAGTCAAGGGAGGAAAGGGTGAAGCAGGGACACACAAGACTGAGTATGCCCCCAAAGTCAGCACCATCAGCCAGACACCCCTAAACTCAACTGGCCCACAGGACCCAGGAGTAACCCCAACGGACAAATCCAAGAGCTGCTGAAGTGCCGTCCACCACCTGCTGGAGATAGAGATGTACTGAGGTGAAGGAGGAGCTGGCCATCTGGTATCACTGCCTTCAGCTTTGTAATCTCTATCTCCACCTGCTGGTAGATGGACACAACCCACCAGTTCTTGGATTCATCTGCTGCATACGCTAAGATATTGTAAATCTATGTTTTATGGAATCTATCTGAATTGACCTACCCCCCCCCCCCCCCCCACCACCACAGTGTTATGCTTCATGTATCATCTACTCTTAGAATTCTTGTCATTTGCAGTAACAAACAAGGCTTTGTTACTCAATATATGTATCCTGTCTACATGGAAGCAATTCATCCTGTATTCTCTCTCAACTAAACTCTGATTTTACATCCTTGTTTAATCTAAGAAAGCTCTGACAATTTTTAAAGCAAACTTGTAGCTCAAATGGTTGATATGTTCCACCCTAAATATCCCAGCCAAGACCAAAATTTAGCAAGGAAAGCTTGAGTGTGAATTCAAGGAAAAGGCAAAGCCTGAATGTCCAAAGACCATAATTTAAATTAGAGCACTATTCCAAGAGAAAGGGCAAGGTCAGCATCAGAAGCCAATGTGGTGAAAAAGCAGACATTAGATTAGATTACTACACTTTTCAGATCACATGGACAGCAGTTTCACAAAAGGTAAAACTGAAGAAAATCTTTCCGTAGCTGAACACTGTAAATATTCTAGAAAAATAATCTACTATCTCTCCAAAGCCTAGCTCAAAGTGTGAATGATTTGTCCTACAATTATCTTTATAAATCAGTAAGATGTCCTTCACTTATTTATGTAGTTGGGGGGAGGGGGGGAAACAGACAGCATGGGAGCTATCAATTAATGAGAAATGACTTGCAGATATCGATTTGACAAGTTGTTAGCTTTTTGATACTGAGTGAGTCGCATTCCAAGTGCTGACGCTGACAGACACAGTAAATCTGGCCTCTTGGCTCCTTCTGTATCTGAAAACAAGACCTTGAATATTCCTACCCTACCACCCTTGGGAATAAAGTTTGCACCTGCACCAAATTATCAAAAATGCTGACCTACATAAATGTTATGAGAAAATGCTTATCATTCTGACATTACAAATTTGGTTTACCACTAGTTTTGATTTAAGGGTCCCAAAAGCTGAGTCCTATAAATTGAGTGCAAAATCAGACAGTTTGGAGGATCTTTCACATGACTAAAATGCACAATTGAAAGAAATGCTCTGTAGGCATTAATAGAAGCCATTGCACTGCAGATGTGTTCATCACTATATTGCAAACTCTACCTGGCTTGATGGTGCATTGCAAATGTTCAAGCACCTAGTACTACTCTCACTGAAGAGCTCATTACATTTTTCATAATATTTTTCAAGTGTAGCATTCTTTGAACAGTTAAAGTGCTCTAAGAAATCATGTTTAAAAACTAAATATTCACATACATGAATAAAAGAAACCTCCTCAAATTCGTAGCTTCTTATAAATAAATATTCACCAATTAGGTGCCAGAAACCTAGGAGAAAACCAATTTCAATGTGCAAATTTCCACAGCTATAATATTCTGTCTATCTGTGCATGCCAGCATCACCTCTAACACTGAAAAAAAAATCTGTTCAGTCCTATTTTTCTGCCAAATTCTAGTTCATGCACTTGTCACTTGCTGGCCTTCCTTCCACTGCTTTCCATTTTTGCTAGGTCTGAGCCAGAAAGCTGTTACTTATCTCCCCTTTCACAAAGAGCTCCATTGATCTTCCTCTCCTGGTTCTTATTCATATCTCCCTCATTTCATTATTTTTATTCAACAACTTCTTCCTGACAATAGAAACAGGGCTGTGGCCTAGCAGCACTAGCTTTTCTTTCCTTTAGTCCCAAAGGATCAGTCCAGACAAATGGGTTGCAACCATCCGCCAGCAGGTGGAGGTACAGAACACTAATGAGTTAGGCTTCATAAGCTCCTGCGCTTAGCAACCAAGCCAGTATTCGACAACAAACAGTGAAAGAGAGTAGAGAAAAAAAACCTCCAGCCTTTAGATAGAAAAATAACTATGAAATAAAAGGCAAAACTCATGCCTTAGAAATAACGGAACCAGAACAATACAAACACCCAAAATTACATAGAACCCGGAAAAACTGAAGCCATCACAAGGTGAGCAGGATCTGGACAAATCCTTTGGCACTAAAGGAAAGAAAATTATCAGGTATTTAACAAATTTTTTCTTCCACTGCGTCCCAAGGATCAGACCAGACAAATGGGATGTACAAAAGCAATCCTTAAGAGGGAAGGGACTGATATCCCTGCAGCAAGAACTGTGGCCCTGAAGGAAGCATCTGCTCAAGCAGACACATCCAAACGGCAATGCTATAAAGGAAAGAGAAGACGACCATGTCGCTGATTGCCAACAAAGTTACCAAAGACCTGGTAGAATGAGACTTGATATGCATGGGAGCAGATCTACCCCTCAGAATGTAAGCCGAAGAAATAGCCTCCTTAATCCATCGAGCCACTGTCACTTTGGAGGCCAGCAAACCCTTCCAGGGTCCTGCAAAGAGGAGAAAAAGATCGCCCGAAACCATTGGTAGCGATAAGATAGTGCATAAGAACACAATTCACAGAAAACAGTCAGGCTTGTGACCTCCAAGGCACTGAAGTTCCACAATCTTCCCGCAGCACAAGTGCTCTCAAAAAGAACTGCAATGGCTTTTTTTTTTTTTTTTTTAAGATAGAGGCAGGAGGAAAAAAGAAGGAAAGACTGAGATAAAGAGGAAGAAAGTGGCAATGGGGGAGCAGGGAGGGAACTAGAGCACTAAGTTTACACCTGAGGCTCAGGATATTCTCAACCCCAAACTCAACTGAACCTGCAAGCAGGACAGGAGCTGCTATCCCATCTGCTGGAGATAGAGAATACTGGCTTGTTTGCTAACTGCAAGAGCTTATGAGGCACAACTCAATAGAGTTCTCTATCTCTACTTATTGGCAGATGATCACATCACATTTGTCTAGACTGATCCTTGGGACATAATGGAATAACTGATTATTCCCACGTCCTATATTCTCCCAACAAACCTACCCTGAATATTGCAGTGAAAGTCTTGGGTCACGTCTCATGCACGGAGGCTCCTTCCAAAATCTTGCAAACATAGGCCCTGAAACTAATCATCATGCATCAATTTTAGGCAATAAACTTAAACCCAGCTCCCTCCAAAGACTCTGAATGTTGCCTATGCAGTATTCCCAGACCCTCAGCCAAACGAGGGCCCACAATTAAATCAAACTTGGGGAGCCAACCAGCAACCTCCTGCATGTTAGTGTGCATCACTGCCACTAAGTCAACAGCTCAACCTCTGAAGTTGTCATTTTCCTAAGCAGTGCTTTTTTTGTGCCGGTACAGCGTACCGGCACCTTTTTTGTGAGGTCCGGCTCACCTGCCCGCTCCCTTCCGTTCGTGCACCCGTGCTCCCTGCTTAGAAATCTTTAGTTTACCCGAAGTCGCGGCGAACCGGCAGTAAAGGAAGCATGCAGGCTCACCTCCTCGTCGCTTCCCTTCCCTCTCAGCGCGTCCCGCCTTCCTCTGATATAATTTCCTTTCCCCAAGGGTGGGACACTCTGAGAAGGAAGGGAAGTGACGAGGAGGCGAGCCTGCCTGCCAGTGCCTACCTGCCTGCTGCTTTTACTGCCGGCTCGCCACAACTTCGGGTAAACAAAAGATTTCAAGGCAAGGAACATTGGTACACGAATGGAAAGTCGGGGAGCTGAGGGCGGGCTGGGGTTTGAACGAATCTCTGGACATGGATGGGAGGGGAGGACAGGGAGAGAGGAGAATTGCTGGACATGGAGGGGAGGGCAAGGGAGAGGAGAATCGCTGGGCATGGATGGCAGGGGAGGACAGGGGGCAGAGGAGAATTGCTGCACATGGATGAGAGGGAAGGGTAGGGGAGAGAGGAGACATACTGGACATGGATGGGAGGGGAGGTCAGCGAAGAGAGATTCGCTGGACATGGATGGAAGTGGAGGGCAGGGGAGAGAGGAGAATCGTTGGACATGGATGAGAGCGGAAGGAAGGGGAGAGAGGAGAATCGCTGGACATGGATGGCAGGGCAGGACAGGGGATAGAGGAGAATCGCTGAACATGGGAGGGGAGGGCAGGAGAGAGAGGAGACATGCTGGACATGGATGGAGGGGAGGGAAGACAGGAAGGAGATGCACATGGAGGGGAGGGCAGGGGAGAGAGGACAAATGCTGAAAATGGATGGAGAGGAGAGCAGGAGATAGAGAATTGCTGGACATGGATGGATGGAGGAGTTGGCGGGGAGATAGGAGAAATGCTGGACTCAGATGGAGGAGAGGGGGGAGAGAATTATTGCTTTATATGGATACAAGGGAATGAAGAGAGAGGAGAAATGGTAGACATGGATGGAGGAGAGAGGAAAAGTGCTGGACATGGACGGAGGGGAGGAAAGAAAAAAGAAGAAGAAGCACATGAATGGAGATGAGGGAAAGGGAAAAGAGGAGAAAAACTGCACATGGATGGAGAAAATAAGCAAAAGCCGAATCCACGTTATACCTCCTCCAGTCAATTCCACGGAGGAGGACCCAACTTTTACTTAGGGCAAGAAATGAAGAAGAAAAGAGGAAAGTAAAGAAATAAATGGAAAGGAAACCCTGGAAACGGTGTTAAGAGAACAGATAGAGAGCAGCAGAATCAGAGACTAGGACCAATATGGATAGAAAAACAAAGTCACCAGACAACAAAGGTAGAAAAAAATCATTTTATTTTCATTTTAGTGTTTGGAATATGTCCAATTTGAGAATTTACATCTGCTGTCTTATTTTGAACTGGGTATACTGGAGCTGTAACAACTTACAGAAATTATTTATAATGAAAACAAATCACGTTATTTTTTTCTCCTATACTAGAATAATATTTTCAATGATGTCTGTTTATATGCTCCATGGCTGGTATAAGGGGTGTAGCTATAATATGGGTGGAGCCATATGTGGTGACCCCACCCATAATGTGTACAGACACCTTTTTTCCTACAAAAAAAGCACTGTTCCTAAGACACGATTCAAAAAAATATTATGCCACACTGGATGGTTTGTAAGCAAGTAAACACCAAGCCAGCAGATATGACGTAAAATTAGAGCTCATGCTGCATTATAATCACAATTATAGATTCCTTTTCTTAAAGAAAGTTTAATCCATAAAATGAAACTAAAAACAATAAATAGGAACCCATACTCTTTAGTGCTACTTGAGATGCTGTTTCATGGTAAATGTTAAAAACATACCAGCTGCACAGGTAAAGAAAATGTCCACCTGGGTTGTAGAAGGAGCAGATTCACCAGCACGGATAGGTTCCAAAATTGTCAGACAAAATGGTAGGCACGGACATATTTATAAATCAACCATAATTGCGAACTTCATAAATACAACTGGCTGAGTCAGTGGGCCTAACATACACAAACCACCTTAAAACTAAAATCTGTTGTTAGATCTATGTGACTTGACTTGCTGTGGTTTTACCACACAACGAGAAATAACACAGAACAGATTAAATGTCACAATACCAAGAAACACATGTTCAAGATGCCAGTTCTTTCACTGTTTTCTGTCCTTTTCAGCACATTAAAAACAAGCATATTCTCAAACTCAGTGGTATTTAGCAGAATAAATAGCTAAACATCAATTCTACTGAATATCTATGCTGTCTTACCTTTAATAGATCAATTTCTTTTACGCAATCTTGCCTTGCTTTGGCATCCATCATTTCAAATATCTTTCAAACCAAATAAAAAAGAGGAGAAAAAACTGGTCAATGCTGTATTCACTGTACTTTATTACACTAATTTCCCATAGACAAATAGACAGATATATGTATATATACAGAGAAAGAATTTATTCATCCTCAATAAATTCAAATGTTTTTAATTACTATTATAGGTTTCTATCCATGGCATAGAAAACACTAGCAAATAGATCCACAGACTAGCATATTAACATCCTTTGTTCTAGGAAGTTCATCCAATTCAATTATATATATATATATATATATATATATATATATATATATATATATATATATATATATATATATATATATATATATATATATATATATATATATATTATATTATTCAGAGGTTCTTTTTCCTCGACTCTTTTGGACAATGATCACCTAGAAACATTCATTTGGAACCTGGGGTCTACAGTTGCCTACCTCAAACTTCACAGAGAGACAAATCCGTTTTTCAGCATTATTTAAGACACTTAATTCCTATCAGATTAAATCACATTATGCCAGAACTTTATTCTCATTTTTACACTATTAGTAAGCAGTAACCAAAACTGGTTATTTTAACATCAATGGTCACCTATTCACAGTTGTAAATTATATCTTATCTCAAAGAATGTAAACCTACACAGGTCTCAATGTGTTTTAATGGAAATGCACAATAATAATATGAAAAGGAAGGTGGTTTAATTGCATGCATTTAAATCTGATGCTCGAAGATTGGTTTAATAAGATAACTCAAATGGATAGGTCTACCACGGAAGAGATTTACATCCACTTTTTAAGCCAGGAGAGGAGACTCAAGGTTGAGTAATGATTGTAATGTGACATTTTGACATCATCACCATGTATTATGGCTCACATGTCAATCACCCAGGCTTGTTATGTACATTTGTGACATCAGCATCTTGTGCAACAGCTGAAAATAGTCAACTGTTCCCCTAAGGGGAAAAATGGCTATCCAGCTACAATAATGACTTGTATCACTGAGCTATCACTTTTCAGCAGCTGGTACCTCCCACTGGCTTCGGATTCTCATAAAGACTGGCCCAACCGCTTATTTTATAAAGTCATATCCAAACGGATTTTCTTTTACATACCCCACAAATAGAATAGGCCTGGCTTTTGCAGAACTACCACCACAATGCAATGCTCAAAATTTGAACTGTAAGGATCACATTGATAACTGCTGATATATTGCATATGTTCTATCACCATTCTTTAAGTTTATTTTTGTGGTTTAATAGACATAATGGCTTTTTTGTTGAAATATTTTTTTTTCTATTTAGAAGGCAACCAATACAGTGTTTTAACACAGATACATTTTTTATTGTAAAACACCTATAATTCTTGTTGCTGTGTTGTGTACAAACTGTAAATGCCAAATGCTCTTCTGAGGTAAACCCAGTGTTGATAACACTGAGGAATGGCACACTTTCACCAAATAATATCATATGTGGCAAGCATAACATCTATATATGTATAAAAACTTTGTGCAATGACAGGGGAGAAGTCAAGGTGGCATCCCGAACGATTATCTGGGAGCCAGTTCTAGGCTTCACTGTATTCTTGTTGGCTTTGAGGGGCATAATCGAAAGGGAAGCCCAAGTTTTCCTGAGGCCATCCTCGCAAAACATCCCGGTGAAGGGGCAGGGAAACCCGTATTATCGAAACAAGATGGACGTCCATCTTTCATTTCGATAATACGGTCCAGGACGCCCAAATCTTGACATTTAGGTTGTCCTTAGAGATGGTCGTTTCTGATTTTTGGCGATAATGGAAACCAAGAGCGCCCATCTCAGAAACGACCAAATGTAAGCCCTTTGGTCATGGGAGGAGCCAGTATTCGTAGTGCACTGGTCCCCCTCACATGCCAGGACACCAACCGGGCACCCTAGGGAGCACTGCAGTGGATTTCAGAAATTGCTCCCAGGTACATAGCTCCCTTACCTTGTGTGCTGAGCCCCCCAACCCCCCCCCCCAAACCCACTACTGTACACCACTACCATAGCCCTTACGGGTGAAGGGGGCATCTAGATGTGGGTACAGTGGGTTTCTGGTGATTTTTGGAGGGCTCACATTTACCACCACAAGTGTAACAGGTAGTGGGGGATGGGCCTGGGTCCGCCTGCCTGAAGTGCACTGCACCCACTAAAACTGCTCCAGGGACCTGCATACTGCTGTGATGGACCTGAGTATGACATTTGAGGCTGGCATAGAGGCTGGCACAAAATACTTTTAAAGATGATTTTTGAGGGTGGGAGGGGGGTTAGTGACTACTGGGGAGTAAGGGAAGGTCATCCCAGATTCTCTCCGGTGGTCATCTGGTCAATTCGGGCACCTTTTTGTTGCTTGGTCGTAAGAAAAACACGACCAGGTAAAGTCATCCAAGTGCTCATCAGG